>NC_090820.1:33060453-33366021 GCF_000390325.3 Nicotiana tomentosiformis | reverse complement strand
GTAACCTCTACATCAAACACATAACACGTATCATCAAGGTTCATACCCTCAGCTCCAAGATTAGAAGAGTTACTTACCTCAACCTTCAAGCTCTGAAAATACTACAATGCTCCAATTAATTAAAATATCCAAATATCACCCACAATTCAATACCTACTATTAGATATCCCAACTACATCAAAATAAATACGAAAAGATTCATAAATATCCATTTAGGCTTCACAATTCGGCAACAAGCCTTCAACCATCCCAAATTATCCAATAGGCTCATCCATTAGCCTATTCAATTCCATTCTTATTATTTAATACTCATTTGGAGTTATTAATAATACTATGTTAATTACCCAACATCATTAAGTCACTATTCATTGTCTTCTCCAATAAAACCCTATGTTCAAGAACACCCATTTCAAGAACTAGTGTTGTATCTTGTCCAAATGGTGATTTCCTATTCAATTCGTTAATCAATTAAGTTATCAAGTCTATTAGAATCATTAGAAACTCAAAACAATTCCTTTTATATCAATTCATCACTATTCATCTTCTTCTTTCCCCAAAATATCATTTTCAAGACCCTCCCTTAGGGTTCATACAATATCCCATTACAACTTCAAATAAAACTCATAAACATGCTACCCATACTCCAATATGACATATATATGAAGATTGAGTGAAGGGATTACCTCTTGGTGGAAGAATCTAAACTTTTTCTCTTTTTGGTGTTCTTGAAGATTCAACCCATTTCCTATGGATTTGATCCATAATAATGTTAGTGTTGTCACACCTCATTTTTTTCGAGGGATAGAGAGTTTTTTCAATTTAAGTGACATTATTCGAAATGATATTATTTATTGATTCAGAGTCGCCACTTGGAATAATTATTATGACGTCCCAAGTCATCGGTTTATTTTAAAATCCCAAATCGAGGAAGTTGACTCTTATTTATGGTCCGCGAACACAGAAGATCGGGTAAGAAATTCTGTTAATCCGGGAGAAGGTGTGAGGCACTCCCGAGTTTTGTGATTTTAGCACGGTCGCTCAACTATTAATAATTGGCCTAATTATCTGATTAATTACATATTTAGAACCTATTATGTATTTTTAACTTCTAACCGCTTTCAATTAATTTAATCTCCCTTTAGTGTTTATAGGTCGCACACTTGTTGTTTTTGTACATATTGCAAATCGAGTCACGTGAAACGCACCCGCGACTTACAACATATTTACTTTATCATTATTTGAAGTTGAGGTCAAGTCGCGTGAAACACGCATTTGAGTTGGGATTTACGTATCGTGACCATCCCACGGGAACCGTTCCTATGGTCATGATGATTTATTAATCGCGCCTAAAGCAAACTACAGTATTCAGAGACGTTCTAAACTAATTTGAGATTATTATAAGGCATGATTTATGGATATAACATTGTGGGTAGAAATGGATGTAGCTTGTGATGCCATTGGGCTTGACATAATTATTTTGGCCCAAACTAGCTTAAATCAAAAGGTCCAACATTTTCCAATATCAAAATTACTGCCCCATGGCCTGCTAACTTCATCTACGGCAAATTATTCGATTAAATCAACTCAGAACAAAACCTTGCAACTCTAAAAATTAACATCAAGGTCCAACTCAATCATATTGTTAATGATTCTATTGGTTAGGTCATAAACTATTCTAAAAAAAATCAAAAGAAAAATTAACAAAGTATTTCAATTACGAGCAAATTATTATTATTCAAGGATAAGACAAACTAAGATTAATTCTAAAACTTGTCAAACTGCCCGTTTAGCCTTAATTAAGAAGTGATTACTCATTAATTCTCTAAAAGTCGAGCACAAAAGAAACAAGAACCAAATAACAAATCAAGTTTAAATTTATTTTTGACATAAAATAACACAGAGGAATATGAATTAGATAACCAATCAACCATTAATTCATTTCAAGCAGAGAGTGAGATAGAAGAGATGGACCTTGATGTAGAGCTTTTCCAATTAAAAGTAACTCCGGCAATGTATACATCAGATAAAATGGACAGCAATCTAACTTGACCAAACAGGAACCTTCGACCGGAGACCGCAAACCGTGAATGGATACCTCGAACAGAACTTTCGAACTAATTAGAAACTTCAAACGAGAAACACAAACTTTGCCGGAAAGGAAACCGCAGAAATGACTAAAAGAGGCGCTACTTTGAACTTGGCCTTGAAACTGCTTGTTACTTTGTTTACACAAAATGAAGACACGAAGAGGAGGCTGCTGAGGTCAGTTCTTTGGTTTTGTTTGACGGAACATATGGTTTTTTTTTCTTCTTTTCTAGTGACCAAGGAACAACAGCTTAGTATTCCTTACATGGCTAGAAATGGTGGTGTCCAATGGTGTTTTAATGGAGAATAAAAGTTGTGAAGATGGTATTCTTAAGAATGAGACGGCGACACTCGGAATCTAAAGCTGCTAGGTTATTTCTCCCTTTTTTCTACTCTATCCCCCTTTGTCCGTTGCCCCTCTCTCCCTAAATATGTATGTTCTCCTATTTTAATTGGAAGATATATAGGTGTAGGTATAGAGAGTAATTGGTGGCCAAGAAAAAAGAGTGTGTATGTGCATATAGTTTTGGGCGAGAGCATGTGAGTTTATTACAAAAGATATGAAAGAATCTTACTAGGTGACATTTTTGCATTGGTTCTTTTTTTTTCCTTTTTTATTTATTAAAAATAATCAATATTAAAGATACTACACTAAAACTAAAAACTAAAAAAATATAAGAAACTATTAAGGAAAGTTATAAAATTGCTAGTCTTACCAAAATTAGAAGAAAAAGCATATTTTGTAAATTTTCTTTTCTTTTGCAAATGAGATACATCTAATATCTAAAAGTGTAATTCTTTTTGTAGTTTTAATTTTATTAAATAAACCTACTAAAAAGTGAAATAAAGGCTAAAGTATCAATACTAAGCTTAGCAAATATTTGCATACTAAAAAGTGATGAAAAATTCAAATATAGCAAAAACTTAGATGCTCACAGCTGCCCCTCTTTGCTTGAAAACATGAAGAGTTTTCAGGCAAAGACAAAGTGAGCCGTGTGACTAATTTTTGACTAAATCTTTATTCAAAAGGGAAAATAAACAAAGGAAAAGGTGCAACCGAGTCCTGGTTTTGGACAGCCTACATATCCCGGGTCATAAGGGAATCAGGTCGCGTGTAGTTCAATAAAAATGATGGAATGATGAGCTAGAGAGTCGAGTGAGGTTCCGTCAAGGCTCCGGTCCGTGGTCCCTTCCATTTACATCATAAATTGAAAGCTAAAATTACCGCAAAAATAAATTTAAAATACAAGATCCTATCTACTTCTTGTCTTGAATCTTCCTCGAATCTCCACTTGATCCTTTAATATGAAATTGAAAATTCACCCTATTCTTCAGGTGAGCATCCTGATGACTTGAATTTGAAGAAAACTAGAAGTTGACCATGTTCTTCAGGCGGTCATCCTGCTGCTTGCACTTGAAATAAACTTGAACTTGGAGTAGACTTGAGCTTGCAAACCTTATTTTTCAGGCGGCTCGTGCTACTTCTGATATGAGTTGAAAAAATTGGAGGTTAACTCTATTCTTCAGGAGGGATCCTGCTGCCTCTGTCTTGAACTTGAAAACTGAAAGTTGACCCTATTCTTCAGGCGGGCTCCTGATACTTCTCTAACTTGAACTTGAAAACTTAAAGTTGACCCTGTTCTTCAGGCTGGCTCCTGGTGCCTCTGACTCGAACTTGAAGTGAATTCTGAAATGACTTCCCTCGTTCTCCAGGTGGGCGCCTGCTACTGACTTGAAACTTGAAGTGAATTCTGAAATGACTTCCCTCGTTCTCCAGGTGGGCGCCTGCTACTGACTTGAAACTTGAAGTGAATTCTGAAATGACTTCCCTCATTCTCCAGGTGGGCGCCTGCTATTGACTTGAAGCTTGAAATGAATTTCCTAATTCTCCAGTGGGCGCCTGCTACTGACTTGAAACTTGAAAGGAATTCCCTCATTCTCCAGGTAGGCGCCTGCTACTGGCTTGAAACATGAAATAAATTCTCTCATTCTTCAGATGGGCGCCTGGTACCGACTTAAAACTTGAAATAAATTTCCTCATTCTCCAGGTGAGCGCCTGCTACTGAATTAAAAATTGAAATAACTCTGAAACGAATTCCCTCGTTCTCCAGGTGAGTGCCTGCAACCAAAACAACAAAACGAACAAAATTTTTTGCTCCAGTTTGCACTAGGAAAATTTGTGAGTTATTAGTAGAACTATAAATCACCTATGCTATTGATGAAGGATGCAATGATGAGAGTATAATTAAAGACTCGACTAGGATGTGCGTCTCCTGTGAGTAAAACCAAGAAAATTTTGACTAGCAAATGCTTCTCCTAAAAAAACCCTGAATGATCCAAACTAGGAAGTGCGTCTCCTAGGGGTGAGATCTCAATTTAGGAAGTGTGTCTCCTAAAAGTATAACCTGAAAGACCCAGACTAGGAAGTGCGGCTCCTAGGGGTAAAACTTGAATGATCCAAACTAGGAAGTGCATCTCCTAGTGGTGAAACTTGAATGACTCAAACTAGGAAGTGCGTCCCCTAGGGGCACAACTAGAATGAACCAAAACTAGGAAGTATGTCTCCAAGATGTGAGATTGAGCTTAGAGAAAACTATGAACTAAAAACTGACCCTATTCTCCAGGCGGGACCCCTAAACTTGAGATTAACAACTTAAGAAAACTAAAACTGACCCTATTCTCCAGGCAGGACCCTGAACTCAAGGAATGCTAAAGATTAACAACTTAAGAAAACTGATATTAACCCTATTCTACAGGCGGGACTCCTGAACTAAAGGAAAACTAGGATTAACAACTTAAGAAAACTGAAGTTGACCCTATTCTACAGGCGGGACCCCTGAACTTAAGGAAAACTAAAGATTAACAACTTAAGAAAATTAAAATCGAAATTGAACCTATTCTACAGGTGGGACCCCTGAACTCAAGTAAAATTGAAGACTAACAACTTAAGGAAACTAAAAACTGACCCTATTCTCCAGGCGGGACCCCTGAACTTAAGAAAAACTAAAGATTAACAACTTAAGAAAACTAAAACTGACCCTATTCTCCAGGCGGGACCCTGAAATCAAGGAATGCTAAAGATTAACAACTTAAGAAAACTGATATTTACCATATTCTACAGACGGGACTTTTGAACTAAGCGAAAACTAGGATTACCAACTTAAGAAAACTGAAGTTGACCCTATTCTACAGGCGGGATCCCTGTACTTAAGGAAAACTAAAAATTAACAACTTAAAAAAATTAAAATCGAAACTGACCCTATTCTACAGGCGGGACCCCTGAACTCAAGTAAAATTGAAGACTAACAGCATAAGAAAACTAAAAATTGACCCTATTCTCTAGGCGGAACCCCTGAACTTAAGAAAAACTAAAGATTAACAACTTAATAAAACTAAAACTTGACCCTATTCTCTAGGCGGGACACCTGAACTCAAGGAAAGCTAAAGATTAATAACTTAAGGAAACTAAAAACTGACCCTATTCTCCAGGCGAGACTCCTGAACTTAAAGAAAATTAAAGATTCTTCTCAACTAGGGATATGCCTAGGAGGTAAAAACCTTCTCAAACAACCTTTGTGCTGACAAAATTTGGGCACGACACCTGGAAAATTCAAGCTTCCAAGCTTTGATTCGGAGATAGTCTTCGTCCACTTGCCATGACAACTTTGATTTCAACTTGGAAGACCTTGCTTGTTATTGACTAACCACCTTTCTTGCACTGCTTTGTTCCTGTTTCAAACAAAGAAATTTTTGTCAGTTTCAAAAGTGGTGGTCAGTTTCTGGCCTTGATGTCTTTGGCAAGCTGGCTTTGGGATCATCCAGCCTTTGGAAGACCGACTACATTGGTAATTAGTTGCACTGCTGGGAGAGTCTGTTGTTGCTTACAAGGGGCCTTTACTTTCTGTATCAACTCTGATTGTTTTGATTCCAGTGCCATTTGTGTTTCGTGGCTCAATAAGCCTTATCTAAAAAAGGAGGTTTCTTTTCTTGGATAATCTTTTCTAATATCTTGAATGGCTTTTGCTTTTCAAGCAATTTGTCTATCAAAGAGAATCACAATTGGTAAGTGCCTTTTGCATGATGTGCACATTTCATAGTCATTGTTCAGTACTACATAGAATCCCTGATTAACCTTGAGGTTATCTTTGCTTGCTTTAGCCAAGTAGGATGACAAGAGTCTTTTAGTCGGGACCCTTTGCATGAATTCTCAAGGTATATTGACTGTAACAAGAGAGTGTGCTGGCCAAATTTACTTCATGTAATTGAAAAGCTGGTAGCAGATTTTGAAATATTTTCTTGCTTGTTTTGACAAGGACTGACTCAAAGTGAAGGACACAACGATGCAAAGAAATAATATTAACAAGAAATGCCCCTGTCGGCAAGAACAGAAGGAAGAGTTTTTTTTTCAATAACTAGCCTTAATGATCATGATATGCATTTTGGACTCAACAGCCTGATCTATCAAACTGATCTAATCTTTACTTTTACTATTCCTATAACTTTTGAAGTCGGGCTTGTTTGTGCCAATTCTTTGCATCAGCTTCACGACTCACTTTCGACTAGTGGTGCCCCGGGGGATTTTCACCAATAAGTCTCTCTCATTTCTTTATCTCTACTTACCATCGTCTTACAGTGCCCGTGAGGGTTTTCACTAGTAAGACTCTCATTTTTTCTTCTTTATTTTTCTTTTTGTTTTTGCTTTCTTGTATGAGAAACTTGACAGTGTCTTATGTCGCGTGACAACCATTGCTCATTGCATGCTTCTCTTGACATTCTTGAAGGCTTATCGGGAGGTCTTATAATGAAGGTTTTTGGATAGGGTTGGAAAGAAAGGATGGCATGAAGGCTCCAAGTAGACTCAATATAATGGGTTGTACACTTACAATCTTGGAATCGACTCTTAAAAAAACTAAAACAAACTTATGCCCCAGTTTTAGATACTAGGGATTTTTGGATTTTTTTCTCCTTTTTCTTTTGAATTCTTATTTGGTTGGACCGAACCGTGTAATGCTGCCTACGTATCCTTTTTTAAAGGAATCAGGTCAAATGTAGTTCATACATCTGACCTAACTATTGTTTTTCATCTTTCTTTCTTTTTCTTTTTCTTTCTTTTTTTCTTTTTTTTTCTTATTTTTTATTTCTTTCTTCTTTTTTTTTTCTTTTTGTTTTCAAAATAAGTTGCCCCAGCTTTTATTTTCTGGGGGCATGGAATTTGACTGTTCTTTTCTTCTTCTTTTTTCACCTGAACTTTCTAAGAATTGCTCCAGTTTGTACTCTTGGTACATGAAATTTTCTATTCATTTTATTTTATTTTTTATTTTTTGGACTTTTGACTCTAAACTTGATTCCAAAAGAGGGTGGTCAAAAAATATAACACATGCTCAGAATGGGTAACAAAGGGTATAAAGTGTTAGGTAGCAGAAAAAGGGCCTCCTAGCCTTGAGAATGCCATTTATGTTAGCCCTTCACAAATACGACATTGATGGACATGTTGCTTTCTGGATCTTTTTCAGTGTAAAGCTGCATGAGCAATACTTTCCTCGCAGTGAATGTCCCTTGTCAATTTGGATGACTTTTTCTTGGATTTTATCTTGATGTAGAAGATGTATTTTGCCACTAAACTGATCCATTTTAAGTTGTCTGGAATGCACCTTCTTTTGAAAAACACTTTCTATCTCTTAGTGCTAAACAAACTTCAACCCGTCCGATCATCCTTAAGCCTGATCTTCTCAATGATTCAAAAGGTAGAAATCCTTAACTTCCATGAGCATGACTGCTTTGGTTCCATGTAAACTTGGGTCATGCTTATTTTTCCAAATGTTTTGTGTTTATATTCATCTTCAAAAGTGTCTCTCTCTCACTTATTCAATTCAAGACTAAATCAGTTTTCTAAGATCTGGCCAAAAATTCCGCATGCATGTCATGTCACTAGAACTAGCGTGAAGAACTATGCACAAAATAGACATAAAATGACTGGCTTTTTTATTTTTATTTTTTATTTTTTTATTGAATATAGGATAGAAGGGTCCGATAATACAAAAATAAGAAGAAAAGACGACAAAATCTACCATGTCTCCTTAATGGCTAAAAGAGGAGTGACTTTCTACGCGATGATCCAAAAGGTCATCTTTAAATTTAATAAATTATTTTTATGTTCTGAGACCTCAAATATCACTATTCATCGTTCCTCGACTTGCATGCACAGTTCATAAATTTTTTCGGAAAGATTTTATGTAAAAAATTGATTAAAATATGAAATAGAGCTTTAAAAATTAATT
This sequence comes from Nicotiana tomentosiformis, assembly GCF_000390325.3. Taxonomy (NCBI): domain Eukaryota; kingdom Viridiplantae; phylum Streptophyta; class Magnoliopsida; order Solanales; family Solanaceae; genus Nicotiana; species Nicotiana tomentosiformis. The sequence goes on along the minus strand of NC_090820.1, from coordinate 33,357,658 downwards.
GGGTTGACTTTGGTCAACATTTTGAGCAAAAGTACCTGAATCAGTATTTTGACAGTTCCAGCAGGTCCGTATCGTTATTTGAGACTTGGACGTATGCCTGAAATCAAATTCGGAGGTCCCTAGCTCGAGTTATTGCATGTTGTCAAAATTTTTAAGTTTAAAGGTTTAATGACTTAAGAGATTTGGCTAATGTTTGACTTTATTGATACCTGATCTATATTTTGGTTTCGGAATCCGGTATAGCTCCATTACTATATTTATGACTTGTCTGCCAAATTTGGTGAGAAACAGAGTTGGTTTGACGTGATTCAGACATCCGGTTGTTAAAATAAAAATTCTAAAGTTTTCTTAAAAATTTCATTTTATTTGGTGTCCGATTCATACTTCTAGGTGTTATTTTGGTATTTTGATTGTGCGGGCGAGTTCATATTAAATTTTTGGACTGGTGTGCATATATGGTTTGGAACCCCAAGGGCTCGGGTGTAATTCAGATCATGATTCGACGCATTTCGGAACCATGAAAATGCTAAACCTACTGCTACTGGTTTCCTTCTATGTGATCGCGTGACTGTGTCCGCGATCTTGAAGGCTTAATGGTCATGGATGAAATTTGTACTATGCGATCGTATAGTGAGGTCCGCGATCGCACAGTTGCAGCAACTAAGTCACCGCGAACGCGAGGGCCAAGCCGCGTTCGCGAAGAAGGAATGAGGCAGAAGCTGAAGCACAAAATTTGTGCTATGCGATCGCACAAGGTAGTCCGCGATCGCGGAAGGTTGAGAAATTGTGCTTCACGTCCATGAGAGCACTGCAACGTTCGCGTAGAGCAAAAGCTGGGTAGCCTAAAAATGTGCTTCACGATCGCGAAGCATTGACCACGATGGCATAAGGGAAAAATCTGGGCAAACAGAACTTAAGTTATGTAAATGGGATTTCGCCCCATTTCCTACCATTTACGATTGTTAGCTCGTGTAAGGTAATTTTGGGCGATTTTCATGGGAAAACATTGAGGTAAGTGTTCCTTATCCTATATTGATTATATTTTATGATTCCATACTCATTTACATCATGAATCCGTGAATTTATGGAAGAAAAATCAGATTTTTATAAAATCTTCCAAAAATGAAAAATTAATGATTTGAAGGTCCATTTAGCATCGGAATTGATAATTTTTGTTTGGTTGGACTTGTCTCAAAACGAGTGTTCGGATTTTGTGAGTTTTTTCGAGTTTCAAGACGTGGGCCCCACTGTTGATTTTTTAGATGAATTTCTGATTTTAATCCAGAAAATTAGTAAATTCATATGGAATCAATTTCTACGATTTGTATTGAGTATATTGAATTGTTTATGACTAGACTTGAGGATTTTGGACACGAATTCGCGAGGAAAAGATTTATTGGAATCTTGAGTTGATTGCAAAGCGAGGTAAGTGTCGTGGTTAACCTTGACTTGGGGGAGTAGGACTTATTTGTCTATTTGCTACGTGATTTAATATGCGGGTATAACGTATACGTGAGGTGACGAGTACTTATGCATTGTGATTGAGTCAAAGCATGCAGGTGGAATTTGTTTATTGTGAATAATTGCCTATTTAATTAAGATATTCCTGCTTAAGTTATTATTTTTTATTTGATCATTTTCATGAGATTATTGCTGGTTTAATTATTATTGAATATTTTTGAAAGTGAAGTTGGTATTCTGGTATTGAATTAATTGATAAGTATATATCCCCGCATTTAAATACTCTTCAGAATTTATATTATAATTTTCATGGTAAGAAAGAGTGTAAAAGTATGAAGGGTGATGTCGTGCCATTTATATTATTTATATTATCCTTGCCATGGTGAGGAAATGTGTAAAAGCACGAAGGGTGATGCCGTGCCATTTTTAAAGAGAGTAAAAACACGAAGGGTGATGCCGTGCCGAAGAGAGTTAAAGCACGAAGGGTGATGCCGTGCCAATTTTATTATTTATTTATAAATTTATGAGAGAATGAGAGTAAAATCACGAAGGGTGGTGCCGTGCCATTTTTATATTAACAGTTGCTCAGTTTACTGTTGAGGAATTAATTTGTTTCTAAGTGATAATTTTCCTGCTGAAATTTATTATATCATCCCCCTTCGCATGTTCACTCCCAAATTTATAAAGTGTTATTTATTGTAATTATTGTTGCTTCGTATTTGTATATATTTGTGCAGGTTGTTTACGTATGTGTCCTGTCATAGATTCGACACTTACGGAGTACATGGGGTCGGTTGTACTCATACTATACTCTGCACTTTTTGTGTAGATTTTGGAGTTGGTCTCAGCAGTGTACCATAGACTTGCTCGGATTCAGCTACTTAGAAGAGACTTGAGGTTTAACTGCACATCATTCGCAGTTCTGAAGTCCCCTGCTATCTTATCTTAGCTCTGTATTATCTTTCAAACAGCTTGAATTTTATTCAGACCATTATTTGTATTATCCTAATAGCTCGGGCATTCGGGGATATATTTTGGTGATTCGGTTGTTGTGGTCATCCGCACTTTATTACAGTAATTGACTTCCGCTTAAATTGATTTGTTTAAAAATGGTTAAGATTTTTCTAACATTGGCTTGCCTAGCAAGTGAAATGTTAGGCGCCATCATGGTTTCGAAGGTGAAAATTTCGGGTCGTGACATTCCAGTTACTAAGCGACATCTTAGCCATAAATTTGCACATCGGCACTACTACGACATCCTTCTGATTCAACACTTAAATATTTACTTTTTGATCAAACCGTCCCAATATTATGTAACGACCCGGCCGGTCGTTTTGAGAATTATAAGTCTGTTCCCCCATTTACTGCTCAATTTATACTTTACAGTTATTTTATGAATTACCGAGTTAGTTGGTTCGGGTCCGGAAGGATTTCGGAGTGAAATGAGACACTTAGTCTCTTAGTTGAAAACTTAAGTTGGGAAAGTTGACCGGATATTAACTTATGTGTAAATGACCTCAGAATTTAATTCTGATAATTCCAGTAGCCCCGTATGATGATTTTGGACTTAAGAGCATGTACGAAAAATTATTTAGAGGTCGGTAGTGGAATTAGGTTTGAAATGGCGAAACTCGAATGTTTTTGGAAAATTTGATCGGGGAATTGACTTTTTGATATCGGGGTCGAAATCCAATTCTGAAAATTTTAATAGGTCCGTTATGTCATTTATGACTTGTGTGCAAAATTTGAGGTCAATCGAACTTGATTTGATAGGTTCCGGCATCGTTTGTAGAAATTGGAAGTTTTAAAGTTTATTAGGCTTGAATTAGGGTATGATTCATGTTTTTAGCGTTGTTTGATGTGATTTCAGGCTTCGACTAAGTTCGTATGATGTTTTAGGACTTGTTGGTATATTTGGTTGAGGTCCCGAGGGACTCGGGTGAGTTTCGGACGACTAACAGATCATTTTTGACCTTTAGGAGATAGCTGATAGCTGCTGGTATTTTTCTTCTGGTTTCCTTATACGCGATCGCATAAGTTCATCCGCGATCACGTGAGATGGTTTGCGATCGCGTAGGCTTGTTTAAGGCAGTGATGATTTTGTTCTTCGCGATCCCGTGAAGAGGGCCACGATTGCGTTGCTATGGGATTTTGTGATTCGCGAACGCGTGGTTAAGGACGCGTTCGCGTAGAGGAAATGGAGCAGAAGTGGAGGTCACGTGTTTGTGCTTCGCATCACGTGGACGAGTCCGCGATCGCGTAGGCCTGTGAGAGTGAGCTTCGCGATCGCGTAGAAAAGTCCGCCATCGCATAGGGTTAAATCTGGGCAGTGGAAAATTGTTCTTCGCGATCGTGTGTGTTTGTTCGCGATCGCGTAGAGCAAATGACTGGGCAGAGAGTTTAAGTTCTAAAAATGGGACTTCATCCCATTTTTTATTTTTACCGATTTGGAGCGCGGATTGAGGCGATTTTTGGGAGATGTTCAGTGACAACAATGGGGTAAGTGTTCTTAACTCAATATTGGTTAAATTATCCGAATCCATGGTTGTTTTTATCATTTAATGGGTGAATTAAGTTGGAAAATTTTAAAAACCCTATTGGTTTAAATTGAAGATTTGAGGGTCGAGTTGAGGTCATATTTTGGTAAAATTGTTATGGTTAGGCTCGTGGTTGAATGGGCTTTCGAATTTTGTAACTTTTGTCGGGGTTTGAGACGTGGGCCCCACGGGCAATTTTGAGCTAAATTTCGGATTTTGTTGGAAAATTAGTATTTTCTTATGGAATTAATTTCAATAAATTTTATTGACTAAATCGAATTATTTGTGGCTAGATTCGAAACGTTTGGAGGCCAATTCACGAGGAAAAGACATTGCAGGATAAAGAATTACATGGCTTGAGGTAAGTAACAGTTCTAAATTTGGTCCTGAGGGTATGAAACCCAGGAATATGTATTATGTGATTGGTTTTGAGGTGACGCACATGCTAGATGACGGGCGTGTGGGCGTGCACTGTAAGAATTATGACTTGGTTAATTCCATGGAACTGTGTAGTTAAACAATATGTTGATATCTGTACATTTTTTCCCGTATTAGAGAAATTGATCTATGAATTATGTTTAAATCATATGTTTACACTGTTGGGACCCACATAGGTCGTGTACTTGTGAAACTATTTGCTAAATTGCTATTTTGCACTCAGTCACGGCTCTATTTGCACATTTTCACCTCAGTCTCTCTTATTCATTATTGATGCATCATATAATTGTTGTTGGGCTTCTTATCATGATTTCTGAGAGCCCGAGAGACTGGAAATGTTGATAATTGAGTGAGGCCGAGGGCCTAATTGTGAGGATATTTATAGATCGGGCTGCACGCCGCAGCATGTTTCATTGATTTATGTCATGATTGGCTTGATATAGCGCTTGGGCTGAAGGAGCCCCCCGGAGTCTGTACACACCCCTAGTGAGCACAAGTACCTACTGAGTGCGAGTGCCGAGTGCCAAATAATGAGCGACTGTGAGGAAAGAGTGACTGTGAGGTTGGAGTGAATGGGAAGACTGAGTGACTGTTACTCTGAGAGGATGCATTGATATCACTATTTGCTGCATTTCAGCTGTCATATATCACTATTTATGGAAATTTCGGTTAAACATTATTTTCTATTTCGGTCAAACTTGATATGAATATTCAGTGAAATCTTAAATGTTGAACTTGAGAGCATGCCTACTCTTTTATATCGGAAAGTACTGTATTTGGACTTAGCTGAGAAGCTCGTCGCTACTTTCAGTTCTTTATTTATTATTGTTACTTACTGAGTTGGTTGTACTCATACTACACCCTACACTTCGTGTGCAGATCCAGGTGATCTCGGATACAGTGGGTGTTGATTCTTTCACACGGTCGATTTTCTAGAGATTCAGAGGTAGCTGCCATATTTCGCAGACCTTGTCTTTCCGTCCCTATCCTTTCATTTATTGTATTTGGTATCAAATTATTATAAACCACGTTTTCCAGACTTGTAATGTATAAATGCTTATGTACTCAGTGACACCAGATTTTGGGAATGTTTGTATCGATATTTGCGAGACTTGTGGAATGCGTTTAAATATTATATTTTTAAACTTAAAAGAAATTGTGGTTTATTGAGGTTGTCGGCTTACCTAATATCGAGATAGGCGCCATCACAACAGGTTAGAATTTTGGGTCGTAACAAGTTGGCATCAGAGCCTAGGTTACATAAGTCTCACGAGTCATGAGCAGGTTTAGTCGAGCCTTGCGAATCGGTATGGAGACGTCTGTACTTATCTCGAGAGGTTGCCGAACCCTTAGGAAAATTTCACTTTCTTGTATTCTGTCATGCGAATTTGTTGATTCTGGAAACTAAATTTCTGTTATTCTATTCTCTGACAGATGGTGAGGATACGTGGAGAATACCCAGTGCCACCAGCTAGGGCCGCGAGAGGCGGGGCCGTGGTAGAGGCCGGGGTCGAGGTAGAGGTCGAGGTGTAACTCGTACCACAGTTGGACCTGCACCTGTAGTACCACCAGTTTCTCCAGCTCAGGAGCATATTTCAGATATAGCTGAGCCGACAGGACCAGCTCAGGCACCAGTTGTGCCCATTGAGATTCCAGGCCTTCAGGAGACTTTGGCCTAGATATTGACAGTTTGCACTAGTCTTGCTCCGGTGGGTTCAGCTCAGGCCGCACCTGCCACTTCTCAGACTGGGGGAGGTACTCATACCCCTGTAGCCCGTACTCCAGATCAGGTAGCACAGGGAATTCATATACCGAGGGCACTACCAGCCCAGCCGGTTGCAACTGTTCAGGCCCCGGTAGTCCCCGTTATGGCAGATGATGAGCAGAGGTAACTTGAGAGATTTGGGAGGCTTCGACCTCCATCATTTAGCGGTGCTGAGTCAAAAGATGCTCAGGGTTTTCTGGATAAGTGCCAGCGGATGCTTCGGACAACGGGTATTCTGGAGACCAATGGGGTCTCGCACATTACTTTTCAGTTTTTTGGGGCTTCCTTCAGATGGTGGGAGACTTATGAGAGGCACAGGCCTATCGGTGTTGTACCACTTATATGGAAGAAATTCTCCGTTCTCTTTTTAAAGAAGTTTGTGCCACGCATAGAGGAGCTGCGCAGACAGTTTGACCAGTTACGTCAGGATGGTATGTATATGATGGAGTACGAGATGAGATTTTCTGAGTTGGCTTGTCACGTAGTTTGGTTGGTTCTCACTGATAGGGAGAGGATTAAGAGGTTCATTGATGGCCTCACATATCAGCTACAGTTACTTATGACTCCAGAGAGAGTATCTGGTGCTACTTTTGATATTGCTCGGCAGATAGAGATGGTCTGTAGCCAAGAGCATGGAGAGAGGGAGGCTAATAGGCCTCGTGGTCCAGGTGATTTCAGCGATGTTCCTTCAGGGGGTCAGGTTTATCACGGTAGGGGTTGTCCTTATAGACACACTCAGACAGGTCGTCCAGTTCACCGTGGTGCATCATCCGGCCAGGGTTCATATAATTCTCATCAGGGTTAGTCATCTCTCAGTGCCCTGCCAACCTAGAGTTCGTCATGTGCTCCTTCAGTTCATGGTTCATTTGCACCGGGTGCTTCTAGCAGTTATTCTGGTTCTCGGGGCCCGATTCAGTCAACACCACCACCAGTACCGGGGAGCTTCTTTGAGTGCGGGGAATTTGGGCATATGTGGAGACAATGTCCTCATCGCTCGGGAGGTCTAGTGCAGTAGAGAAGTCAGACTACGACTTTAACACCGGTTACTTCACCACCAGCCCAGCCAGCTCGAGGTGGGGGTCAGTCAGCTAGGGGTCGCCTAAGAGGGGGAGGCCGATCAGGTGGCGGTCAGGCCCGATTCTAGGCTTTTCCTGCCAGGCCAGATGTCGTTGCCTCAGATGCAGTGATCACAGGTATTGTCTCAGTATGCCACAGGGAAGCTTCTATATTATTTGACCCTGGTTCTACTTATTCGTATGTATCATCGTACTTTACTCATTATCTGGATCTGCCCTGTGAGTCCTTAGTTTCACCTGTTCATGTGTCTACGCCGCTGGGCGATACTATTATTGTGGACCGTGTATATCGGCCTTGTGTGGTAACCATTGGGGGACTAGAGACTAGAGTTGATCTCTTACTGCTCAGTATGCTTGATTTCGATGTAATCCTGGGTATGGATTGGTTGTCTCAATGTCATACTATTCTGGACTGTCATGCAAAAACCGTGACATTGACGATGCCGGGGTTGCCAAAGGTTGAATGGAAAGGTTCTCTAGATTTTGTTCCTAGCAGGATAATTTCTTATTTGAAGGCCCAACCCATGGTGGGAAGGGGTGTTTGTCATATTTATCTTTTGTGAGAGATGTTGATGCAGATACTCCTACTATTGATTTAGTACCGGTAGTGAGAGACTTTTTGGATGTATTTCCTGCAAACCTGTCGGGTATGCCGCCCGACAGGGATATTGATTTTGGTATTGACTTGGTGCAGGGCACTCAACCCATTTTCATTCCTCTGTACCGTATAGCACCAGCTGAGTTAAAAGAATTGAAAGAGCAACTTCAGGAACTTCTTGATAAGGGGTTCATTAGGCCTAGTGTGTCGCCTTGGGGTGCACCAATTCTGTTTGCGAAAAAGAAAGATGGTACTATGCGATTGTGTATCGATTACAGGCAGTTGAACAAAGTTACAATCAAGAATAAGTATCCTTTGTCGCGTATTGATGATTTATTTGACCAACTTCAGGGAGCGAGGGTATTCTCCAAAATTGATTTGAGATCTGGGTATCACCAGTTTAAAATTCGAGATTCGGATATTCTAAAAATAACATTTAGAACTCGTTATGGTCACTATAAATTTCTTGTGATGTCATTTGGGCTAACCAATGCCCCAGCAACATTTATGCACCTGATGAATAGCGTATTCCAGTCGTATCTTGACTCATTTGTCGTGGTATTTATTGATGATATCATGGTGTACTCACGTAGCCAGGAGGAGCATGTACAACACTTGGATATTGTATTACCAAGGCTGAGAGAAGAGATATTGTATGCCAAATTCTCTAAGTGTGAATTCTGGCTTAGTTCGGTGGCATTCTTGGGACACATAGTGTCCAGTGAAGGGATTAAGGTGGATCCGAAAAAAATAGAGGCAATTCAGAGTTGGCCCAGGCCATCTTCAGATTCTGAGATTCGGAGTTTTCTCGGCTTGGCCGATTAATATCATCGCTTCGTGGAGGGTTTCTCATCTATTGCATCGCCTATGACTAAATTGACCCAGAAAGGTGCTCCGTTCAGGTGTTCGGATGAATGTGAAGAGAGCTTTCAGAAGCTCAAGACAGATTTGACTACAACTCCAGTATTGGTGTTGCCTACAGGTTTAGGGCCTTATACTGTGTATTGTGACGCGTCGCGTATTGCCTATACGTCCAGACAGCTAAAGGTACATGGGAAGAATTATCCGGTCCACAACCTCGAGTTAGCAGCTATTATTCATGCCTTAAAAATTTGGCGACATTATTTATACGGGGTCCATTGTGAGATTTACACTGATCATCGGAGTCTACAACATTTGTTTAAACAGAAAGATCTTAATTTGCGGCAGCGAAGGTGGTTGGAGTTGCTTAAGGATAATGATATCACAATTCTCTATCAGCCCAGAAAGGCCAATGTGGTGGCCGATGCCTTGAGTCGTAAGGCGGAGAGTTTGGGCAGCTTAGCATACTTACCGCTAGCAGAGAGGCCTTTAGCCTTGGATGTTCAAGCCTTGGCCAACCAGTTTGTTAGATTGGATATTTCCGGGCCGAGTCAAGTTTTGTCTTTCGTGGTTTCTCGGTCTTCTCTTTATGATCGTATCAGAGAGCGCCAGTATGATGATCCCCATCTGCTTGTCCTTAAGGATACGGTTCAACACGGTGATGCCAAGGAAGTTACTATTGGGAATAACAGTGTATTACGGATGCAAGGCACGCTATGTGTTCCTAATGTAGATGAATTGTGTGAGTTGATTCTCCAGGAAGTTCACAGTTCGTGGTACTCCATTCACCCAGGTGCTGCAAAGATGTTTCAGGACTTGAGACAATATTATTGGTGGAGGAAAATGAAGAAAGATATAGTTGGGTTTGTAGCTCAGTGTTTAAATTGTCAACAGGTGAAGTACGAACATCAGAGGCCGGGCGGATTACCTCAGAGACTTGAAATTTCAGAGTGGAAGTGGGAGCGTATTACCATAGACTTCATAGTTGGGCTCCCACAGACTCTGAGGAAGTTTGATGTTGTTTGGGTGATTGTGGATCAATTGACCAAGTTCGCGCATTTTATTCCAGTTGGTACTACTTATTCTTCGGAACGGTTGGCTGAAATTTATATCTGCGAGATTGTTCGCCTACACAGTGTGCCAGTGTCTATCATTTCAGATCGAGGCACGCAGTTTACATCACAGTTTTGGAGAGCAGTACAGCGAGAATTAGACATACAGGTTTACTTGAGTACAACATTTCACTCTCAGACAGACGGACAGTCCGAGCGCACTATTTAGATATTGGAAGATATGCTATGCACTTATGTCATTGATTTTGGAGGTTCTTGGGATCAATTTCTGCCACTGGCAGAGTTTGCTTACAATAACAGCTACCAATCGAGCATTCGAATGGCTCAGTATGAGGCTTTATATGGGAGACGGTGTCGGTCTCCGGTGGGTTGGTTTGAGACTGGTGAGACTAGACTATTGGGTACTGATTTGGTTCAGGATGCTTTGGAGAGGGTTAAATTGATTCAGGAGCGACTTCGCATGGCGCAGTCTAGACAGAAGAGTTATGCCGATCGGAAGGTCCGTGATGTTGCTTACATGGTTGGGAAAGAAGGTTCTGCTCAAGATTTCACCCATTAAGGGTGTGTTGAGGTTCGGGAAGAAGGGCAAGTTGGGCCCTCGGTATATTGGGCCTTTTGAGATACTTAAGAAAATTGGAGAGGTGGCTTATGAACTTGCCTTGCCACCTAGTCTATCAGGTATTCATCCAGTATTCCATGTATCCATGCTCCGAAAGTATGTCGGGGATCCGTCTCATATTCTGAATTTCAGTACAGTGCAGCTGGACGGTAATTTGACTTATGATGTGGAGCCGGTGGCTATTTTAGACCGGTAGGTTCGAAAGCTGAGGTAAAAGAACATAGCATCAGTGAAGGTACGGTGGAGAGGCCGGCCAGTCGGAGAAGCTACTTGGGATATTGAGCAGGATATGCAGAGCAAATATCCACACCTATTTGAGACTCCAGGTATGATTCTAAACCCGTTCGAGGACGAACGTTTGTTTAAGAGGGGGAGAATGTAACGACTCGACCGGTCATTTTGAGAATTATAACCTTGTTCCCCCATTACTACTTAATTTATGCTTTATAGTTATTTTATGACTTACCGAGTTAGTTGGTTCGGGTCCGGAAGGATTTCAGAGTGAAATGAGACACTTAGTCTCTTAGTTGAAAACTTAAGTTGGAAAAGTTGATCGGATATTGACTTATGTATAAATGACCTCGAAATTTAATTTTGATAATTTCAGTAGCTCCGTAGGGTGATTTTGGACTTAGGAATATGTCCGGAAAATTATTTGGAGGTCCATAGTAGAATTAGGATTGAAATGGCGTAAGTTAAATTTTTGAAAAATTTGACCGGGGGTTGACTTTTTGATATCGGGGTTGAAATCTGATTCTGATAATTTTAATAGGTCTGTTATGTCATTTATGACTTATGTGCAAAATTTGAGGTCAATCGGACTTGATTTGATAGGTTCCGGCGTCATTTGTAGAAATTAGAAGTTTCAAAATTCATTAGGCTTGAATTGGGGTATGATTCGTGTTTTTAGCGTTGTTTGATATGATTTGAGGCTTCGACTAAGTTCGTATGATATTTTAGGACTTGTTGGTGTATTTGGTTGAGGCCCCGAGGGACTCGGGTGAGTTTCGGACGGCTAACAGATCATTTTTGACCTTTGGGAGATAACTGATAGCTACTGGTATTTTTCTTCTAGTTTCCTTATACGCGATGGCATAAGTTCATCCGCGATCGCGTAAGCTAATTTGGTGTAATGACGCGGCTGGCCGTTTTGAGAGTTATAGCCCCGTTCCCCTATTTTCTGCTTCTTTTTGTGTTCTTCGGCTATATTATGATATACCGGGGTAATTGGTTCGGGTTCGGAGTAGTTTCGGAGTGAATTGAGACACATAGTCTCTAAGTTGAGAGCTTAAGTTGGAAGAGTTGATCGGATGTTGACTTATGTGTAAACAATCTCGGATTTGAATTTTGATGGTTTCGTTAGCCCCGTTAGGTGATTTTGAACTTAGGAGTGCGTCCGGAATGTGATTTGGAGGTCCGTGGTAGAATTAGACTTGAATTGGCGAAAATTAAAATTTTTGCGATTTTGGCCGGCAGTGGAAATTGTGATATCGGGGTCGGATTGGATTTCTGGAAGTGGGATTAGGTTCACGGTGTCATTTCTAACTTGTGTGCAAAATTTGAGGTCATCTGGACGTGGTTTGGTAGGTTTTAGCATCGTTTGTGGAATTCGGAAGTTTAGAAGTTCTTAGGCTTAAATCCAGGCGTAATTTGATGTTTTGATATTGATTTGAGTAATCCGAAGGTTCGACTAAGTTTGTATGAGGTTATAGGATATGTTGGTATGTTTGGTTGTGGTCCCGAGGGCCTCGGGGTGATTCTGGGTGGTTAACGGAAGGTTTGGAGTTGGAGAAGTGCAGCTGAAGCTGCTGCTACTGGTGCTTTCCGCACCTGCAGAGTGGGAACCGCAGGTGCGAGGTAACAGGAGCGAAGGAAGAGCCACAGGTGCGGCTAAGGGAGACCTGGGCTCAGACCGCAGGTGCAATGGAAATCTCGCATCTGCGTTGGTCGCAGAAGCGGTTTGGGAGGCGTAGATGCGCAGATGGATCGCAGGTACGCCTTAGGTCCCGCATAACAGCAGATTTAGCCTTCACAGGTGAGCCCCACATCTTTCTCGGGGTGTTCAAGAGTTTTAGATTCTACCCATATTTTTATTAAGACATTGAAATATGTAGTTTGGCCGTATGGTATTCACAAGATTAGGATTGTTCAAAAAATTTCTATTTGGTCTAGCCGATAAATCGCCCAATAATCGTTAATCTGATACCAATCCGCCAGTTATCTTATTGGATGGCTAGCAGATTACTACATTTATAATCCGATAATCGATAAGCCGAACCGTTAAGCATAATTATCCGTCCGATAAGCACCCCTAGTTTGGACATAAGAAATTTTTTACTTTTTTTCGAAAAATTTTCACTTTTTTCGAAATTAGTATTTGACCATAAAATTTTCAATTTTCGCTTAAAATGAATTTTGAAATTTTTCAAAAACATAAAAAACTTCAAAAAACTATTTTTCGAAAATTATATTTATATCCAAACACAACTCTCATTTTTTTTCACTTGAAAACTTTTTTCACTTTTTCTTGAAATTTTATAATTCTTATGTCCAAACGCTCACTTTAGTGTCATTTTCTCGAAATTAGCAGGAACTCCTAATTAGAACAGGATTGGGACAAAATTTGTCTCAATTCACAAATATGTAGGGGTTAATATTTTAGGGAAGTTGTAATTAGAACAGGATTGGGACAAATACCTCTCACAGATAAATACTTGGTTCGTTAGGGGTTTTGCGTTCTGAACTTTGGGAGAATTGACGATGGAAGAAACAGTTTGCTGCACTACGGTACGGCTTTTCTTATGGAATGAGAAGCTGACGAGGGGTCAGATATCAGAGTCGGAAGGGCTTTGTGTGTTTCTAATTCGGACTGAATTCATGAGGCTTAATGGCTGTGAATGCGGCGATTCTGGTTGCGACAAACTTGGGGAACGGACTTGCTCTACCGTCATTCCTTTTGATGTGTCAAAGCTTCTGAAAAACGATCCATCATTAGGTACAATGCTTATATCTGCTACTCTTCAATTCCTCCCCTGCACTACTGAACAATTGGGGAATGGCATCTCTTCTTACCTTTTCACTCGATTTCAGTTTTCTGAAGCTTTACAGCTACCGCCACGACCTACCTACGTCATTGTCCTTGAATTCTCCCACCTTCGATTTATTGAGTATACACCACATGGTCAAGTTTCGTTGGATGATTTTCCGTGGGTCCCTCCCCCTATCCCGTCGTATTGTAGGTTTGATAAGGACTGGGACGAGGAAGAGGAGCTTCGCAGCAGCGCACGCAGTGTGAGTCCTACTGATTACATGAATGATCCGTACCATCGCTACTTCGGGGATGTCCTCGAGTATATCTTCGTGTTAAGGGAATATACTGGTGAAGGTGGAATTTGCCCGACGAAGCCGCCCGTTGTGTCACATATACCAAGAGGACTTGTGGAGGTCAAATGCTTTCCTTTTCCCCTAGACCAACTCAATGGCAGCAGCAGAGATCTAATAGATGACGACACTTGCCCTGTTTGCTATGAAGATTTTGAAGACAAGAATGAAGTGTTAACAACTTACTGTTCGCACGATTTTCATACTGAGTGCCTCCTGATATGGCTACTAAGGAACAACACATGCCCAACTTGTCGAGCAGTCTATCCTTTGCATTATTCCCCCCTTTTGAACCGCAAACGTCGTCATGAGCGCAACATATTGGAGGCTAACTGTAAACATCATAAGCACAACATAGTGGAGGCTAACGTTGAAAATTGTACTCTTCTTATTCATTTTATGTGAACTTGCTTGATTCAACATAGAGTTTAAGAAAGACAAAAAAAGACTTTTGAACGGACGGAGTATTGTATTCTGTTTACTTGTATGGTTATTGGTTAATAGCAGATTCGCTGTTCTTTTATGGGATCATACTGACATATTGGAGAAAATACGTTGTTAGAAATTGCTATATTTTTCAATTTTCTCGTATAATTATTGCACATTCTGTTGGCTACCTTTAATCTCCATGAGCGCTTTGTACATAATCAGATAGTCAGTTGTGTATACATTTCAGAGGTCCAATAGTCAAGCATTCTGATACACAATTTTCTGTTTGTACCCTGTGAAAATGACGTTTCCACAAAAGAATGGTAGGAAAAGAGAAGGACCGTGTTAAAAGGAATGAACATAGCTCCCTACTTCTGCAAGAGGATATCGTATGTCCTTTATTTTATTTTCCTTTTCTGGATCCTGATATAGAGCAATGTAGTCCCTTGGGTAATTGATATTACTTGAAAAAATTTCCATCAGAGCTGTGCATCAGATTCATAGATCTGCATTATCAGTTGGTGAAATGATTTGTTCTTTTTGCTTTTGATGCTATTGTGTTGCATTTATACAGTGAAACAGCCCTCCATACTCCATCCCGATTACCACTTGCTTGTCGTATTAAATTGGGATTTTTTCGTATATTTACGAAATTTTAAACTTATTTACCCGGTTTATCTAAATTTTTCTATTTACAGAAAGTAACTAAAGTTTTTACAAAATATATACAAATTCGATCAAAATCTACAATTTATCTACAACTTAAATATAATTTTTTGTACAGAAATCCGGTTATACACCCGACATACATAATATATACAATTTATTTGTAACAACACCCAATCCAAACAAACAACAATTACGCAAAATTCGATTTTCAAATTCAAAGCTTCGAAACTTTTAATGGTTGTTAATGGAGTTTTTAATGAATTAACATAGGTTGGTTCCAAAATCTTTCTTCCATAAGCGAAAAAGCTGAACTATTTGATCAATGACAATAATCTAACGACATATAGCATAAGTATTCCTTGAAAAGGAATCCAGAAAGGAACCTCATGAATCAAACGTTTTCGTTCAAGTCCTATTGCTCCTATATCTACCCAGTTTTCGATTCTGGAGGTACCCAAATTTGTCCTTTTGATTGTATATTATAATTATGGTATTTAGTAAATTTTGAAAGAATTATTTGATTGAATAAACAATCAGGCGAGAGGAAAAAAGGGGATTACATTTTAATATATTATTTTGTATATAACTGATATATTGTATATTAAGTTATAATTAAATTAAAACTTTAATATTGAAGGAAAATAAATTTCAAAGGTAGTATAGATCAGTAGAAATTCCTAAAATGATACGAAGTCCATCCTAATTCCTAAAGGCCAAACAATTGAAGAGGATAAAAAAGGTAAAATAGCTCTAGAAAGGTTCCTCGGCAACCAATGACAAAGGTTAAGCTGATTTACAATAATACTCTCAAAGATAGGTCTAGAGTACGTTTATAGACGTTTTAGATAACAAACGATTTTAACATATCTAATAAACTATTTTAACATTTCTAATATTTAATTTATCAATAAAAATTAGGTTAAAGAATATGTGAGAAACACATGAAAATCGCAAAAACCAAAAAAAAAAAAAAGTAGTACATGAAATTTGTTAGTAACATTTCTAGAAGCAATAACTTAAAATGAAAGATCATGTTATTGTAAGCCCCATATAATTTTTATACGAAATTCAGACCGATTGCAACTTTAAAATATATCTGAAGTGTTAATTAACGAAGCTCCGGTACGATATTGGAGTATTTGGAACTATACATTTTATACATTAAAGGAGTGAAATGGAATAAATTAAGTTGAGGTACCGTCAATAAAGAAAAAAAAATTAACTCGAGGTACATGAATGAAATGCAATAGATTAAGTTGAGATGACATGAATGAAATGAGATAAATTAAAGTGATGTACATGAATGAAATGGAATGAATTAAGTTGAGATATTTAGCCTTAAAGGACTTAAATGGTTAAAATTTAAAGAAAATAGATGTCATTATATGATGAAGGAATTATAGTCATTTGTTGTAATTATATTACTTACAACTAGTGAATTTGACCGCGCTTCACGCAGTTATAAAAGATGGCAGTAAATTTAGAAATAATATTTTTATAAACTTAGCAGAGATAGTGTAATATGACCATTATTTTGTCAAATGGAATCCATCTCACATAAGCATAAGCATCTTTGCAAAGTGTAGACTTTGTTAGCAATATTCTTTGGGACCCAAAAATATTACATTGTGTGTTGGACATCATTTGCACAAGTTTTATCTCTTCTTTTACACCTAAGAGGTCAAGACTTTTTTGCCTATAAAAGGGAAGACCATTAGTTCATTTTAGACACACCAACAAGACTTGTCGTCAATTCTTGTTTCTTCCTTTCTTCCTTTATTAAGAGTGTTTTGTATGAGAGTTAGTGTTGGGAAACACTTATGTGAACCCTTTCTTTGGAGTGATCTTGTGAGGTTATTCTCATAGGGTATTTGGAATTAATTAGAGTGTTTACTCTAATTTTATACTCTTATTGTTATAGTAAATTGCTCTTCTCCGCTTGTGGACGTAGGTCACTTTGACCGAACCACGTTAAATTTGTGTCTTCTTTATCTACTTTAATTGTCGTTGTTATCAACTTCCATTGTCTTTGTTATTGTCATTATACCGTTGTTTGGCTAAATTCCGTACTACCCGGATTCCCGATCTTAACAAATTGGTATCAGAGCCGGATCTAACCGGGTTAGTTTTCAATAGCCAAAATGACTCTAACAAAGACCTATATTGAGAAATTTGACCGAAGTGCAAACTTCGGAATGTGGCAATTAAAGATGGAAGCTATCCTAATTCAGGATGGCTTAGACTTGGCGTTGCAAGGAAAGGAGAAGAAGACGGATAAAATGACGGACGAGGAGTTTGCCATCATAGACAAAAAGGCAAAAGCAGGTATTATTTTAAATCTCTCAAATGAGGTTTTACGTGAAATTTCTGTAGAAACCACAGCTAAAGGCATGTGGGAAAAATTAAAAACCTTATATATGAAGAGAACGATGGAAAATAGACTTTACCTGAAGCAGAAGCTTTATACAATTCGTATGGGTGAAGGTACCTCTATTCTCTCTCATCTTGACACCTTTGATTCCATTCTTATGGATTTGCGTAATATAGATACTGAAATTAAAGATGAGGATCAAGCTGTGTTACTGTTTTGTTCTCTATCCCCATCTTTTAAGCATATAAGAGATACTATGCTTTATGCAAAGGATAATATCTCTTATAAGGATATTAAATCTATCTTAAAATCAAAAGAACAGATAGATAGTGATATTACTGGGGAAGCTAGTGGAACTCAAGCGGAAGTTGGCTTGTTTGTTAGGGGCAAATCCGACTTCAATTCCAGATACAATAATTTAGAGTGTCGCTATTGTCAAAAGAAAGGTCACAATATCTGTGAATGTTATAAACTGAAAAATAAAGAAAAGCACAAAGAAAGAAAAAATGAGCACAAAAATACTGACACCGCCGAAGCTAGTGTAGCAACTAATGAGATTGAGGGAACTATATTTTTAGCAACTGAAACTAGTTTCAAATTAGACAATGAGTGGATTTTAGATTCCGGTTGTTCATATCATATGTGTCCTAGCAGGGACTTATTTTCTACATATGATTCAGTTGCAGGTGGAGTTGTCCAATTGGGTAACAATGTTACTTGTAACGTTATTGGCAAAGGTACAATTCGTGTCAGATGCACGATGATGTGGTGAGAACTCTCACCGATGTTAGATATGTTCCTGAGTTGAAGAAAAATCTCATCTCTCTAGGCACTTTAGAATCCCTTGGGTGCAAATTCACTGGTGAATTCTGAAAAATTTTCAAGGTGCTTGTTTGATCATGAATACACACAGATCTGGTTCGTTGTATACTTTAGTGGGATCCACTGTTATAGGCCCTACTACAGTTTCGGTATCAGACAATTTTTCTGATTTTGATGGCATTAAATTTTGACATATGCCCATTGGGGCTCTTGCGGAGAAGGTGGAGCAAATTTACTAGATCATCCAAAATTAGGCCAAGGTGGAAATTTGTAATATGACCATTATTTTGTCAAATGGAGTCCATCTCACATAAACATAAGCATCTTTGCAAAGTGTAGACTTTGTTAGCAATATTCTTTGGGACCCAAAAATATTGCATTGTGTGTTTGACATTATTTGCACAAGTTTTATCTCTTCTTTTACACCTAAGAGGTCAAGACTTTTTTGCCTATAAAAGAGAAGACCATTAGTTCATTTTAGACACATCAACAAGACTTGTCGTCAATTCTTGTTTCTTCCTTTCTTCCTTTATTAAGAGTGTTTTGTATGAGAGTTAGTGTTGGGAAACACTTGTGTGAACCCTTTCTTTGGAGTGATCTTGTGAGGTTATTCTCTTAGGGTATTTGGAATTAATTAGAGTGTTTACTCTAATTTTGTACTCTTATTGTTATAGTAAATTGCTCTTCTCCGCTTGTGGACGTAGGTCACTTTGACCGAACCACGTTAAATTTGTGTCTTCTTTATCTACTTTAATTGTCGTTGTTATCAACTTTCATTGTCTTTGTTATTGTCATTATACCGTTGTTTGGCTAAATTCCGCACTACCCGAGTTCCCGATCCTAACAGATAGAATAAATAACAATTTTCTTGTATATGCATATAATTTTTAATTCTTTTATATTGATTAAATAAAAAAGGTAATATTTTTACTGACTAGATAAGTAATGCTCCAATTTTATTATACATAATAGAAATTCAGCCTTTTCTTTTTTTCTTTGAATCGCAGAATCACCCCTCTGATCGTCCAGAAAGTCAAATGCTACATAAACTTGGATTTTTGGTCAAAATTGAGAGGAGTTTCGATACATGACTTGACACATATTGCTAGTATTTTTGTTACTTCATTTTCTTGATGTAATCAAATTGTGTGTCTAATAATGCCTTCTGCTTCATCTAAGTTTATATACACTCACAAGATGTATAAGACCGCATAATCTTCTAGATCTCCAGCCATAATAGCTCCTCTTTTAACTTCACAAACGCTGGGATCAGAAACCTATCCTCCTTTTGAAATTGCAAATAAATGTGATAGAACCCCTAGAAAATGGAAGAGCTGAAATATAAATTATAAAATCAACTCCAAACACTATAAGTTACAGAATTGGCCTGTTCGAAAAGATGTGGCAGACAAAGTAGAAGTGAAAAAAGGATTTAAAATGAAAGAGATCTTGTACTGAGAAAAAGTCATTAACATACGTGACACTGTTAATCGCCATGTAGAAAACAGTTTAATTAGCGCTAGACTCTCTCCTTGAAACAAAGAATAAACAATTCTAACACAATGACAACATCATTGAAGCGAGATACGTACTACATAAAGTTTACAGTTTCCTCCGCTTCTATCACTCCTCACTCCTTTGCTTCGTCACTGCACATGCTAAAATCATATTTTGGAGCAATGGGCTAGAAAGGTAGAAAGTTCAGACATTTAACCAAGTCTCTTCAGTCTTTTATGGATCAACATGTAACATCACCATCAATAGGAGAAGCCAAAAAAAAAAGCAAAATTAGTAAAATCTTTGAAACACAACTAAGTATGAAACTAAAGATTACTAAGGCAAACTGCAAATGTCAGTAACCTTAAATCCTTAATAATAAAAGTATTGATGTGTGACTTACTGACTTCATTGTACCTGAATCTGAATGGCATCAGATGGATGATATTAAATATCAGTTGCAGTATTGATCAACACATGAATGGGTTGAGTCGTCATTATCGATCCACTAATGCATTACCTTGTTACATGTGACTAAATCCTTCAACAATATTTAAACAAAAAAGTTCAGACAACCATCTTCTAATTAGGCATCTAGCTTACCTCCTTCCTTCCTAACAGTTGCCCTTTTCTTTTATAATTACTAATCAATTTCGTCAACACACAATATAATGCAAGCATGAAAAGCACATCTCCAATTCACACTATTAAGTCAACATACATAGCTAAATGGAAGTTTACAAATTGTAGACTTCTGAGGCCAGTTAAGAGCTCCGTGGAACTCCTGTGTGCAGGGGAAAAGATTTCTTTGAAAGCACTATAGATGAACTTATTATCTTGGTTTAGGCTTTTGTTGCGGGTCAAGATCAAGGAGAAACAAATTATTTCTAGCAATGGGGTGCGGAAGCAACTTTACCTATCTTCGCTTTCTGCTTATCCTGAAAGCAGCAACTTCGAATCTTTAATAATACGAATGTATAAGATTCTGTAAGAAGAATACTAATATGATAGCACCGAAAAAGTTAATTTTGAGAAGGCAATTCACAAACAAAGCTGGTACCATTATATGAAAGATTTTCTAGAAAAAATATGCCGAAAAACTGCAAAGGCATAATGGAGTAAAGGAGAAGAGAAATTTTATATTTAGAGGAAAAGAAGAAGATGCAATAAATGAAAAGCATAAATTAAAAGTCCAGTTAAAGTGGGAAGGAACTTAAATATACATACATCTCAGATTACTCTCAACACATATATCTGTGAACTTCATCCATATGAAGACTTTGATCTTCACTTCATCAATACAAGAACATGTAACGGGAGATGTGCACACCATTGCAACTTTACTGACCTATCTAACCTTAAATGGGAAGGCATTGAGTTTACCTGCTATTTATAACCATTCAAATGAATAGTTGTACATGCTAATGGTAAGTAGATCGACATTTGCAATGTGACAATTGTCCATGATACTTCCATCATGATTTACACTCTCAGAATGGTCAAATGAAATATTGTAAGACATACTGGGTGTATCACACACCAAAAACCATCAAAATTATCCAAAAAATAATAATTAATTCCACATAACTTCATTGACTTTACAACACCAAATAACTTAGAACAGTTAGAAATTGAGTAATTAATTAAAAACCAAAAATGAACCTTTAAACCAAAATGAACTTCACATAGAAGGTCAAGGAAATTACCTCGGATGAATACTCACACAGAAGATCTGACTGTTGAAATCACATTGGTTTTAATAAGCAAGTTTAAGCTGCTAAAATGAAAGGAAACTACATAAGGACCCATGAACTCCAGAAGTAGAATAAAATACAAAAACTCAGTATAACTTTACAGGGACAGATTAGCAAAAGGCATTATTGTATAGTAGTAAGTATGGCAGAGATGGTATTACAAATAAATATTTGATATGTAGGAACATTAAAAAAAATCTATTTTGATTTAACATCAGAGTGTCATAAAATAAAAATAGACATTGCCTCGCCAAACAAAATAATAATTGTTATAAGAAAAATCAAATTATGGTGGATGTCTACTCTTCCTCCGTGATCTTCTCAAATGCTTAATGACATATTCAATGACATATTTTTATGTTTAATGACATATTCAATGACATATTTTTCTTCACTTTTCATGCCTAAATAAAGGCCTTGTAATAGATAAGAAAATACACACAATTGAAAAGAAAATTTCTTCCTTCTCTCTATCTCCATTTCTTGTTCATGTTTTACTAAATTACTTTTATTTCATAACAACATGTCTTGTTCATGTTTTACTAAGTTGTTTTTATTTTATAACACGTTATCAGCGCGATGCCCTAATCAATTGAGTTACTTACATCTACAAAATTGTCCAACATCATAAAAGGCATGTTCCTGCCGTGCCTAATATTCATCTTGAAGAGATAAGTTTTTCTTTCTCATTTAGCAATTTCAAAGAATGGTATCAAACATAACTGAAGTAACAATAAGGTTGAGGAGACCAGTACATTGTGATAAGGCATATAATGCTAATGCTAAGATACGTTTTCTAATCCTTTTTAATTAATTCATTTTCTTATTCGTTTTTCTCATAGGTTCTTTATTTGTTATGAAAGTTTCCAATGCTAAGTATTTTCTTCTTACAAATCCATTCATATTCTTAAGTGTTTTTCTTTATAAAGGAAAATACTTAAATGTAAACTAATTACTACTCCATGTTTTACTTATTTTATTTTGTTGCATTATCAATATCTATTTCAATGAACGCGTTTCTAATATTTGTTGTAAGTTTGGTCTGATCTCTTTCATCTCGTATTCTGGTTATATAGATCTTATTATAAGAATCAGAAGAATATAATGATGCAGCCAAGAGTTATGTACTAAACCAAAGACCAAAAGAAGTACAAGAAATTGGGGAGCTACTACAGCTTTTGCAAAGTCATTTGAGGAACTTTGGTTCCTTAGTTTAAAAAAAAAAGCAAGAACCTTATGTAAAGTTTCCCTTAACTGAACGTTTTCCTATAAAATATATGCTTGACCATCATGCGTCATTCTGACTTTTGAAAAGGTAATGTGAGGTAAGTTTTTCTCGGGTAATCTTAATAGCACAACTAGCATACGTTATTGATAAATAAATATACGATCCAAATAAAAAAATATTTTGAATTAGCATTGGCCGATCAAAACTTTTAATTCTCGTATATTGAAAAATTGAATGAGTTTGTATCTCTGCAACCCAATTTTTCATTATTTGTACACGATATTCTTAGTACACTCCATTGAATAAAAAAAAAGAGTTTAGTTTCTTGTGACTTAAAATACATAACTACTCCTATTTTATAACTGATATGGGAGGCAACAAGATGGTAGAGTCATTCCAGTATTGACTTTTTCATTAATGTTAAAAATATTATCAATGATATTTTCAATTAAAGGTTCTGCTATATCTCTTTGTTTTTTTAGAGAGCATAATATTTAGTTTCCATAAAAGTGCATGGTAACTAGTAGTACTATATTATTCTATTTGATACATTATTTTTTTTTAATGTTCTAGTCATATCACTTTCATCTTGAAGTAAGCTTATTGCAGCAAAGACCACATGTGAATTTTCAATATTATTTTATATTTTCATATATCTGTTTGACACTAATTACTTAGCTGATTTGAGTAAACGAAAGTCTATTGCTGAGAATTATATCCAAGTGACATTATGAATAGTTTAACTCAAGAGGTAAACATTGCCTTCACAATAATAATAATAATAGTTCTTCAAAATGTGAAGGCAATGTTTACCATCAAATTGGTATGAAAAATAATAAAGCACGCCGCCGATTATGATACATTCATTGAAGAGAATGTGACTTGTGATAAGCATTGAGAATGCAAACTCATTCCTAAAGGTGAATGTTGTAATATGTGATAAAAGTAATGAATAAAGACATGCAATGCATGATTGGATGAATATCACACAACTCACCTCTGAGGGAGGTTTGAGTGAAATAAAGAGAATAAATATTATTGTGTGGTTACATGAATATGTCATTGGTCGCGTACATGTGATACGCCAAAAAATATTTTGTTGTGCCTTATAGAAGGTTATTAAAGGCAAAATTAAAGCAAAAAATGACTTTGCTTATAATAATTTTGACAATGACAATTTATTATGATATACTTTTCTCCATGAATGAGACATTTACCATATGAATGGTGTGACAAAAGATCTTGTAGTACAAAAGTTGTTAAGAGATCCGAAAAAATTAATTTGTTACAACCCGGATGAATAAAAGTATTCACGACATTAATATTGTAAAGTCTCAAAAGAAACTTTTTGAGTTTCAAATATATAAGTCAAAGTGGTTGGCATATTGAGACTATAAATGAAAGGAATATTTCATATTTTCATATTTCTATAATCATAACGGATAAATATGAAAGTTTACCCGATTTTTTTTCTATTTGTACTACACAAATATAAGCATGATGATGGAATCATATGTCACAAGTAAACTAGAGGTTTACTAAAACAAATATTAGTTGGCATGACCGGTTGACCATCTCGGTTCAATTATAATGCGAAAAATTAATTGAGAATTACATTGACATATATTGAAGAAATATAAGATTCTTCAAGAATTCTCTTGTGCTACTTATTCTCATGATATATCAGTTAAAGTTGAGATTGAATCCTCTGATTTCTGGAACTAATAAAAGGTGATAAATATATGGGCCCAGTCACCTGTCATGTCGACCATTTACTATTATATAATTTTAATAGATGCATCTATTATATGGTCACATGTGCATTTATTATCAACTTGCAATTTGGCTTTTGCAAGATTGATTGCTCAAATTATTAGAGCACAGTTCCAAAATATAAATTATGATGATTTATCTTGATAATACTGGTTTAAATCCAAGTTGGTTTAGCAAAAAATTGTATGCCTCCAATTATATCTAAACCATTGGTTATGAGAACAAAATTGCCAAAATAAAATTTGGTATGTGATGTATTATTTAATATACAACAGTACTTGTACGCATCTAGCCAAGTTATAATAAGTTCTCCCTATCACGATCGGTTCAGGGTCAGGAACCAAATAATTTTCATCTAGAAATATGAATGTGCTATATGATTTAATTGTTCCACCACAATGCACAAAGATGGATTCCCAAATAAGGCTAGGGATATATGTTGGTGATCCCAGCAATAGGGGAAAAAATGGGCAGCTGAAAAAGTAATGGATGTAATGAATTATTATGAATACATCTAGATACTCGTACGAGAAAATGTGAACTTGAAATTCAAGTCATAATTCATTTGCAAAATATTGCCAGGCGTATTTGCTGACCCAAAACTAAATGTCATATTCAGCTGCTAATGCTCCAAATAAAATAAAGTTCATAATGAATAGAGTCTATGGCATGCATGAAGCATAATGGACTAATCGGTTCCAAAGATAAAACTCCTTGAAGAAGGAAAGGAGCAAATGTTCAAGATGGTCATAATAAGGAGGCAAATGCTCTAGAAGAGCACCACGACATAACACTTCATAAGACCTCATGGGAGAGGCTCAGGTACCTGAAAATAATAAGATAAAGAGATCTCAATAAGTTATGTCTTTATTGGGTAATAGTAGAACCGATATAAAATGATCGTCGACGATATTGTTAATATAATATAGCGCTCAATATTAGTAATATTGACGGGGATTTTGAGCTCAAATCTGTCATGAAATTTGGACAGATAAATGATTGGCCAAATGAAAAATATGCAATGAAAATTGATTTCACCTGAAAAATATGAAGTTGGACGGATAGTCCCAACAACTGAAAGTATAAAGCCAGTGGAGGTATAAATGCGTTCTTGTGCGAAAAAAAAAGGTCAAGTCGATAAACATAAAGACGACTTGTGTCACAAGAAAATTTGTAAATATCTTGGCATTGATTATATAGAGACACGTTCTCCTGTGGTGGATGTCGTCATTTCAGGTTTTAATCTGGTAATACAAGAAAAACGTGATATGCGTATAATGGAAATCATTGAAGGATTTAAATTGTTCTGAAGCATATTAAGGTTTCCAATAAATTTATTAAATAAAGCTTCAAAAATCCTTATACGGATTGAAACAATCAGGGCGCATGTGGTATAGTCGCCTGAGTGAGTACCTGTTGAAAGAAGGGTACAAGAAGGATTCAATTTGTCCTTGTATCTTTATAAAAAGATCTGGATCTAAATTTGCTATAATCACCGTGTATGTTGATGATTTAAATATCATTGGAACTCCTAGGGAGCTTCCTAAAGCAGTAGAGCTTCCTAAAGCAGTATACTATTTAAAGAAAGAATTTGAAATGAAAGATCTTGGAAAGACGGAATTTTGTCTTGGTCTACAAATTGAGTATATGAAAAATGGAATTTTTGTCCATCAATCAGCATACACTAAAATGATTTTAAAGCGATTATATATGGATAAAGCATATCCATTCCGACCTCATGAAAATAATGAACAGGTTCTTGGTCCCGAAGTACCATATCTTAGTGCAATTGGTACACTAATATATCTTTCTAACATTACAAGGTCTGACATAACTTTTTCAGTTAATGTCTTAACAAGATATAGCTCTGCTCCTACAAGGAGACATTGGAATGGAATCAAACACATATTGCGGTATCTAAAAGGGACTACCGATATGAGATTATTTTATGGCAATGATTGTAGTCCCGATCTTGTTGGTTATGCCGATGCTGGGTATTTATATGACCCATACAAGGCTCGATCTCAAAGAGTCTATGTGTTTACATATGGAGGCACTGCCATATCTTGGCGATCGACTAAGCAATCAATCGTGGCTACTTCATCTAATCATGCTGAGATAATTGCTATTCATGAAGCAAGTCGAGAACGTGTATGGTCGAGGTCTATAATACACCTTATTCGAGACAAATGTGGTTTGAAATGTGACAAACTACCCACAATTTTGTATGAAGACAATGCAGCATGCATAGCCCAATTGAAGGGAAGATTTATAAAGAGGATAGGACAAAGAAAATTTTACCAAAGTTATTTTTCACACATGATCTTCAAAAGAATAGTGATATCAATGTGCAACAGATCCGTTCAAGTGATAATATGGCTAATTTCCAAATCTCTACCGACGTCAACCTTCAAGAAACTAGTGTACAAGATTGGGATGCAAAGGCTCAAGGATGTGAATTGATGCTCTCATCAGGGGGAGTTAATACGCGTTGTACTCTTTTTCCCTTACAAGGTTTTGTCCCACTGGGTGTTCATTGCAAGATTTTTAACGAGGCAACCAAAAGGCGGATTTCTAAACATGTGTACTCTTTTTCCTTCACTAGAATTTTTTTCCCATAGGGTTTTTTCCTAATAAGGTTTTAACGAGGCACATTATCTATGGACATCCAAGGGAGAGTGTTAGAAAAATCAAATTATGGTGGATGTCTACTCTTCCTCCATGATCTTCTCAAATGCTTAATGACATATTCAATGACATATTTCTATGCTTAATGACATATTCAATGACATATTTTTCTTCACTTTTCATGCCTATATAAAGGCCTTGTAATAGATAAGAAAATACACACAATTGAAGAAGAAAATTTCTTCCTTCTCTCTATCTCCATTTCTTGTTCATGTCTTACTAAATTACTTTTATTTCATAACAACATGTCTTGTTCATGTTTTACTAAGTTGTTTTTATTTTATAACAATAACCACATATTTGCTCCGATCTTAAGTGCTCCACTATGTGGCAAAAAATACGCAAAAGGGAAAGTCAAAGAACCATGCTTAAAATATAGAAAAAACCCACAAATGCTATAATTATATGCACTTGCTAGTGCACTTTTCTTTTATTTAACTG
This sequence comes from Nicotiana tomentosiformis, assembly GCF_000390325.3. Classification (NCBI taxonomy): domain Eukaryota; kingdom Viridiplantae; phylum Streptophyta; class Magnoliopsida; order Solanales; family Solanaceae; genus Nicotiana; species Nicotiana tomentosiformis. Next base: position 33,330,177 of record NC_090820.1, on the reverse strand, counting down.
TGTTAAGACAATCTTTCTTGCAATCTCTATATTTATAAAGTTGCCAAAATATTTCAAAGGTCTTATTTTGAAAATGAAATAATTCACTGAATCATCTAATGTAGGAAAATTTCACATTCAAAAATACTTTAATAGACTTACCTCATTAAGAATATCATGGATGTTGGGTGGAATGGAGGAACCGCTGCCATTCCTCTATTGACAAAGTTAAACACAGAAAACATCCATGAAATTGACTAATTTCTCAAGTTGGGAGACTTTAATCACAGAAACCAAAGAGAAACAATAGCAGAAGGTGAATTTCGGATTTTATTTTAACTTTAGAACTACAAGAGCTCGAATGTTATGCACCAAAGAAGAATCGAGAAGAGAGATTAGATGGAGTTGGGCAAGCGTGGCGGACAGATTAGAAGACACGTACCGCTTTATGTTAAAAGTCTAAAATACCCTTAGATGCAAATTTATTGCCAATAAGCTAACAAGTCCAAACCTAAAGCTCTTCTATAATATAGAAAAAGAAATTAGAATATTTTACTGCATATTCTTTTCTAAAATAAAATAAATTTTAAAGAAAATTTTCACTTTTAAATATAGGTATATATGTTTTCATATTCAAAATAAAGAAACAAAAAATGAAAACTAAAGAAAGCAAAAATACCAACTTATTATTGGTTATATGCATTGACATCTTCCAATTTCACAAACAAACAAAAAAAGTCAAGTGAAGTAGTACATATTCACGTACTACTGAAAAAAAGAAACCCACAACACACAAATATGCGCTACGGTGACTCAAGTCTCCAACATAAGGCAAATGAAGATAAGAATTCCGTACTAAGCAAAATGTTACTACAATTATCAGAGTAAACACCGGTCTCTCATTAACGCACATTTCTATATCAATGGCAACAAAGATTTTTAGCAAAAACACAAGTCAAGTTTATAGTATATTATCTTTCTGGACCATCCTTAACCTTAAGAAAACAAATAATAATGAATTAATAATGGAAAGCAGTTTCCAGCAAGCTAAAATTCAGAGGTCATAAAAGTGTTTCAATAAATCATCTCGATAAAATAAAAAAAAATTCAACTGGACAACTATTCTAGGCATGATTTGCTTCTGTTTCCATAGAAAAATTAATTACAAGCTAACACATGTCAAATTAGAAATTAAAATAGCTACATATATATTGCACAAAGGAGTAAAAAATATGTTAAAAATATCTATCTTATATAGTTTACCTTTCAGATGAAGATTTTTCACCAGAATATGGATAAGCCTCGTCTGCCTACTTTCATCATCCAAAATATAATATTTTCTTCAAACAATACCTTCACCTAGACAAAAAAAATTCACAATACTATTAATAAAGTGACATGAGAGGCCAAACAATAAGGTGACAGAAATTGAGGAAGTTAAAGAGTTTTAAATCAAGAAAATAAAATATGTTAAGAAGAGGTAAACAATGTTAGAACCGGAAAGCCAAAAGATCAAATAGAATATCAAACGAATGGCCAACGTTCCTTGTCTTGTTTGGCTTATATCTATATACAAAGATTAAAGAATACATTTGGAGTGAGAGAAGAGAGTAATTAGAGTAATTAAGGTAAGGGTTGAGAAAGTGACTATTGGAATGCCTAGTAACGTAATAGGAGTAATATTTAGTGTAATTATACACTATTACACCTTAATAGACATTAATCATAGGAATTAAGGAAGGAGAAGAAATCAAAATATTTAGAGTTATTGGGGAATAAACCAAAAAAGGGCAGAACATAGATAAATAGGATGCTTGGCCATAGAGAGGTGCCAATTCATCTTCTATTTTCTCAACTTTATATATATACTAGTGAATTTGTCCGCGCTTCGCGCGGTAGAAAAAAACATTATTAAATTTACAAATAATTTTTCATAATACCCAATTATTAATATGTTAAAATTAAAGTTTATATATTTTTGGATTGAAATTCCTAATCCATATTGTAAAACTTAGTTGTAAATATAACTCTAACTTTGTACTTTTGTGTAATCAATATATAGGTACACTAATATTTTTTATTTTTCTTAAAATAAGGTAAAGTAAGAACGTAATTTGAAGAAAATATTTGCTTTAAACTACATCTTTTGGAATTTTTTTGTCTTTATTTTTTCTTTCCTTTTCCCTTTATTTTCCCTTTTTTGTTTTTTTCTTCTTTCCGCACTTTCGTTTTTCTGCTCTAACTTTCTGGTCATCTTTCCTAACTATCTAAATATTCTCTAAAAATAATACCTCAAAATCGTTAAATTATATATATATAAGTAAAATTACATAATTCTCAAAAATTATCTGCTCATTTCATTTAAAAGTTCTTCCTATAAATTCAACATAAGAGTATTCACATGAACTTGGACTCAAATCTTAAGTTTCAGTCTCCATGCGAAGGCAGTGTATGCAAAAACTCTAATAAATTTAACAAATTCCAGATAAGATACTGATATTATATTGGAGTTTCTATAGGCTTAAACATGGGAGATGCTTGTCCGTGGGTATTGTGTGGTGCTTCATAGTTCATATTCATCACTCTATCTCCATGAATACGGTATCATAAAATTCAAATGAAAATGAAAAGAATTACGTAATTAATTAGGAAGAACAATCTTGTATTATTGTTACCGTAATGGTTATGGCTAACTTGACATTCACCCTGCATAGAATTATGACACATTATTGTGGTCATCGTCATTCTCATTTCCATTTCACAACAGAAGAAGATAACTAAGGCAACTAAAAATTCAAAACGTTAACCATAAAAACCATAATCGTCTCCACCTTAATCATCAGAATGATTGGAGTTTATCTTTCACTGGGCATAATCCATAAACCACCATATTACTAACCAGAATCAACAACTTCTAGTACTATATATTTTAGCAGCCACGATAATTAGCACCAGCACGCCAAATGAATGAGTCGGTATTAATTTTCTTAAAGTATAGCCTACCTAAATAGATTTATACTCCAGATCTTCTGCCAAGTACCGAAATATTATTTTTCATACTGAGAAAAGTTCTACCTCAAAATCACGTAAAAGGCCCACATTTTTTTCCCACAAAGGAAAAACAAAAGTAAGAAAAACGAAGAAATAAAATCAAGAACTTTAAATAAATATCTCATGGATAAAACATTCAGTCATCATGATTTTCAAATTTCATAGCAAGAGAAAAGAAAGAAAAAGACCTTGTACAGTACTAAAGAAGTAAAGTAAAGAAAAACAAAGAGGGAAAAATTAAAAGGACCTGCAATTCTCTAAGTAAAGTATGGTGAGCTTGTACGTACAAACATTGATACAAGAACATGTCACAAAGGGTTAAATTTGATGGTATTCTTCTTTCAATTTCCAGAAGAGACATACTAAATTTAAATTTAACATTCAAATATATTATATAAAAGACACATTAACATCACCGTCAATAAATTGCTTAAAGAATATCACCAAAAAAAAAAACAATTAATCACATCTTGGATCACTTATATTAGAAACGTACATCACCAAATTTATTTGCAATGCAATCATTCAGTTTGTAAGGTAATGTCCCAAACCTTAATAAAGGAAGACTGCATGATCTTTATGTCATTTTTCTTTAAGTAACTAGTAAGGGATGACCCGTGTTGTGCACGGGCCCAAAGTTCAAGTAAACTAACACAATTTTAGTGAATTAATAATTTAACTTTATATTCTAGAGGTTTGAGTATGATTGAGAAATGTAATCGCAATTTAAGTTAATGTGAGTGAAATAGTAAAAAAAAAATTGTTTAAGCGAAATAAATGCAATTTTTGATAAAATTTTTTGTGTTAAGTTCATGTCCAAACATAACTTAACTTGTAAACACTTTTTTTCTTTCCAATTTTCAACTTCAAATACTTTTTTCTTCGGCCTCAATCGAATATTGGTTGAATGCTTGTTAAATTTTGAATTTGATCCCTGGTGATTATTATATATAACTTGTTAGACCCTTTATGTTGAGAGAAATGGAGTATATAATAAAATGTGGTTAAGATCCAACATTAATAACTTGTTTTGATGGTTGTTACTTATTATATTATATCGTATTGTTACTTAAAATATAATATTTATTTTGATTGTTATTTGTGAGCACCTAATATAACACATATCTTTTGGGGTACAAAGAGGTGTGACATTACTTTAATTTTATTATATTGTATCGTTAAAATTTTGGTTATATAATGACAAAAGGTGGCACATTATGGAACGATCGATTTGATCAAAGCACGTAATTACCCTTTTTTTATCTTGCCCTTTTTTTATTAAATAATTTTATTTTAATATTTATCCAATCTATTTATATAATAATTGTACCTCGTACCCTATTTTTTTAAGTAATGGAAACATCTTTTTTCAAAAGTCAAGGCGTAGAGTAATATTTTTATTGTTTGCTTTTCTTTTTACAGATCCATCAATGCCCTTGAATCCCAATTAAATCATTCTTTTCCTCTTAATTCCTGGTAAAAACTTCTAAGTTTTTGCTTATGTTTGTAAATTCATGTTCTTCCTCTATTTGATTAGGAAATATGTTGTTTACCCGAAAAAAGGGATAGAGTTGAATTTATGCACAGTTCCAAAGATACGTGGTACAACTTAATACAAAATGCTAAGATAAATAAAAGTATGAATATAGATTGGAGAAAACGTAATCTAGGCCAATCAATTATGAACAGTGAAATTTAGGATTTAATAAAAATAGAATCAATCTAAGAAACTAGAAAGATCACTCTTGCTTGTAGAGGGGATAATACAATTTGTGATAGTGTAAGTCCTCCAATAGATACCTTACAAAAATGATAAACAAGTCCTTTTATAATGAAGGGGTTTGGCTCCAATCATAATAAAATAAACATTCAGTGGGAAACCCATGATAAATCAGTTTTTTCATAATTTCTGCCAAGATTCCCTCTAGTGGGATTACAACGATTTTTGTTTGCGAGCCCGATCTTCCTTAGAACCCTCGATTTTGGTTCGAGCTTGATTTCGGCTCGAACTTGTGATCTTGACTCGAGCTCGATCCCGGTTCGAGACTTCGAACGGATTCCTGGTCGATGTAGGTTGGTTTTTGGATTATCTGCACGATAGATCTACCTGCGCCATGGTTCGATTCTTGTTCGAGTTTGGTTATGATATCGATCTCAACACGGACCGGCCTTCTTATGCTCTAGATTAGTTCGTGCCCCCCTCCTCCCCCCTTCGGGATCTTACTCCGATACATCACCCTTCGAACCGTACCGGACATGCCAAATCCATTTTGACCGTATACAGATAGTCCCCTCGTTTCTCAGAAATAAATACGACGAGAAACGATATGATTTTCAACAGCTCGATCGGATTATATTTTGTTGATTCCATCAGGTTCGATCATGACGCACATGATAGCTGTCCTGTCGGTTTAGTCTCCCAGGGCATTTAATGCATATCAGGCGGTGGTCGGCCACTGCTGATAATGAACTCGCTTTGAACCTATAAATCACTCTCACCTTTATCTTTTACCAATTTTACATCTTCAATATTCTAAAATTTCTCAATCTCTTCTTACAAAAAAGCTGTGATTTCTTTCCGAAAGGATCCCTCAATTCTACCAAATCTCTATCACCTCCTTCTGCTCCTTATTTTTGAATTCAAAAATGGCGAAAATATCGCAAACAGTTCCTCAGAAAGAGAAAGCTTCATCTTCACAGTGTGTCACCGATGAGACACCGATGGAACCACGGCCAGAGGAGTGTGTCCCCGGGGCGTGCGTCCTTACTTCAGATTTTAAAGTTGATAAAGGTTCATCGGTCCCTAGCCGGTGTGAGCCGGTATCGAGGTACATATGCTCGATTACTAAGAAGCACCTCGATCTGTTAAAGAAGGACTGCAATTGGGGAGGGGGGGGGAGTGATAATACCTACCCCTGACGAAGACATTACTTCTCACGTGAAAGGGTTTTTGAACGTATATACCTATCCTTTCACTTTGGGTCCCCTCGATTCCGTCGTTATCGACTTCTGTCGACAGTATCAGGTAACCTTAGGCCAGGTCCATCCTTCTTTGTGGCAGATTGTTATTCTGATCCGATATTTCGTGAGCAAAATTGAGGGGATGTCGTTCACCCTTGATCATCTTATCCGGCTATACCGTCCCCGACTTTTTCGGGGAGGGTTAATAAAACTCCGGTGTCGAGCTACCAAGGCTTTGTTCTCGAGTATTGACGAGGACATGGACCGGGGTTGTATGAGCAGGTTCGTTCGAGCAAGGACTTCGGACCTGATCCCGACCGAAAAGATGCCCTTTCCTGAGGAGTGGAATTTGAAACGTAAGTGTGATTTTGCTGTTGTTTCTATGTTGTTCTTTCATTTGTTCTCTTATCGACACTCCCCTTTTTCGTGATGTAGCGGTTCCCTGGATGCCCGAAGCGGTTCCCGACCTCAAGAATTGGGTACGGGCTCTTGTTTCGACTTCCACATATGCCGAGCACTCATGGTGTGATTTGTCTAAGGGTCAATGGGAGGCCAAAAACCACGGTAAGCTCATTTCTCGGAATCTGACGAGGCACTTCTCGATATATTTTTGATAAGGTTTCCCATATGCAGGTTTGGGTAAGGATGCGGTCTTGAGACCTCTGTCTAATGAGGAGGATGTCTCGACCTTCGTTCCAAAGCATGTGAAGGAAAATAAAAAGAAGAGAGCTTCATCGTCCGAATATCCAAAACCAAAGAAGAGGACGACTCGTAAACCAAACAAGAATGTCATTCCTTTGACCGTAGAATCCGTTTTGCGCCTAAGGGATGAATAAGAAGAAGAAGAATATAATGAGTCCACGCTGGCGGTCCGGACGAAGAGAGCCACCGATGCTTCAATGCCGGCTGGATCGATGATGCCCTATGGGGCTCCGTCTCGAACTGAAAATATACCGGAGAGTGGTTCCGGCAGAGTCCCCGAACTATCGGATGTCGAAGACACCTCTCATCGGAATCAACCCGCAGGGGTTACAATCAGGGAGCCCTTCGAACCCCTCCGAGCCGAGGTGAATGCTCCGAGCGATTCACTTGAGGCAGCAACGATCGAGGACTCGCCTCTCTTTCCCGCTTTTTCCGCAGGGCTGATTCGGGAAGCTCAAGCTCTGGGGGCCCTTAATCTTGATAGGCCTCACGATGAAGAGGATCCGTTTTGTGACTTGTTTACTGGTATCGAGGATGTTGCCGGTGCCGGTGATAAATCAGATCTTTTTCACGGTTTGCGGCAGGCTTTGGACCAAGTGAGTCTTTTGAAAACCTTTTTGTTGGTATTGCCTTTATGTTCGTCTTTCGTTAACTTCACTCCTTGTTTCTTCGTAGGCTGTGGCAGTCCATCGAGAACAATGTTCTCGTTCCCAGAATGAGCTGCATCGATATGCGGCCGACCTAAAACGTGCTATCGATGAGAGGAACTCTCTCAAACTTTCCTTAGGACAGAGAGAGGAGGAAATAAAAGATCTCCGGGCCGAGCTGTCCAAGGCTTATCAAGACCAGAATGATTTGTCTGAGCAGGTAATGATGCTTTTGAAAACCTATGGGTTCAATACCGGAATGGTATCTAACATTTCGGTCTCACAGCTGCAGCAAAAAATCGAGATGATAGGGAGGTTGCGTGAGGAGGTCGATGTGATAAGGATGGAATCCTTGCGGTGGAAAGAAGGTATGGACCGCTTTGCTACAGAAAAAGAGACCGCTCGAGCCCAGTTATCGTCGTCTAAAACCCAACTTCAGAAAGTGAAGGAGAAAAACCTGGTTCAAGCAAAGAAAATCGAGGAGCTTGAGGCTCGGTTGGCCTCAGTACTCGCCAAGGCCGAATCCAATGCCGAAAAGGCAAAGACTTATGCGGATGAGCTCGTGGCCGTCTATCAGGCTGATGCTGAAGCTGCCCAAGTTCAGGCAAGAGAGGCAGCCGAATCCGCCGATTGTCGGGCGCATTGGGTTGCCGAACTTGCTAAGTACCGATCCAGGAGAGAAACCCTCGAGGAGATTCATGCTCGCGGCTTCGATCTCACGGAAGAGATAAAAAGGGCTAAAGAACTCGAGGTTGATGCCGAAGCTCTGGTTTTCGATGATGATAATGACGACGATGGGAGAAAAAGTGGATCCGAGAACGGGGGGAATCTGATAAAGAAAAGACCGCTCCCGTTTAAAAAAAAAATTGTTGTAGCCACCCATGTAAATAAATTTTGTGTATAGGCCTCTTCTTTTGCCGACTTGCTTTTGATTCTGTTTCCTAGGTTGCTGTGATTTGCCTCATGAATATTTCCATAATGTTTTTAAACCAATTAATCAAACTCGAACCTCGCAGTCTCTTCAACCGAGCGAGTGTTTGCTTGTGCTCGATTTAATTGTCAACGATTCGATTTTGAAGAGAATATAGCCCGTGGGCGTGGTGTACGAGTGAGTGTTTGCTTGTGCTCGAATTAATATAGCCCGTAGGCTTGGTCGAGTGAATGATTCGAACTCGAATTAATGCAGCCCGTAGGCTATTTGGTCGAGTGAGTTTTTTCTCAAACTCGAGATAAACAATAGCTCGTAGGCTTGATCGAGTGAATGATTCGAACTCGAATTAATGCAGCATGTAGGCTATTTGGTCGAGTGAGTGTTTGCTCGAACTCGAATTAAAGAATAGCCCGTAGGCTTGATCGAGTGAATGATTCGAACTCGAATTAATGTAGCCCGTAGGCTATTTGATCAAGTGAGTGTTTACTCGAACTCGAATTAAAGAATAGCCCGTAGGCTTGATCGAGTGAATGATTCGAACTCGAATTAATGCAGCCCGTAGGCTATTTGGTCTAGTGAGTTTTTGCTCGAACTCGAGATAAAAAATAGCCCGTAGGCTTGATCAAGTGAATGATTCGAACTCGAATTAATGTAGCCCGTAGGCTATTTGGTCGAGTGAGTGTTTGCTCGAACTCAAAATGAGAAATAGCCCGTAGGCTTATTTGGTCGAAACAGTTTTTGCTCGAACTTGAGATAAAAAATATATAGCCCGTAGGCTTAATGGTCGCATTATATCTTAATTCTTCACATGTTATTACACGCCTGGGTTCGGGCCAACTTATACGAGCATGGCTCGCTTCGACCATTTGGCTCTTTACAGTTTTCCTATCGGGACCCTGTTGTTGTGAAGTAACTCTCTTACGGGGCCTCGGATATTATCATAAGTGCTGCACGACCAATGGTTGCCTCATTAAAAACCTTGCCGAAAAACCCATTTGGGATAAAAACCAGTCTTAAGAAAAAAAGAGTGCAACGCGTGCTTTCTGATGAGAGATCCGTCCCCTGTTCGGACTTCTGCAGGGGTCAGTTTTGAGATGTAAACGAATATGGAAAGGTTGTACCTTAACAGTAGTACCGTTTCAGATGTGATATATTCTAGTTGCTTGATAACTGTTTGCCGTTTATAACGCCGATCATGTACGATCCCTTTCTGATGTCCTCGAGTACCTGATATGGTCCTTCCCAATTCGGTCCTAACTTTCCTTCATTCGGATTTCGGGTATTGATGGTAATTTTTCTTAACACTAAGTCCCCAGGATTGAAATGGCGGAGCTTGGTTCTTCGGTTATAATACCTTTCGATTCGTTGCTTTTGGGCGGCCATTCGGACGAGGGCAGTTTCTCGCCTTTCGTCCGATAGTTCGAGGCTTGTGTTCATAGCCTTGTTATTTGATTCTTCCATCGAGAATTGAAATCTGGCACTGGGTTCACCAACCTCAACTAGTATTAATGCTTCGGATCCATATACTAAGGAGAACGGGGTCTCCCCCGTACTGGATTTTGATGTTGTCCGATATGCCCAAAGGACTTCGGGCAGGATTTCTCTCCATCTCCATTTAGCATCGTTCAACCTGTTCTTTATGTTTTGAATGACAGTTTTATTCATTGATTCGGCCTGCTCGTTCCCACCGGGGTGGTACGGCATCGACAGTATCCTTTTTATCTTGTGGTCTTTGAGGAATCTTGTTACTTTGCCGCCAATGAATTGCTTTCCATTGTCACATACTATTTCGGCGGGTATCTCGAACCGGCATATGATATGATCCCAAATAAAGTCTATAACTTCTTTCTCTCTTATTCTCTCGAACGCCTGCACTTCAACCCATTTAGAAAAATAGTCAGTCATAAACAACATGAATTTAGCTTTACCTGGGGTCGATAGCAGAGGGCCGACGATATCCATTCCCCATTTAATGAAAGGCCATGGGGATAGGACCGAGTGGAGTTGTTCTCCGGGCTGGTGGATCATTGGCGCTAACCTTTGGCATTTATCACATTTACGAACAAATTCCTTCGTATCTTTGCCCATATCGATCCAATAATACCCTGCTCTGATTATTTTTTGGACTAATGTGTCGGCTCCAGAGTGATTCCCGCAAGTACCCTCATGCACTTCCCGTAGGACATAATCGACATCCCCCGGACCAAAATATACCGCCAATGGTCTGTCGAACGTTCTTCGGTACAGTGTTCCATCTGAAGCCAGAGTGAATCGAGCAGCCTTGGTCCGTAGGGTTCTGGACTCTTTAGGGTCCAATGGGAGTTTTTCGTTTTTCAAATATTCGATATACTTTTTTCTCCAATCCCAAGTTAAGCTTGTAGAATTTATTTCGGCGTGTCCTTCTTCGACTACCGATCTCGAAAGTTGAACCACACTCCCCGAGCCCATATCATCCACCTCGACCGATGACCCCAAATTCGCCAATGCATCGGCCTCATTATTCTGTTCCCGTGGTACATGCCGTAAAGTCCATTGTTTGAAATGGCGCAAAGTGATAAGCAGTTTATCTAAATACCTCTGCATTCTACCTTCTCGAACTTCGAAAGTTTTCTTTACTTGACTCACCACCAGCAAGGAATCGCAGTTGGCTTCAATGATTTCTTCTCCCAAATTTCTAGCTAGCTCGAGACCTGCAATCACGGCTTGCTCTTCTCGAACCAGGACACCGCTTATGGCGACTTCCGACACTGCTAGGTACAAGCAAAGTTTCTCATCGATTTTTGGAGTGTGAAGCAGTGGTGCGCTTGACAGATATCGTTTTAGTCCTTCTAATGCTTGTTGGCACTCCGGGGTCCACGAAAAATCGTTCTTCTTTTTTAGTAGAGAAATTTTTTTTATGACTTCGATCGGATGACCTCGATATGAATCGGCTTAGGGCGGCGATCCGACCCGTTAGTCTTTGCATGGCCTTTACGCTGTCTACGACGGTGATGTCTTCAGCAGCCTTGATTTTATCGGGGTTAATCTCTATTCCCCGATGTGATACCATGAAGCCGAGGAACTTTCCCGAACCGACACCGAAGGCACATTTTTCGGGGTTGAGCTTCATTTTGTATTTCCTCAGAATCTCGAACGTTTCCTGCAAATAAATTAAATGGTCCTCTGCGCACAGGGATTTTACTAACATGTCATCAATATAAACCTCCATTGATTTTCCTATTTGTTCTTCGAACATTTTATTCACTAGGCGTTGGTAAGTGGCCCCTGCGTTTTTTAGCCCGAAGGGCATCACATTATAACAATACATCCCATATTTGATGACAAACGAGGTTTTCTCCTGGTCCTCCGGGTTCATATGTAGTTGATTATACCCGGAATAGGCATTGAGAAAAGTGAGGATCTCGTGGCCGGCCGTGGCATCGATCATGTGATCGATGTTGGGCAATGGAAAAGAATCCTTGGGGCATGCTTTGTTCAAATCCTTATAGTCCACGCACATCCTAAGTTTGTCCCCTTTTTAGGGACTACGACTACGTTGGCTAACCATTCGGGGTATTTTACCTCCCGAATGGACCCTATTTTGAGAAGTTTGGTTACCTTGTACTTTATGAAGGCGTTCTTTCTATCGGACTGGGGTCTTCTTTTTTGCTTCACCGGTCTGAACCGATGGTCCAAACTTAGCTGATGCGTCGTTATGTCCGGCGGGATCCTGTTATATCTAAATGGGACCAGGCGAAACAATCGATGTTATTGATAAGAAATTGAACGAGTTTCTTCCTGAGTTCAGGGCTCAACCCCGTTCCCAAGTATACCTTTTGCTCGGGCTGGCGCTCGATTAATACGACTTGTTCTAGCTCCTCGATCATTGATTTTGTGCCAACGAAGTCATCGGGAGTTACGAAAGATCGAGGGACCCTTTGGTCTTTATTCTCTTCGACTTTCTGGTTGTCAAGCTGGGTTGGAGTCACTGTCTGTGATTGCTATTTGGTGTCCCGTTCTCCTTCCGGGCCCGGGCCCTTTATCGGCGAAAGTGAGGACATTAGTTTGGCTTAATCGACGGCGAACATTTCTTTTGCGGCTGGCTGCTCTCCGTATACCGTTTTGACATCTCCCGATGCCGGAAATTTGAGGACCTGGTGCAGGGTCGAAGGCACGGCTCTCATGTTGTGGATCCATGGCCTTCCGAAAAGGGCGTTATACCTCATATCGCCTTCGATCACGTGAAACTTTGTTTCCTGGACAGTTCCGGCCACGTTTATTGGCAAGGCTATCTCCCCTTTGGTGGTTTCGCATGCCATATTAAACCCGTTTAGGACCAGAGTTGCAGGCACGATTCGATCCTGCAGGCCGAGCTGCTCTACTACCTTTAATCGGATGATATTGGCCGAGCTACCTGGATCGATCAACACACGCTTAATCTTAGTTTTATTTACGAGTATGGATATTACCAGGGCGTCGTTGTGAGGTTGGATGACCCCTTCTGCATCTTTATCACCAAAGGACAAAGTCCCCATGGGTGCGTACTCTTGAGTCCGAGATTGCTTTTCCCTCACCATCGATGTTTTAGTGCGCTTAAGTGTTGGTCCCCGGGGGGTATCGGTGCCGTCGATGATCATGTGGATAATGTGTTGTGGTTCTTCTTGCTCGTTCTGCTTGCTGACATCCCTACTTCTAAAATGGCTCTTTGCTCTGTCACTCAAAAACTCCCGAAGGTGCCCTTTGTTAAATAGGCAAGCTATTTCCTCTCTTAGTTGCTTGCAATCTTCCGTTCTATGGCCATGGGTTCCATGGTATTCACACGTTTGATTGGGATTTCTCCGGGCAGGATTGGTTTGCATTGGTCGGGGCCATTTAGTGTCTTCGATGCGTCCGATGGCCGATACGAGAGCGGATGCGCCAACACTGAAGTTATACTCTGATAATCGAGGTGCTTCTATAGGCTCGGCATATTTGTCGAAGCCGCTCTTACTCATAAGCCCCCGAGAATTTTGTCCCCGATCAATTCTTTGACTGTTCCGAACTGCGTTGCGTGTTGAACCATTGTTTATTCGATCGGTGATGTATGGTCGATATCGGTCTCTGTTTGACCTTTGTTCTCTGTCGATCTGCTTTTGATTAATAACTGTCCTGTTCTGATGAACAGGTCCGTACAGGGTCCCCGACTGATCATCCTCGACCCTAATTTTCGATTGATATCGGTTATGTACATCTGCCCAAGTTACCGCCGGGTACTCGATCAAATTTTGCTTCAGCCGATGTGATGTTGTCGAACTTAGCTCGTTCAATCCTAGGGTGAAAGCTTGTACGGCCCAGTCGTCGGTGACCGGGGGTAATTCCATGCGTTCCATTTAAAATCGGGATACGAATTCCCTCAGCATTTCTCCCTGCCTTTGCTTTACTTTGAAGAGGTCTGATTTTCTCGTTGCGACCTTTATGGCACCAACATGTGCTTTTACGAACGAATCTGCCAACATGGCAAAAGAATCGATGGAATTTGATGGTAGATTGTGGTACCAAATCATAGCTCCTTTCGAGAGGGTCTCCCCGAACTTTTTCAATAACACGGATTCAATCTCGTCATCTTCCAAATCGTTGCCTTTTATGGCACACGTGTAAGAGGTGACATGTTCGTTAGGATCGGTCGTTTATCATTAGCGGAGCTCCCGGAATTTGATCGACCCTGGCATTATACGTCTCCACCCTCTTGTCGTTGGCTTCGACTCGTTTCGTGAGTTCCTCGAGCAGTTTAGTAATTCCAGGATTAGTCCCCGATTCTTGCTCGTTAGATTTCATTATGGCAGGCTCTGTTCTAGGGGTGACCTCTCGAAGTGGGTTAGAAACTGGCCTGCTTTGTGCGCTAGTTTGGCTCTGTAGCTGAGCTATTGCTAATTGTTGGGCTTGTAACATCTCGAAGATCATGCGTAAGCTGGCCCCGATCTCCTCCGTATTTTGGGTGTCTTGGGCTACGGATCGAGCACCGCCCTGAATGCTTCTTTCTGGTTCGTAATGTTGGTTTGCTTCCAAAGGAATTTGTGAATTGACATTTAGTGGTATTCCGGCTCGAATCTCGGGTAGTGCCAAGTTGTTGGTTTCATCTTGAAGGTCAGCTTCGTAATCGGTCGGCGAAGCCATTTGGTCGGTGGCTATTCGTAGCCGAACCTGAATTGAAGGTTGTTTTTGGAAATAAGTGGCCACTATTATCCTCGGCCCCACGGTGGACGCCAAACTGTTTACCCGAAAAAAGGGATAGAGTTGAATTTATGCGCAGTTTCGAAGATACGTGGTACAACTTAATACAGAATGCTAAGATAAATAAAAGTATGAATATAGATTAGAGAAAACGTAATCTAGGCCAATCAATTATGAACAGTGAAATTTAGGATTTAACAAAAATAGAATCAATCTAAGAAACTAGAAAGATCACTCTTGCTTGTAGAGGGGATAATACAATTTGTGATAGTGTAAGTCCTCCATAGATCCCTTACAAAAATGATAAACAAGTCCTTTTATAATGAAGGGGTTTGGCTCCAAGCATAATAAAATAAACATTCAGTGGGAAACCCATGATAAATCAGCTTTTACATAATTTCTGCCAAGATTCCCTCTAGTGGGATTACAACGGCTTTTGTCTGCGAGCCCGATCTTGCTTAGAACCCTCGATTTTGGTTCGAGCTTGATTTCGGCTCGAACTTGTGATCTTGACTCGAGCTCGATCCCGGTTCGAGCCTTCGAACGGATTCCTGATCGATGTAGGTTGGTTTTTGGATTATCTGCACGATAGATCTACCCGCACCATGGTTCGATTCTTGTTCGAGTTTGATTATGATATCGATCTCAACACGGACCGGCCTTCCCAGACTCTAGATTAGTTCGTGCCCCCTCCCTCCTCCCCCCTTCGTGATCTTACTTCGATACATCACCCTTCGAACCGTACCGGACATGCCAAATCCATTTCGACCGTATACATATGTCTTCCATATTATTGTAAGGAACTAATCCTCCAACAATATTACACTAAATTTGCACAAAGCTAATCACGTAGCTTGAATAATTTATTTTAAACTATTAAACTTTACCGGCTAATCACTTCAGTTTATGTATATTGTAGCTTGATAATACTTGAAAATGTTTGCATCAGCCATTTGATACTCTTGGACAGGGGCGGCCTGTCCATAAAGCGGGTAAAGCAATTGCTTTAGGTCCCACATTTATGGGGGCCCCATTTTTTGGTTATATCTATATTATATTTATAAATTAAAAAAATAATAAAATGAAATGGGAAGTTTGAACACAAATTTGAGATAGTGGACCACACGTCCACAACTTTCTCAAACAAAACTTTGTTGAGCAAAGTGAACACAAGCAGACAACGTGTGCACTGTGCACTAATAGCTATGCCATTATATTATATGTTATACTTTGTTCTTACTCACAAAACTTTGTTGAGCAAAGTGAAGACAAGTAGACAATGTGTGCATTGTGCACTAATAGCTATGCCACTATATTATATTTTATACTTTGTTTTTACTCCATTTTTCAACGGTTCATTAATCACACTCCATTCTTCATTCTTCATTCTTCAATAGCCAAAGATCAAAGCTTTATTTTGGATCTTCAGGGTTCAGTGTATTGATTCAAGAAATAGTGGAGTGTTTTGTTTGTTCTATTTTCATGATTCAAGTCTTACAAGTTACAACAAGCATACTCGAACAGAAAATTTAATTTCATATCAAGCTATCCATTTTTGAATCAGGTTCTATTATTCTATCTTTTATTATTTTCTCATCTAAAATTTAATATTTTGCTATTTATTCTATCTTTTTATTATTTTCTCATTTAAAATTTAATATTTTGCTATTTAATGTACTTTTAGATTATTTATTATTATTAGAAGATAAGTATGTCAAATAGAAAGTGTGAATCTGGTTATGAAAAACTCAAGAAAAGAAGAAGAATTCAAAATCTAATACAATCTCAAAAAGGTGCTCTTGACAAATTTTTATTGAATAATAAAAATCTTGAATCAGAAAAGTTGGGAGAGTGTTCTCTAGATGAGCAAGTTAGTAATTCAGTTGAGTTAGATAATTCGAAAATTAATAATATTCAAGTAGAAAAAGAACAAGTAAGTGACAAGTCGGAAATAGATCCTCAAAATAATACATTGATGCTTATGAATGAAATAAATAATTCAACTCCTATAAATATATATGATCCTAGTCAATGGACTAATATAGATACAAAGTTGAGAGATCTATTAGTAGAAAAGGGGCCAATTAGAATAATTGACACAAATTTTCCGAATGATACATTTTCAAGACATTTTTCTACTACACATTATATTCAAAAATTGGTGAATGGTGAAAGACATGATAGAAGATGGTTAGTTTATTCTAAAGACTTAGATAAAGTATTTTGTTTTTGTTGTAAGTTGTTTAGTTTGAGTTCCGGAACTTGTAGTAGTAAACTAGCTAGTGAAGGTAGTAATGATTGGAGAAATATTAGTACTAAGCTCAAAACTCATGAAACAACAAATGAACATATTATTAACATGGCTGCATGGATTGATTTAGAAATTGCCTTAATCTTGAATTTTAAAAACACATTGCCTTAATCTTGAATTTTTCTTAAAGCATAATAATCAATCCGATATTGATGGTTTAGATTTATTTTCTGAGTTGAAAGTATTAAGGAAAATAGTACAAGTAGAAGATAATAGTTTAATTGATATACTCAATCAAATAAAGAGACTTGATTCTTTTCCAAATGCCTATATTGCTTATAGAATAATGTTAACAATTCCAGTTACCGTTGCTTCAACGCAAAGAAATTTTTCAAAATTAAAATTGATAAAATCGTACATAAGATCAACAATGTCTCAAGAGAGATTAAATGGGTTAGCTATATTGTCAATTGAGAAAGACTTATTAAGAGAAATTGATTATAAGAAAATTATTAGTAACTTTGCATCTAAAAAAGCTAGAAAAATTGACTTCAAATAATAATAATAAAATTAAAATATTAAGGTCCCTCATTAAAATTTGGCTTTAGGCCCCAAAATACGTCGGGCCGCCCTGCTCTCGGAACATTTAGAAGGTTCTCAAAGTTTATAAATTTACATAAACGCCAACGTCATTTAAAGTAAAAGTGATAATTCAAGGGTATAAATAAATATTAGTTGTGATATTGAAACATTAAAAGAGGGGTCCACATAATAGGAAGTGACAATTTCAAAAGCTACTCTAGACGTGTGGCATGGGAATTGAGGTCCCCCCCACACGATCATCACACTCAGCAAATATGTACAGGTGATAAAGCTTCATGTACAGTAGCTTGAAAGCAGATAAACAATGAAATTCCAGAAATACCCTCACAATAAGCAGGCATGTTGACGGGAAGGTGCCTGCTAACTAGGGGCGTCGGTCGTTCCGATCGGTTATTATGAAAGTACGGTTCGATTTATCGGTTTTCGATTTTATAATATTAATAACCAAATCAAACCAAAATATTTACAGTTCAGTGCGGTATTTTCAAAATTCGATTCGGTTATTTCCGGTTTAGTTTTTCGGTTATTAACGATTCAAGATTTTTATATCTTGAATTTACAATGATCCAGACTTTTTGCTGGATTTCAGCTTAGTAGTTAACAAATCAATGTAAATTAGAAGTCCAGATCGCTTAGTTGAGCACCAGTTGACGCAGTTTCTTTTTTAATATTTGTACCATTTTATTTTTCTTCAGTATTTTTTCCATTTTGGTCCTGATCACTTCTCAAGCTTTCTTCGAAAAGTTCAGATAATCTCTTCTTTTTATCTGTTGAGGATGGTTGCTGAAAATAAGCGGGGTTCTGTTCCCTGTTAAATTTCCAGCTAAGGGATGAACAGGTGTATTTCCACGAGATGGCGTAAAATCTGCAGTCAAATTTCGAAAACCGAAATATCAAAACTGTAAGTCTTATCGAAAAATTAAAATTTAATAATTTAAAAATCGTGCACCGACCGAATGACCGATTAAACCGAAATCGAAAAACCGAAATTCACGATTCGGCCGATTTTTTCGATTCGACCGGTATTATGCCCACCCCTAATGCTAACTCTCTCTTATATAATAGTAGAATATGGCATGAATAATGACAAATTTGTTCTCTAATTTGTAACGCCACTAAAAGGTAAAAGAGTGCAGGTGCATGCTTTGAGCAAAAAGCTCCAATTTATTATATTCCTTCAGGAAAAATCCAAAAAAAAAAGAAGGAAAGACAAAAATAATGATCCTAACTAAATTAAAAGTTTGTATAACAAAACACCTTATATTACAGAAGGGGCACAAAAAAGGGCAAAAGCTTCACCAATTCAGTATGCAAACAGATTAGCATTTCTGGAAATCGGAAGTCGTAACCCAGTTATATAAATTGAAATAAGAAAAATTAACTCAATTCTAAAGGGACAAACTGACAAAAAGATTTGGTAGAGAATGCTAAGGAGAATTCTCACCACGCACGAATGAAGATTGGGGATAAATGATAATGATCTATCTGTATATTCCTCCCATGAGTTGATGGCATGTTATTAATAGTAGTCTTCATTGAAGATGAAATTTTTAGATAATTAGTAATAAAGACTTCTGGACTTTCTAAACTGAAAAAGAATTGGGTAGAAGATGAATAACGGTCTAACGGAGGTGTAATTAACAGAATACAATTAAGAAGTGACTTTTGAATATTTTATTGTAGCAGAAAATAAAGAAAAATAGGAAAAAATCCAAAAATTTGAGGAAAAAAATAAATATGATTCTTGGCCAAAAATATATGTCACCTCACTTTTTAATTCCCCTCTAGATAGGATGTGATGGGGTTACACCAAGGTTCTGCGCTCAGTCCGTTCTTATTCGCATTGGTGATGGACGCGTTAACACACCATATTCAAGGGGATGTGCCATGGTGCATGCTATTCGCCGATGACATAGTTTTGATTGATGAGTCGCGAGCCGGTGTTGACGAGAGGCTGGAGGTTTGGAGACAGGCTCTTGAGTCTAAGGGTTTCAAGCTGAGCAGGACGAAAACGGAATACCTGGAGTGTAAGTTCAGCGCTGATCCAGGGGAAGTGGGCGTGGATGTGAGGCTTGATTCGCAGGTCATCCCGAGAAGAGGTAGCTTCAAGTATCTTGGTTCGGTTATCCAGGAGGGAGGAGAGATCGATGAGGATGTCACACACCGTATTGGGGTAGGATGGATGAAGTGGAGGTTAGCATCTGGAGTCCTGTGCGACAAGAGAGTGCCACTGATACTCAAAGGTAAGTTTTATAAAGCGGTGGTTAGACCGGCCATGATGTATGGGGCTGAGTGTTGGCCCGTTAAGAACTCACATATCCAGAAGATGAAAGTAGCAGAAATGAGGATGTTGCGGTGGATGTGCGGACACACTAAGATAGATAAGATTAGGAATGATGATATGGCTCCTATTGATGACAAGATGCGGGAAGCGAGGCTTAAATGGTTCGGACATGTTCAGAGGAGAAGCCTAGATGCTCTGGTACGGAGGTGTGAGCAACTGGTTGTGGAGGGCACCAGAAGAGGTAGAGGGCGTCCTAAGAAGTATTGGGGAGAGGTGATCAGGCAGGATATGGCGAGACTCCAGATTTCCGAGGACATGACACTAGATAGGAAGATATGGAGGTCGAGTATTAGGGTTGTAGGTTAGGAGGTAGTTGAGTCGTGCCTTACTTCGTACTATTGTGGGACTAGTCATGTAGGGTTTTTGTCTGAGATAGCTAGTGGCAATGTTGTAGATTACTATTTCGCTTTTCAATGCATGTCTTATTTACTAGCTATCACTTTTTCTTTGCATCTTTCTTCTAGATTTTATGGTGTTCTTATTGTTCTTATGATTGTCGTGGTGATACTAATATTTACTAATATTGTCTCCCTTTGCTTTGCATCCTTCTTCTTCTTCTTCTGGATTTCATGGTGTTTCTATTTATCATATGATTGTTGTTGTGATACTAATATTGTCTCCTTTTTGTCCTTTTGTATTTTTGTTTCTTTTTTAGCCGAGGGTCTTTCGGAAACAGTCTCTCTACCCCGTCAGGGTAGGGGTAAGGTCTGCGTACACACTACCCTCTCCAGATCCAATTAGTGGGATTTTACTCGGATGTTGTTGTTGTTATTGTTGTTGTAGATAGGATGTGATGGTCCCTACCTTACTTGTTTGAAAACTAGGAAACACAAGACAAACGAAAAGAAAATTAGAAATCTTTCCCTATATTCCCCAACTTTTATCATATTAGTTTCTCTTACTTTATATAGAAAGTGTTAGAAGAACGTTGAGCACGAAGGTATAAAAGTAATAGCCTGTTTCGCAAGTTTTTTTCTTGGCCAAAAATACATTCTTTTTTTTTTGTCAAAAGTGTTTCTTTATTTTCAAAAGTTAAGGTGTTTGGTCAAGCTTTTTTAAGGAAAAAAATAATTTTTGAATAGAAGTTGAAGCAGTTTCTGAGAAGCAGAAAAAAATAGCTTCTCCCGGAAGTATTTTTTTGAAAAGCACTTTTGAAAAAAATAACTTAGAAGTATTTTTTAAAAGTTTGGTCAAACACTAATTGCTGCTCAAAATTATTTTTCAAATTAATTAGCTAAACACAAATTGATTTTCACCAAAAGTACTTTTTTGAAAAGTACTTTCGGAGAAAGCAATTCTCAAAATAAGCAGATTTTAGAAACGTGATCAAACATGCTATAAAGAAAATTACTGTTTTCATACTTGGCGGATTGGAGAAAGAAAGAATTAAAAAAGAATGAGGGGCTTACAATCGGTTTTTCTGTTTCCAATTAACACACCATTAAAAAACTTATATGGGAATAACGTGACAGTGTTTATGTGACAGCTGATATGAGTCTTTTAGCATCGGATTAATGGTTTTATGACGAGTTTGATTTGTGATTTTGTTGCTATGGATACTTTTAGTTTTATGACTTTGTTGATATAGTTAGTTTAATGACTTCGTTGCTATAGGTACTTAGTTTCATGATTATCTGTAAATTAACTAGTGCATATAGTAAATATGAACTAATAATCTTTAAGAAAAAGTTAAATAACCCGTTACAGTAGAATAGTTATACTGAGCAGAATAGTTATCTAAATATCAGGGGCTTCCTCCAAGAACTTGGTCCTGAATTGCTGTTCTTCTTCAATTTTGCGTGTCTCTATGTTGGTTTCCCCTTATGCTATTATTCAAGACCCTTATCTTCTGTGTAGTACATATAATCATCTCGGTACGGATTTTTATAACTTCTTCGTAATATAACTGTATAGGGTAAAATTGATTGATAGCGCGACACGTGGAATCGGAGACAGGCGGAAGACAAATAGAGTAAGAACTAAGACCGGGGACAACAACTGCAGTTGCGAAAATGATATGGATCTTACGAGAGCAACAGAAAGCCATCATGGGTCATCTCTCAAGGCAGGACCAAGTCATGACGAAATTGAAACATGCATTATCAGGTGCTTCCAACAACGCAAATGGAAGAGGCCCAGTTCCTCCCTCCCAGCGCTCCTACAAATCAAACGGCTCAAAGAGTGGATAACAACACCCCGAGGGGTGAGGTTGGTTTCGGCGGAGCCGCGGGTACCGATAGCGGATCCGGTAACGATAATGGTAATGATCCTTCAAAACCGCATGAGGGAGATAAACGAGCGGATGGATCAGAACACGAAAGAGTTTCACGCTCGAATGGATGAGATTCCGAGCGCACCACCAGTGATGAAGGGCCCGGATTCGAAGAAGTACACTCAATTGTCGTTTAGGCTGAGCGCAGCACTAGAATTGATTCCGAAACGGTTTAAGATGCCGGACATACCAAAGTACGATGGGACTTCAGATCCTCAGGAGCACATCACAACTTATATAATGGCGGTGAAAGGAAATGACTTGGCCCAACATGAGATTGAGTCGATTCTGCAAAAACAATTTGGAGAAACCCTCACGAAAGGGGTCTTGACATGGTATTCACTCCTACCCGAGAACTTAATCTATATTCTTTTGAAATGCTCGCAGATTCTTTTATTAAGGCCCATACCGGGGCCAGGAAGGTCCAAGCGCGGAAGGCGGACATATTCAGAATAGCACAATGAGAGTTCGAACTGCTACGGAAGTTCGTGATCAGATTTCATAAAGAAAGGATGTTGTTACCGGCCGTGTCAGACGAATGGGCAGTGGAGGCATTCACTAAGGGTTTGAACCTGAGGAGCTCCGACGCCTCCCGAAAGTTGAAGGAAAGCCTGCTCGAATTCCAATCGACCACATGGGAGGATGTTCATAACCGCTATGAACCGAAGATAAGGATAGAAGATGATTAGATTGGGTTCCCGGCATCAGCCAAGGGGCAGAACCGAGACAAGAGCCAGGATAAGGTTAAGGATGATTTTGATGCAGACCGGCGATCTTCCAAGGGCAGCTTTTTGCCTTACGAGAGAGCCGAGAGACGCGGCAATAAAGGGTTCCGGTCCTCGGATAGGTTCGCTCCCGAAAGAAGAACTGACCATGGCCGAAACAACAGATCGTTGCAAGACAAAGAGATATCGGGGACGCGGGATTCCACTTATCCAGGTTGTCAGATTATAATTTTAACATCAGCGTCGTGGAGCTGGTATCGGAAATGAGGAATATCAAAGAGGCATAATTCCCGAGGCTAATCAGATCTGATCCCAGCAAGAGGGATCCTAACTTATGGTACGAGTATCATGGGACTCATGGACACAAAACTGGGGACTACCAGCATCTGCGCGAGGAGGTGGCAACGCTGTTGAAAAATAACCATCTCAGGGAATTCTTGAGCGACCGAGGCAAGAACAATTACGGTCGCAACCGGGACAACGCAGAACCCTCGATGATAGGGGAAGATCCCCCTCGGTTGACTATCAACATGATTTTCGGAGGGAATTAAATCAATGGTGTAACCTTCTCGATGGCCAAGAAGACAAAAGTGTCGGTGACCTACAACAAGAGACTCCGAGAAATCGCCTAAGATGACATCACCTTCATGGAGGATGACGCCAACAGACTTCTTCTACCGCATAATGATGCCCCAGTAATTTCTCTTAATGTTCTATATTTCAAGATTAAACGTGTTTTGGTTGACCCATGAAGCTTAACCAACATCATTCAATGGAGAGTGCTGGAACAAGCCAAATTAACCGGAAGCATCATTCCAACAACAAAGCTCCTCGCCGGATTCAACTTGGCAAGTGTGACAACTTAAGGAGAGATCCTATTGACCACAAAATCCGTGGGGTTAAAAAGACTACCTTATTTGAAGTGGTGGATGGCGACATGGGCTACAACATAATTCTCTGTAGACCATAGTTACATGAAATGAAGGTCATACCATCAATATATCTCCAACTGCTGAAATTATTGATACTAGAGGGAATCAAGCAAATCAGGGGAGATCAATCGGCCGCAAGAGAAATGAACGCAGTGTCAATTTCCAGTAGTAAAAGGAAGGAGCCCAGCAAATAGCAATTACAGGAATCAACGCCTGCTCACGAGTCGAATGAAAATGATAAAGGCGAGGAGTCGTCGGAATCCCACCAGGTACCGAAAGAGAGAGACACGACCAAGTCTACTGCAGAAGAACTCAAACAAGTGGTTTTGTTTGAGGAATTCTTGGAGAGAAAATTTCACTTGGGAACAAGACTCAATCCCGAACTCATGTAAGGATTTATTAATAATAACGTTGATTGTTTTGAATGTCGTACTCGGTTATGACAGGTATCCCGCTAGAGTAAGCTAAACCTGGATCGAAGCATCCCTCCAGTAAGGCAAAAGAAACACCGGATAGCTGAGGTCAGAAACAAATTTGTTAAGGAAAAAGTAACTCAACCACTTGACATCGGTTAAATCAGGGAGGTAAAGTATACCGAATGGTTAGATAATGTCGTTGTAGTTTTGAAAAAGAATAACAAGTTTCGAATGTGCGTATAATATAAAGACTTGCATAAGGTGTGCCCTAAAGACTCATTCCTACCACCAAACATCAATCTAATGATTGATGCAACAACCGGGCACGAGTTAATGAGTTTCTTCGATGCCTATTCCAGGTACAACCAAATTAAGATGAACCCGGAAAATCAGAAAAAAATTGTTCATAATGAATTTCGGCATATACTGTTATAATGTGATGCCCTCCGGGATTAAAAACGCCGGAGCCACTTATCAGAGGCTCGTGAACAAGATGTTCGAGAAACAAAAAAGGTAAAATTGTGGAAGTGTATATAGAAGACATGTTGGTCATGTCTTTGAATGTAGTTGATCATTTAAAGCACCTACAGGAAACCTTTGATATCTTGAGGAAACACGATATGAAGCTCAACCCTGAAAAATGTGTGTTCGGGGTCGACTCCGGTAAGTTCTTGGGTTTCTTGGTTTTGCAAAGGGAGATCGAGGTAAATTCCGATAATATCAAATCCATCGAGGACATCCCAGACCAGCTAACAAGCGTAAAAGAAGTCTAAAAGCTAACTGAAAGATTGGCCGCTCTAAGTAGGTTCATCCCTTGATCCTCAAAAACATATCATCATTTCTTCTCTCTTTTGAAGAAGAAGAACAATTCCGGGAGGACGAAGGTACGTAATTTCATATTTATTATATCATCAAAATTTTGTCAGGAGCGGAGACTCGTTATCCGCACCTCGAAAAACTGGCCCTAGCTCTCGTAGTCGCCTCTCGAAAGCCTAGGCCTTATTTTCAATGCCACCCGATAGCAGTTGAAAACGACCTTCCCTTTGTGGAATGTTCTTCACAAGCACGAATTGTTAGGACAGTTGGATAAATAGGCGGTCGAAACTAGTGAGTTCGATATTGAATATAAGCTCAGGACTGCGATCAAATCGCAAGTTTTGACCGACTTTGTGGCCGATTTCAGTCCCGTGTTATTATCCATGGCTGCTAAAGAAGCGGTGATGGTGTCGAAAATGACATCAGAATTTTGGACCTTGTTCACTGACAGAGCTTCCAATGTGAAAGGGTCTGGGATCGGGGTGGTCCTAATCACGCCTTCGGGGGAGACCCTGAGGCAGGCCATAAAAACTGTTTCTTTAACTAACAATGAAGTCGAGTATGAGGCTTTGATTGCAGGACTCGAACTGGCCTGTGGACTTGGCTCTGAGGTCATGGGATTTTCGACACAAAGGAGGAACGCATGCAACAGTATATAATTAAAGTTCAAACTTTGCTTACACGATTCAGGGAGTGGTCGATCACACACATCCCGATAAAAGAGAACGTAGAAGCAGACACATTGGCCAATTTGGGGTCATCCGCGGAGATAAAAGGATCCAACTCAGGTACTTTAGTTTAACTTATGCATTCGGTACTGGATGTAAACGACTATTATGAATTAAATACAACAAACCTAGTTTGGGACTGGAGGAATGAGTTCATTGATTATCTTCGACATCGCAAGCTGTCCAAAAATGCGAAGGCATTCCGGGCACTTCGCACCAAAGCAACTCGTTACAACCTCTTGAGTGGACAATTATATAGGAGATCATTTCAAGGCTTGTTGACCCGATGTTTAGGAGCCTCGGAGGTGGACTACATAATGAGAGAGGTCCATGAAGGAATTTATGGGAACCACTCCAACGCAGATTTGTTGGTGCTAAAAATGGTTAGTTCAGAAATGCGACAAGTGTCAGCGCCATGCACAGTTGGTGCACCAACCGACAGAACTCTTCCATTCGGTAATATCCCCATAGTCATTCATGAAATGGGGGATGGATATAGTTGGGTCGCTGCCGCCGGGTCCCGGAAAGGTAAGATTCCTTTTAATTTTAACCGATTACTTCACTAAATGGATCGAAGCAGGTCCTTACCAGAAGATAAGTGAGCGCGAAGTGGTCGACTTCCTGTGGAAAAGCATAATTTGCCGGTTCGGAATACCAAAGGAGATTGCCTATGATAATGGGCCACAATTCATAGGCTCTAAAGTCACAAAATGCTTGAAAACCAGAAATTCAGAAGGATTACATCCTCGCCATACCATCCGAGCGCTAATGGGAAAGCGGAATTGACCAATAAGGTGATCATTCAAAACCTCAAAAAGAGGTTAGAAGTGACTAAAGGCAAGTGGCCCGAAGAGTTACCGGGCGTGCTATGGGTATACCGGATGACGACAAAATCAAGCACGTGAGAGACACCTTCCTCTCTTATATACGGCGCGGAAGCTCTGATCCCGATGGAAGTAGGAGAACCAACCTTACGGTTCTTCCGAGCAGACGAAGAAGCAAATAATAAGGCATTGCTGGTAAAGCTTGAATTGCTTGATGATTGCAGGGACTTGGCACACATAAGAATGGTGGCTTAGAAGCAGATAATGGAAAACTACTATAATTGGAGGGCCAATCTCCGCTACTTTAAAGTATGAAACTTGGTTTTGAGGAAAGTGACTCATAACACTCGAGAAATCAACGTCGGAAAGCTGGGTCCAATGTGGGAAGGACCCTACCGGATTTCAGCCATTACCGATAAAGGATCGTACGAGTTGGAGAATCAAAACGGAGTCAAATTTCCTAGCAACTGAAATGTGACTCACCTCAAAAAGTACTATTGCTAATGAATCATGCCTATACTGAAAGTATGTGCTGCACTCTTTTTCCGTTCGACCAGTTTTTGTCCCAATAGAGTTTTTTTGACAAGGTTTTTAACGAGGCAGCAACGGAAAGCATACTACGAAGGATACGTCTTCAACAAAGTTAAGACCTTTAAATGACAAGGCACTGAAACAACAAGCCAATATGGGATGGTTAGATAATATTTGGCTCGATGGCAGAGTCCCTAACGGGAAATAAAGCTTGCCATCAAACCAAAGATTATTCAATCGTTCATAAGTATTTTTCCTCAAAGGAGCAAGACTTCCAGTGTTCCAATTCGCATACTTCGCATTCGAACACTGGGGAATATTATGAGAATATGGCAACGTGATTGTCACAAAAACCGGGACTACCAGACCCGGGAATAATAATCTCTCATCGGGACCGGAGATTGCACGGCCAGCCCCGTAGCCACAAGTTGTACAAGTTAGCCACATGTATTGGCAATTTCTTTTTTTAGCATATGAATGATTATGTACTTTTGAAGATAAAAGGAATAAAATGAAGTTCTTTTATTTTTATCTTGTTTCTTGTCCAAACGATGAATTGATTTTACCAGTTGAAAGTTAACTAAAAACTTCAAATGCTTGTGCCGGAATAAACAGGAGACGTCCTCTTCAAGAGCACCGTAAAAATAAGAGGTCCCTCTCTTATGAAATCCTCATGGTAAAGGGTTATTTCCGGAAGATTTTATGCCCGGAACCCAAAAAGCTATCGGAAGAAAATACACCTGAAGCCTTATCTAATTCGACGCAAAAAGAATGAAGTTTGTGCAATACTTAAGCAAAAAGTCTTCTTTATTTATCAAACATGCCAAACTGCATAAGTGCAAAGGTACAAAAAAAACAACAAAAGAAAAAAGGAAAATCTAAGCTTCATAGCCACCGAAACTCGGGGGAAGAGAGGCATCTACACCTCCCCCCCGAGAGAAGTAAGTGGATCTGTCGTCGGTGTAGGATCTTGACCTTCATCATTATTCTCTTCAAGTTCCTCCTCGGTTCTCGAATATTCGGAACTGGTACTCGAAGAGTCAGTTACGTCAGGCTTAGTCAGGCTCTAGCAGTTAACTACAGCGCTCGGGACTTGGCAATTTCATCATCAATATCAATGACACCCGCTTTGGCCTCCTCCAAGGTTCTCCTCCTCATATGATACATAGAGTATGGATTTTCAAAGCCGAGGAAATCCCCTTGGTGTTGGAGCTTTGCCTTAAGTCTGTCAACCTCGACCAAAAGGCCATCTCGCTCGGATCTTGTAGCGCCAAGGCTAAGATCAAGATCACAGATTGTAGATATGCCTGATTTTTTTCTCCATGATCTTCTTATACCTCTCTTCCATCCGGACCCGCGTTTCCTCGGTAGCAGCAGCATCTTCGGCTTTGGAGTTCAAGGCTACCTCCAAATTATTCACTCGTTCAATGGAGGCAGACTCACGCTCGGCAGCAGCGAGCACAACATCTTGGACCTTAGCCCATTTAGCCTTAGCTTCTTGAAACTGTACATTTAGCTAAGAGGCTTCTTGGCTAAGGGCCATCACTTCTTGCTCACTTTGCTGCAACCGAGCCTCTAGCTCACTCGCCTTAGCAACTTTTGCTTCTAGCACCGGGAGGCCAGCAACAATTTGGTCCATCTCGGACAACAACTGATCCCACTCGGACATAAGTCCCTCTTTATCGAGGATAAATCTCTCAAGGCCCTCGGAAGCAAGGAAGTTGGCCTGCAAAACATA
The DNA here is from genome assembly GCF_000390325.3 of Nicotiana tomentosiformis. Taxonomy (NCBI): domain Eukaryota; kingdom Viridiplantae; phylum Streptophyta; class Magnoliopsida; order Solanales; family Solanaceae; genus Nicotiana; species Nicotiana tomentosiformis. The sequence continues at coordinate 33,301,537 of NC_090820.1, read as the reverse complement.
AATCAAAGTCAGAAACCTTGTTATAACAAATGAATAAAAAATAAGCAATAAGAGAACAACCATGGTACCGCTGCCGCATTGTGCATGGCATTATTCAACATACACTCCCCTAAACGGGAGTGTATTTTCTTCTTATCTTTTTCTAAATCCAGCGGCTTCAGATAGTTAGCAAGCTCTATCGGCCTGGACAGCAGATGGGCACCCCTTTGAAACTGAGAGAGTGACATTCTAGTACCTCGTAGATCTGGAGAAAGGGGTGAGTAGTTGTGCCCCAAATTTCCGTGGTCAGGGGACTGGGGAGGAGAGACATCCTCTTCTCGAGCATTTGCGACCGGCGGAGGAGGTGCAGCGGATGCGGAAGGCAAATTTGCAGCTGGTGTAGAGGGGCATGAAGTTGTTGGTGTTGTAGGTTGAGAAACAGTTGCAACATAGGCAGTGCTGATTATTGGTTGCTCATCAACCAAAGGTAGAAAAGACTTGATTTCCAACATCACGGGACCATAAGCAGCAACTGGGACCGGATAGCGAGAATTGGTATTCTCTACTATCTCTATTTCTCCCCAAAGCGCTCGGACCTCGCCTTCAGTTGGGGTTCTAAGCTCTCCAGATTGAGCATTATGTTGAGCTGATGAAATTTTTATCTCCGTTGAAGGGAAGCCTCTTCATCACTAGCTTCCCCGTCATCATCAATGACCACAGTGGCTGCGGCCGGCTCGAGCGTGGACATCTTTATTTTCTTATTTTTATCCCCAGCCGAGGAAGGACGCCGCTTTTTTGGTTGCTTGTTCTTTATTTGGAGACTCCGAGAAAAAGCACCTGCACCGAAGGCAGATCCGAAGGCACCACTCCGAGTGAGAGCCTCCTGCCTCACAGCCTCCGCAAGATTGGCCAAAACCTCGACTTTTGGGCAAGTAATAGAACCCTGCGGGAGTCCTGAGTCAAACAAAAAGGTATGGTTAGCAAATTTTCTTATGTACCTTTAGAGGCGGAAAGTAGAAAGAATTATTTTACTGTGGTTCTTGGCCTTCCACCCGTATTTGTGGGCAAACTCCTTCCACCCATATTTGGTGGCCAACTCCTTCCACCGATGAGTCTCTGGTGTAGTAGTATCCAGAATTTTCTTAACCCATTGGTCTAGGCCCTCAACCCTTGATGGTGTCCACCGAGGAGCTGGAATAACGGAAACAAAAAGGCTAGCAGTGACAGAGAACAACTTTTTTACGAAGAAAGAGATAGCTAACAAACTTACGTGAACTACTCCATTATTCAGGAAAAGATGGAGTTATAGCCGGGATGATATCCCTGGTTGCAATAATGACAAACTGCTTGATCCACCCACGGTCATTGTCATCATCCATGCTGGAAAGTAGAGCATGGTGTCCACGCTTGCTGAAGTTTATTACTCTCCCACGGAAGATTTTGGGGGAGTATAGGTTCATCATATGTGTCAGGGTTAGGGTTTCCCCGTCTCCGTGCACAGCCGGCGCAGACAAGTCATAGCTAGCCACACAAAAGGGCCTACTTGTGCCAAGCAGACCTGATACCGGTGGCATAATACCAAAATCACAGGGTCGAGTCCCCCGCTCAAAGAAAACATGCCCAAAGTAAAGGGGTACGTATAGACATACGTAAAACCTTTCTTGGTGAAGGTAACCCGCTCCACCAGGTCAGGGGCAATGATGTTTAGGTCATTGCAGTTACAATCCTCCTATCCTCCTTCAGAGTAGGAATATTGGAAGGGCAAATAGAAGAAGGATACCTGCTAACAGCCTAAGTTTGAGGATTCGCAGAAGGAAACTTCTCTTGGAAGTCATTAACAGTGCTCAAGTATTTGGGTATGATGGTGCTTACCGTAGGGAGATCAGCATCAACATCAACCTCTTTATCTTTGCTTCTCTTCAGGCCTCTACCGAAGAGAAGACCAGAGTTCTTAAAAGATTCAGTGAAAGAAGCCATAATAATAAGAATATGATAAAGGTTTTTGAAGAAAATCGGTGAGAGATGGAAGAAAAAGGAAGTTAAGTGCAAAGAGAATAAAAGAGCTTATGAAATTTTTAGAAGTGAAAGAGGAAAAATGATGTGTATAAGTAAAGATATAGACGGCTAAAATCGTGGTCATGATTACCTCAAGAACCGGTAAAAATATTATTGAATTGTGGGGCAATATGTGTTCGGGGTATTAAATGCAAGAAGACATGCGTCTTATCAAGCGTCAGAGATTGCTCAGTCGGTTTCAGAAAATTTTCCGCCAAGAAAAGAATCTTCACCAACTTCCCGATGACACAAAGGTGTGCCACCGAAAAGCAGGTGGACTATATATATAGGATAAAATTAGTTTATATTAAATAATCAAATGGTAGCGTGACACGCGAACCGGAGACAAGCGGAAGACAAATCGAGTAAGAACTAAGATCAGGGACAACAACTACAATTGGTATCAAATAGACTATGAAGGTAGCATAATCAACAGGAGCGGGTCGAATGTTCATCACCAGATGGCATTTAATGAAGAATATTCTCTAGTATTAAATAGGCAGTCATTGCAGAGAATTGTGGCATTCATGGCCTGCCGTTACCCCTTCATCAATTCCCCTCCCCCTCCCTATTATCGTCATTTAAGAGTTGCTTGATCCTAGGATCTTGTTTCCTAGGTATAACTATAAATAGTAGAATTAACAACCATTGTAGGACACGAAATCTCTAGCAAAACTTATGCTATATTCTATTAAATAATACAATTTTACTTTCTGTTTTATACTGCTCTTATTCCTGTCCTCGGAGGCATCGCTCCCGGAGCCAGACCTGCTATTTCCTTCGATTTTTATGCTAAGTCTTGTCTTTAATCTTATTTGTTTATCATTTTTGGGTCAAATCAGTTTACTTGTCTATAAACCATGTAACAAAGTCAACTGTATCGTTTTACGGGTAAACAATAGCTATTCTCAAAAATTTGCTTACACTTGTCTTTGTGTTTTGCTGTTATTATTTCCAATTCGGATTTTGTATTTCCTGATTGTAATATCTAGAACAGTGTACAACATGTGTCACAAAAAAACTAGTTGGTCCAAGCTCACAAACTATACTCTCAGCATAAGAAAACAACGGAAGATAATTCTGTCTCCCATAAGGCAAGAGAAACATTAGAGAGTTAGTTTACATCATTGTTGTACTTGTAAGTGAGCACCTTATTATTACTTGTTTACTATACGATCTTTATTAATATTACTTGTTTACTATACGATTTTTATTTCCAGGTATTTCCATCAATCCAAGGGAAAAAAAGACGAATTTTTGCTACACGAACTTGTTAAAGGTGGAGTAATAAAAAAACCATGACAAGGTGGCTCTTAAGGAGGTTCTTTGATTACCTTGACAAACACTTAAGCATCTACATCTCTTCGAAAATTAGTTATTTGGCTTTCTATGAATTGGTTAGTTAGAGTTTTCAAACCCTTGGATCAGTTAAATTTTTGTTGATGAATAATGGTCGTTTTTTCATGTAAAAATGAATAATGGCAGTTCAATATATGTTGTAGGTTTATGGAAAAATGAATGATCGAGTGGGAGATGATGTGATATCTTTGGTAGGTTTACTAAGAAGTCTAAAGAACCTTTAAGCTGATCTCTGGATTCTGCGTCTATTAATTTGAACAGCCTTGATTCTTTCAACTTTTACAATGCATGAATTCACATTTGGAACCAAAATACTAGTCCACTGGCCAAAACAAAATTGTTGATAGTTTAACTCTTGAGCTATATGTGGCTTCCCTCACTTGTACCTGTGGTGCATAACTATTGGTCATGAACCAGCATTGTACGTCATAATTCCAGATATTCGTGTCTCCAGTTTATACAATATAGCTAATGGAGATCTCCAGTTATATATATTGAAGTAAAATAGAATTTACACTTATATTCAAATGTTTTTCTTTTATTTACCTGTGACCAGTATTTTTTACATGAGATAATGCTATTATTTTTCTCTACCTTCACAAGAAAGGGGTAATGTGTATGCTATATTGCGACCAAAATGTTATGAAAACAACATGCCGAAGCCTAAAGGTGCTGTTTACTAGCTTGCATATCATATTGCGTAAACTACATAGTTTCATATATAACAAATGTTTGATTTAAACTCGCTTAATAATTCAGATCAAGGAAAGCTTAAAGAATGAGGAAGGGAAGGTTCAGAGTTATTTAAGATACAGAAACAAACATGACTTACTAGAGGTCTCTGATTGGCTGGATCCTTGAAATTCTTAAATTCAGATGCCCATTTGCAGATTTAAGGTGTGTTTGATATGAAGGAAAATATTTTTTAAAAATTATTTTTCAATTTTTTCATGTTTAGTTGACTTAAATATTTTGAAAAACTCTTCTTAAACCTTATCCACCCTATTCCCCATCCCCACCAACCTCCCACACCCATCCCACCACCAACCCCACCCCGAACCCACCCACCCATATTTAGTAGATGTTGTCTTCCACCTCTTTAAGAAATCTGTTTTACCTCTGAGAGTACATATCTCAGCAAATTCATTCAAAATATTGACTTTATCCTGTTGATCAGAATTTCCCATTCTAAATAAATTTCCCTTTTTTCTTTCTAAGAAAAAAAAGGACTCCATTTAGGATATACGTGTAAAAGAAATATGAGTTTTCTCTCTTTAGGCTCTCGGCGCACGTTATGCTAACGTACGCCGACTGAGAATTAGCCATGGCGAGAAAGCGAGGCCGGCCAAAACGAGATCCACTCGTGACGGTCGGAGAAGCAGTAAGCGCAACAGTAATAGCATATAAATTAGCTAAAGGTAATACACAACAAATAACTACTCCAATTGGCAGTCAATTTCAACCTAGCTCGCAGAAATTGGGATCTTCAAGCACAACAACAGGACCGGCGAAATGGCTAAACCTAAGTGCAATCCATATGAATGTGGCATCGTCATCCTGTGAAGGCACGCCAGTGAACAAAGTAGTGGAAAATACAGAGATCAAAGGAACAATTACAGAGATAGAGCCAAAAACCAATGGAAAACCAATGGAACAACACAAGTGAAGGAGGCTACCAGACCACAATCGGTGCATGCAAAGCGACCACCACCAGAAAATCATGGGTTAATCTGTTCGCAGGTAGCAGATCTTCAGAAAATGGTATAGCACTCTTTTATATCCCACCAGATATTATTGATGATAATATTGTGGTGCAACTGGACAAGGATGAAATAGACAATCAAACAAAGAAGTGGCAATGTGCCGTAATTGTCTATGTAATTGGGAATGCACCTGGTTACAAATTCATGCAGAGATACATAGCCCAAAATTGGAGTCGAGTGACTGCTCCATATTTGTTTCTTCATGAGGAAGGGTATTACATTGCTAAATTTCATACACTTGATGATTTGAAGGATATTTTATATGGAGGGCCATACACGATTAATGGTAGACCAATGATCTTGAAACAATGGACCCCTGAATTTGACCTTACGACTGAATTCTTGACTGAAATCCCACTGTGGATTACTTTGCCAAAGCTGCCAATGAGTTGTTGGGAAATAAGGCCCTAAGTAAAATGGCAACTTCCATAGGAAAGCGACTCTTTGCGGATAAATGCACAACAAAGCAGATGCGCATATCCTATGCAAGAATTTTGGTGGAGGCAAATGTCACTAAAAATCTTCCAACTGAGTTAACCCTACAAGATCCATTTGGAAGAATGTTCCAACAACAGGTGATATACGACTGGAAACCACACTATTGTGATGAGTGTATGAAGATTGGCCATGATTGTGAATTGACTAAACGAGAAAACAAAGAAGAGCATCCTAGAGGAAGGAAAAGACAGGGGAAAGTCACTACAAGGTGGCAAGTTAAAGGACAGGGACAACAACCTTTAGTTGGGCAGAACAATGGATCAACCAATACACATGCACACGATCAAGCTACTGTAACAACAACTAGTAAGCCTAGTGTGGAAACTGCAACAACAAAGGACAAATGAAAAGCAAAAGAAAGCCAAAACCAAAGACTGAATACAGAATGGCCAGCACTGACTAGTAACAGGAAAGATGTACCTGGAACAACTTCAGTATCAACTCACAATGGATTTCAAATTCTGCAGATAGAAGATGAGAGAATAGAGAATCATATGCCTCCTGATAGAGAAGGTGGAGATACACCACTACAATGACTTGGTTGATTTGGAACATTAGGGGGTTGAATAAGCGATATAAACAAAAAAAAATAAAGGAAAAACATATAAAGCTAGCTGGTATGGTAGAAACAAAGGTGAAAGAAGCTAAAGCAGAAATGGTGATGAGTAGAATAGCCTCTAGATGGAACATGATTACTAATTATGAGCATGCAGTGAATGGTAGGGTGTGGATTATATAGGATGACCAAATGTATGATATGCTGCCAATTGCAAAACAAGATCAATTTATCCATTGCTAAGTTACAGGGAAACGTAATGGAATGTAATGTTATCTCACTGTGGTGTATGGGCAAAATACAGTTGAGCAGAGGAAGAATTGTGGCAACATTTTCAAAGAATAGCACAAACAACTACATGACCATGGATAATTAGGGGAGATTTCAATGCACTACTCAGTCCTCAAGATAGATTGTCTAAGGTGCCTGTGACCAATGCTGACGTTAGAGATTTCTTAGAACTATGCCACAACATCTATCTTGCACAGCTTCCTTGGAGAGGGGACTATTTCACATGGACTAATAAACAACAAGGTGATGTCAGAGTGTGGAGTCGCATAGATAGACTATTGAGAAATGATGTATGGATGATGAATTATGCCCATATAGTCACAGAGTATGGAGAGCCCTATATCTCAGATCATAACCCTATGATTATTGATATAAGTCAGCCTAAGACTCAAACCAAATGCCCATTCGGGTTCTTCAATGTTTGGAAAAATCATGTATCTTTTCAGTCGATGGTAGCTTAAGGGTGGAGAAAGAACAAAGCATCAGGGAAAATGAAGAACATATGGTTCAAACTTAAAGAGCTTAAAAGTCAGTTTAGGCACCTAAATGCAACATAATTCAAAGGAGTAACAGAGAAGATAGAAGAAGCTCGGATAGCACTCTCTCAAGTCCAAAGTCAAATGCAAACACACTACTCTTATACATTATTAGACCAGGAAAATGAATGGCTACACAAACAGGAGACATGGTCACTAGTGGAAGAAGGGATTCTCCAACAGAAGGCTCAAGAAACTTGGATCAAATTGGGAGATTCCAATAATAAATTATTTTCAGTTGTCATAAAAGAGAGATAATAAAAGAAACAGATCACTAAAATACAAGCATTGTCAGGCTTTACTATTACAGAACCAGCAGTTATTAGGGAGGAGATTGTACAACTCTATAAAAGTCTGATGGGGTCTAGGGCTAACTATTAATTCTAGTGATCTGGTTTAGAGAAACAATGACACATCTCTGCTTGACTGCAAGATCAAGAGAGACATAGCATTAACAAGAGAACAATACTCAGGACTTTCAATCAAATAAGTTATGAACCAGAAGAAAGAATTGGGGAACTTATGTCTTTTATTAATCCAACCAGCTGTATTAATACAGCAGAGAATACAACTGAATCACAAAAGTTCAGCAACAAACAAAGCATAAAATTCATATCTCCTAAAATAATTGACATGTACCAACAAACTAGCAATTATCCTTAAAACTAGGAACTACTAAGTTGACTTATTCAAATAGACTAGTGACTAACAGAAAAACACAAATACTAAATTAATTTCTGCATTATCTTTAACACTCTCCCTTAATGCAAAAATTTACAACACCAATCATTTCCCTAAAATATTCAAATTTTGCTGCAAGAAGTGGTTTTGTAAACATATCAGCTAGTTGATCATTTGTACTACAATACATAATCTGGATGCTTCCTTTTGATACTAGCTCTCTGATGAAATGATGCCGAGTCTTAATATGTCTTGTGCGGTTATGATAAACAGGATTCTTGGTCATGGCTATCGTGGACTGATTATCACAGTAGATCATAGTTGCCTTTTGCTTTTGCTTCATATCCTCCAAAATTCTTTGCAACCATACTGCTTGAAAAGCAGCTGAAGTTACAGCCATGTATTCAGCTTCAGAGGACGACAAAGCAGTAGATGCTTGCTTCTTTGAGCTCCAAGATATGGCAATTGACCCCAAACTGAAAAAATAACATGTAGTGCTTTTGCGATCATCAACAGAACCTGCCTTATCACTATCAGAATATCCACATAAATTCAGATTATCAGTTCCATAAAACAAATCATATGAAGTTGTTGGATAAAAGACTAGTATCTTGCAAGATATCCGGTCGAATGTTGGTAAGATAAAGTAGGCTGCCTACCAAGCTTCGATAAACATGAACATCAATTTGTTCTTCTCCATCTACAGTTGTAAATTTCTGATTAGTTGCCATCAGAGTCTTCACAGGGTTGCAATCTTGCAACTTAAACTTACAAAGAAGGTCCTTAACATACTTCCGTTGACTGATGAAAATTCCTGCACCACTTTGATGTATTTATAATCCCAAGAAATAGCTTATCTGACCCAAGTCAGTCATTTCAAACTCTTCAATCATGAGTCTTCTAATATCAGCCGTTAATGAAGAACTATTGCTTGTGTAAATTAAATCATCTACATAAAGACAAACAATAAGTACCTCATCTGCTTCTCTTGCTTTCACATACAATGTAGGCTCGCTGGCGCTTTTCTGCAAACCATTCTTCTTGAAATGCTCATCAACCCTCTCGTACCAAGCCCTTGGAGCTTGCTTGAGGCCATACAAAGCCTTCTTTAGCTTACACACCTTTGTCTCTCGCCCTTTCACTTCATATCCTGGTGGTTGTTCCACATAGACATTTTTAGCCAAGTACCCATTTAGAAAGGCTGATTTGACATCAAATTGATAAACTTCCCACTTATAACGTGCAGCTATTGCCAAAACAGCCTTTATGGTGTCAAATCTAGCCACTGGTGTGAACGTCTCTTCAAAGTCAGTACCTTCTCGCTGCATGTAACCACGAGCAACTAGTCGTGCTTTGTATTTCTGGATTGAGCCATCAGGTTTGTACTTCATCTTGTAAATCCATTTCAGACCAACTACTTTTCCTTCTGGTAACTCATTAAGCTCCCATGTCTTGTTTCGTTCTAGGGCCTTCATTTCTTCACATGGCATCACACTATTCCTTTAAATTTGCGGCATCTTTGAAGCAACTGGGCTCATGAATTTATGCAACTTGACATTGTTCTGTCCTCTGGTAAAGTTCTTCCAATGATCCCCACTTATTTGGAGGTGAATCATATGAAGTTGAACTTACAGATGTAGTTGATGAGCTGGATGGGCTTGGTGGATTTGAAGGATCTGACATCTGAGTCATCACTTTCGCCTTATGTAGGAGTGCTAAAATCTTCATCACCTACTTCTAATTATTTTGGACAGCCCTGTGTCTCATCCCAATTCCATTTACTTTTCTCATCAAACACAACATCACGACTAACAATTAGCTTTTTAGTGATAGGTTCATAAAAGCGATAGCCTTTAGTTTCATCACTATTACCCACAAATATGCACTTGACACTATTTTCATCAAGCTTATGTCTTTGTTGAAAAGGAACATGGACATAAGAAATACAACCAAAGACCTTAAAGTGAGTTACCTTTGATTTCCACCCATGCCAAGCTTCAAATGGTGTCTGAGGACTTCGATTAAGAAGATAAGTTGCAGTGTGTATTGCTTCATCCCAGAAATATTTCGGAAGACACTTAGAGTTCATCATGCACTTTGCCATTTCAATAAGACTTCGATTCTTCCGTTCTGCAACTCTATTTTGTTGGGGTGTGTATCTAGCTGTCATTTGCCTCTTAATGTCGTATTCTTCGCAAAAAATTATTGAATTCAATTGAAGGAAATTCACCTCCCCGATCAATTCTCAAGATCTTCAAGGTATTCACACTTTGCTTCTCAACAAAGCTCTTAAATTTCTTAAAAATTGAGAAAGCTGCAGATTTTTCTTTGAGAAAATAAACCCATGACATCCTGCTACAATCATCAACAAATAGAAGGAAATACAAGTTGTTATTCAGAGAGCGAATTATCATCGGACCACACACATCGGCATGAACCAGCTCAATGAGTCTTGATGCTCTCTGATGTTTGGCATATTTCGATATGTGTTGATGTTACTTTACCCATGTTTTAACCACTTCTTGATGTTATTTGATCTTTAAAATTCCCAACATGGTTTAATTATTGGTTTTATGACTAATTAAGTTATGTGTGACGATTTAAGGTGTTTGGAGTGCAAAATATGAAGAAAAGGTGGTCTAGCCAGAGGAAGAAGGGTTGGATGCGTCGCATCCAACCTAGAAAAACTACATCTTTCGTGCACCCTTAGCAGTGAAGTCGGCCCATAGCGTCCGCCATAGCATCCGAGACTGGGAAGTAGAAGAGAAGGGTGGATGCGTCGCGTCCACCCTCACATGCAAAGTTAAGAAATGGAGGAACAAAGGGTGGATGCGAAGCATCCACCGTAGCATGCGAAGCTGAGAAGTGGAGGACGAGGTGGATGCGACGCATCCACCTAGCATCAATCCCTGAAGCTGATTTGGATTAGAAATAGGAGAACTTTGGCCCACGACTTTGGTACGCAATATATAAGCTAAAAACGCCTCTTTTAGGTTATCTAACATATTGGGGAGAGGGAAAAAGCCACGAAAAAGCTGTGGAGGCTGGAATTCATCAAGTTTCATCTTTCTCCCACCAAACTTAGTAATTTTTATGTTTCTTTGTATGATTTGTTGTTTGGCTACCATGTCTATATGGAGCTAAACTTCACGTTCTAGGGTTGTGGTTCTTTCATGACTATTGTTATTCGGATATTGATTTTGACTTCTTGATTTATCATATTAGTTTATTTATTCAATCTTGCACTTAATTATTTAATTGCTTGATCACCAATTGAATATTATCTACGAATCTAGAATTGAACTCGAAAGTGGGAATTCTATATTGCATATAGGATTGAGTAGGGCAAGTTCTTGAACTCGGGCATCGGGGAACGGATTCGTGGTTAGGATAGACATATACCTAATTGCCTTGCTTGGTTGATTTACAGGAATTATAAATGCGTTCTTGTTGATTCTAACTCCATAGACATATAGGCGTTAGGTTAGCTTGAATAGGCGAGTAAGAACTCGACAGATTCTTATGAGCAATATTAACCCTGTCAACCAATAAGCTAGATAAATTAGTCGGTCAATTCAATTGAAGAATACAATAGGATTATTAGATAGCCCATAACCCTAGATCGTTTTCATTACATTGATATCATAAAAATCTGCTCTTTCTCTGTTCAAAGTTTATTATTTATATTTTTTATTTAATTAGTTTAGAATAAAATATTTTTAGATTTAATTCTTGTTTAGATAATTGGGATAGTCTAATTTAGTTAATAGTTAATCATAAGTCCTCGTGGGTTCGACATCCGACTTTTAGTCACTTTATTACTTGACGACCGCGTATACTTGCGTGAGTGTGTTTGGTCCCAACAAGTTTTTGGCATAAATGCGTTCTTGTTGATTCTAACTCCATAGACATATAGGCGTTAGGTTAGCTTGAATAGGCGAGTAAGAACTCGACAGATTCTTATGAGCAATATTAACCCTGTCAACCAATAAGCTAGATAAATTAGTCGGTCAATTCAATTGAAGAATACAATAGGATTATTAGATAGCCCATAACCCTAGATCGTTTTCATTACATTGATATCATAAAAATCTGCTCTTTCTCTGTTCAAAGTTTATTATTTATATTTTTTTATTTAATTAGTTTAGAATAAAATATTTTTAGATTTAATTCTTGTTTAGATAATTGGAATAGTCTAATTTAGTTAATAGTTAATCATAAGTCCTCGTGGGTTCGACATCCGACTTTTAGTCACTTTATTACTTGACGACCGCGTATACTTGCGTGAGTGTGTTTGGTCGCAACAAGTTTTTGGCGCCGTTGCCGGGGACTTAGAAATTTGCTATTTTTCTAGATTAGACATTTTTTTATCTATTCATGTTTTTTTTATTATTTTATTTTAGTTAGTATTTTTTATTTATTTTAGCATGGCATCTTGGAATAAAAATTATTCGAATGATGGTTATTCTTATTTTGATGATCCTTGTCCATATTGTGGAGGACCCCACTGGTGGAAAAATTGTCAGAATGTTCCCAGGAGCGAGTTGTGCGCACAATCTCAATCCTTTGAGTGGAATATTTGTAATATGTGTGGTGGTCAAGATGGCCATTGGGATGGTTGTCCTAATTTTGTTCATCCTTCTCTGAGCCCTTATTATGATCTTTCTAATGATATTTCTGAGTTTGATAGGGGCAATGAAGTGCAGGATATGGAGCCTGATGCATATATTAGGGATATTCTGAGGCAAGTAGCAGAGCAACAGGATGAACTCAAAAAAGATATGAAAAGAATGAGGGCAGCAATCACAAGAATGAAGGCCAATATGGAAGAATTGAATGAAGAGAGCGAGTACCAGCAAGAGAAAATTTTTGAAAAAGAGGAGATTTTGAGCCAAACTTGGCTGGCAGAACAGGCTGAAAAGTTAGAAATATATGAAGCTCAACATGAGGAACTTACTGATGGGATGAGACACTTTATAGAGGGAAGATCTAAACTGGGACAAGGGATCTATAAATTTGTCACTACTATTCACGACTTGCAAGATAAATTAAATGCAAAGGTTGTTGCGTCTATCGCCCAACAAAATAGTAATGAGTTGTCAGAAGCTGAAAAGGAGCTTATACGCCAAATTGAGGAGCTAAAAGTGGAGAGCCAATCATTCGAGCATATTTCTGTTGATGATGCCCATGTTGAGAAAAGTACACTAGAGCCATGCGAGGTAGCAGATAATGTTATATTTGAAGACTCTAATATGTGCACATATGAGGATATAAATAGTAATACAATTCTAAAGTTGGGGCGTGTTGGTCCTCATTCTAAACATTTTTCGACATTGTATTTGGATGATGACATGGAAATCGAGTCATCTAAGCCTTTGGAGGAGTCAATGGAAGAGGAACATGATGCCTATATTTTTGAATTTGTCATGCCAAAAAGCAAAAAATACATTCCTCATCTAAAGGCCGAGAAGTGTAGAGTGAAAAATTTATTACTTGGCCTGGTTATCTTTGTAGCCCCACCACTGGAGCATAGCCGCAAACTGGATGCCATGTTAGGGGCTCAATTCATAAGTTCGAGGTGGAGGCAAAAAGTGGTTCACGTCGTGCCGCTACGTTAAATCAGGCGCTTGTTGGGAGGCAACCCAGCGTTACTGCTTTCTTTTATTTTTGTTCACTTTTTATTTTATTTTATTTTTATTATTTTGTAGTATTTATTTTTGTTTTGTAGGATTATGAGCATAGGAAGCAAAGCCATTAGAAGAGTGCAAAAGCGAGCTAGATGGTGAGGACTAAGTGTGGGGTGCCCACACAAAGGACGATGCCTGGGGGAAGTCTGAGTACCTCGTGAGCCGCTATTGCTTCGGCCTTTGGCCTACCAGGGAGTCTCGTTTACCCTCTTATTATTTATAATGTGCATTGAGGACATTGCAAAATTTTAAGTGTGGGGTGAGGAGATCGTTTGGATGAGTTTCTGTGCTATTTTAGCTTAGTTGTAGTACTCATTCTTAAGTGTAGTAGCTTTTGTGAAAAAAAAAAAAGAAAAAAAAAGAAATTAAAAAAAAAACGAAAAAGTAGAAAAATTGGACTTTTCCCGACGATTGATCTCCTAGACAGTTTTCTTGAGGGATTAAAGTCTAAACAAAAATTCAAAATATGTCTTTTAGCTTTCTTTAGGTAGTAATAATCCCCTGTGGTTTTTCTTTGTGCCTCGGTTCTTTTCCATGGGATGTAGTTTGAACCGGGTAGTTTTTTCTTTCCGAGTAGATTAGGAATTTAGGGAATAAAAGGAGCAAGAATGATGAACCTAGGCGCCCTTGACTTGTTTGATAGTAACATATTTATACTTTCGCATGTGTAGTATCTTCTGTATGATTTGAATTTATTGATGATGCCTTGTTAAATTGGATAGCATGTTTTGTGGCGCCTATGTCTCGTTTACATGACTTATGTTCACCTTGTGTTTAATACTTAATATCTCGTGGCTCCGTGAATACTTGCATTGCTTAAGAGTCGGAATGTGATCGTCCTTAGTGAGTCATGTGCCATGTGTGGTGAGTTTTTTGTGTTGTCCATGTATTGTACTTGTGTCTAGAACTTGCCCGGTATGTGAGTTGAAGCGAAATTTTAGGTGATGTTCGGTTTGAAAAATGATTTTAGGATTTCTTTGATCTTTTTGAGCTTATTGCTTATCACAAATAAAATCTATCCCTAGTTAACCCTTTTGAGCCTGTAGACCTTTTATTTGGTACCCACATTACAAGCCTATACCCTTTTTATTCTTAATTGACATTGTTTTGATCCTTTTACCTCTTAAAGCACTTTAATTGTTAGATGAGCGCTAAAAGAAGTAAGAAGGGACTAAGTGTGGGGTGACTTTTGAGTGGAACCAATGAAAGAAAGAAGGGTGCACTTATTTTGTAAAATAATACACCACTAGCGAAAATTGAAAGAAAAAAAAAAAAGAGAAAAATCTGGAAAAAAAAAAGAAAGAAAAATATAAATGAATAAATTGTTATCTTGTTCTTGCTAGTGGGTATGAACTAAAGTAGTGCTTAAAGAAAAAGGGACTGTTTTGGGGGTGATATTGTTTGTGAAATTGAAGTGGGGTTGAAAAAAAAAATGCTTAAAGTAATTTTGTGATGTATTAAAGTGCTTAGGAGGGTGAGTCACTATTCCTTAAATATATCCTACCCGTCCCTTAGCCCACATTACAACCATGAAAAAGTCCTAATTGATTTTAGATCGAGCGAGCTTACATTAGTAGAGATTTACATTAAGGGCAAGCCTATGGTACTAATTTCATGCATGTGACTTCTTTGTGAGAGTGAGCGATTTTCTTTGATATATGTGAGTCATTAAAATATATTTGATCATGAGATTCGAATGTGTGGATTGAACTCGCTCTCTTGTTCTTGTTGTGAGGGCACATGGTTTCACGAGGGATAGGTAACGTTATTAGACTTCTCTATGATGTTGGGTGTTCAAGCCATGAGTGCATAGTGACATTGAGTCGGTTTTTGAGGTTAGGATTGTTGTGAGCATGTTGTCTTTGTTCGAATATTTTTAAAGAATGGCATAAGTAAAGGGAAGGGTATGTGATGCATAGCCTAGAGCCTAATTGTTGCAAATAACCACGGTCATAGGTGCAGTGTGCTTTGAATGATAAGAGCTTAATTTTGTTTCGTCTACTATAGGATGGTTTGTTCGAGGACGAACAAAGGTTTAAGTGTGGGGTAGTGATGTTTGGCATATTTCGATATGTGTTGATGTTACTTTACCCATGTTTTAACCACTTCTTGATGTTATTTGATCTTTAAAATTCCCAACATGGTTTAATTATTGGTTTTATGACTAATTAAGTTATGTGTGACGATTTAAGGTGTTTGGAGTGCAAAATATGAAGAAAAGGTGGTCTAGCCAGAGGAAGAAGGGTTGGATGCGTCGCATCCAACCTAGAAAAACTACATCTTTCGTGCACCCTTAGCAGTGAAGTCGGCCCATAGCGTCCGCCATAGCATCCGAGACTGGGAAGTAGAAGAGAAGGGTGGATGCGTCGCGTCCACCCTCACATGCAAAGTTAAGAAATGGAGGAACAAAGGGTGGATGCGAAGCATCCACCGTAGCATGCGAAGCTGAGAAGTGGAGGACGAGGTGGATGCGACGCATCCACCCTAGCATCAATCCCTGAAGCTGATTTGGATTAGAAATAGGAGAACTTTGGCCCACGACTTTGGTACGCAATATATAAGCCAAAAATGCCTCTTTTAGGTCATCTAACATATTGGGAAGAGGAAAAAAGCCACGACAAAGCTGTGGAGGCCGGAATTCATCTAGTTTCATCTTTCTCCCACCAAACTTAGTAATCTTTATGTTTCTTTGTATGATTTGTTGTTTGGCTACCATGTCTATATGGAGCTAAACTTCACGTTCTAGGGTTGTGGTTCTTTCATGACTATTGTTATTCGGATATTGATTTTGACTTCTTGATTTATCATATTAGTTTATTTATTCAATCTTGCACTTAATTATTTAATTGCTTGATCACCAATTGAATATTATCTACGAATCTAGAATTGAACTCGAAAGTGGGAATTCTATATTGCATATAGGATTGAGTAGGGCAAGTTCTTGAACTCGGGCATCGGGGAACGGATTCGTGGTTAGGATAGACATATACCTAATTGCCTTGCTTGGTTGATTTACAGGAATTATAAATGCGTTCTTGTTGATTCTAACTCCATAGACATATAGGCGTTAGGTTAGCTTGAATAGGCGAGTAAGAACTCGACAGATTCTTATGAGCAATATTAACCCTGTCAACCAATAAGCTAGATAAATTAGTCGGTCAATTCAATTGAAGAATACAATAGGATTATTAGATAGCCCATAACCCTAGATCGTTTTCATTACATTGATATCATAAAAATCTGCTCTTTCTCTGTTCAAAGTTTATTATTTATATTTTTTTATTTAATTAGTTTAGAATAAAATATTTTTAGATTTAATTCTTGTTTAGATAATTGGGATAGTCTAATTTAGTTAATAGTTAATCATAAGTCCTCGTGGGTTCGACATCCGACTTTTAGTCACTTTATTACTTGACGACCGCGTATACTTGCGTGAGTGTGTTAGGTCCCAACACTCTCCTCGCAGACCCCTTTGGAAATCTATCTCGATGTTGCTTTCCAAACAGACAGCTTGCACATATGTCCTTTATATGCTGAATCGAGGGCAACCCATCCACCAAAGCTTGATTATATAGAGATTTCAAACTGTTAAAGTTTAAATGCCCATACCTGTGCTGCCATAACCAACTATCGTCATCCAAAGAGGCTGCAAGTGCTTGGTCATTGCATTCCAAGGAGAGAGAAAATATGTTGTTCTCTGCCATAGGTACCTTGAGCAACATGTGTTTCTTCGTCTTATCGGAAATACAGCACATGCCATGTCCTCGAATAGAAGTGCATAACCATATTTTAGGAATTGCCCCACGCTCAACAAACTTGAATCCAAATCAGGTACATATATAACATCATTAATGCAGCTGAAACCACAGGAATTAACCTTGACAGACCCTTTTCCACAAGCTTGACAAATCGTATCATCTCCCATCTTCACCCGCTTCTTGATTAACTTGTCCAAGTTGATGAAAGCATTCAAGTTTGACATCATATGATTACTGCAGCCGCTGTCCATATACCAAACCTACGAAGAGCATGTACCAGTAAAACAAGCCATGAACAAACTTTCAGTCTCATTTTCTTTTTCTTTCTCCTCTGCAAACTTCGCGTGTTCAGTTTTGAGTCGACAAAACTTTTTAATGTGACCCGGCTTCTTACAATAGTAGCATTTGGGTCTCTGATCATGGCTGCTCCCTACATCTTTATTTTGATGATAGTTTCCACATCGACCGCATCGGCCGCCTCTTCTTCCACGGCCAGCATAGCCTCCACGCCCTTGCTTGTCATGTGACTCACTGGAAATTGATTTAGAAAAATGCATCTTTGTGTGAAATGCATTTTCATCACCACTTTCTTCTCATTTATTCAACCTGTCTTCATGAGATTGCAAAGAGCCAAGTAATTAATCAGTTGTCAGTTCACTCATGTCTTTCGATTCTTCTATGGTATCCACCACGTGGTCATATTTCTTAGGAAGGCTCCGCAATATTTTTTTCAATAACCTTTTGTTCTGTCAATTGATCACCATACTTGCGAATCTGGTTGACAACCTCTAGTACATTGCAAAAGTAGGCTTCCATAGTTTCACTGTCCTTCATGAAAAATTCTTCAAACTTTCTTCTCAGTGTTTGCAACTTTACAGATTGAACCTTGGCAATCCATCGATAGCCAAGTTGTAGTGCATTCCGGGCATCTCGTGACTTTGTTGCAGCTGCAATTCGTGAAAAGTGTTGTCATCTATGGCTTGTTGAATGAAAAAGAGAGCTTTAGCATCTTTTTCTTGAATTCTTTGAAAGCTTCAACCGAAACCCTTGTTTCACTGTAGCCCCTATCGACCAATTCTCACAAGTCCTGAGAGATGAAGAGAGTCTTCATTTTTATGCTTCAAACTTCATAGCCACTTCCTTTGAAGAATGGAATAGAAGGAAGTGTTGAGTTCACTCCTGTAGAATTGTTTGCCATCTCCTGTTTAACCTAGCTCTGATACCAGATGTTAATTCTAGTGATCTGGTTTGGAGAAACAATGACATGTCTCTGCTTGACTGCAAGATCAAGAGACGTAGAGCATTAACAAGAGAACAACACTCAGGACTTTCAATCAAACAAGTTATGAACCAGAAGAAAGAATTGGGAAACTTATGTATTTTATTAATCCAACCAGTTGTATTTATACAGCAGAGAATACAACTGAATCCCAAAAGTTCAGTAACAAACAAAGCATAAAATTCATATCTCCTAAAATAATTAACTTGTACCAACAAAATAGCAACTATCCTTAAAACTAGGAACTACTAAGTTGACTTATTCACATAGACTAGTGACTAACAGAAAAACACAAATACTAAATTAATTTCTGCATTATCTTTAACACTAACAAGCTACCTGCTGTCAATATGATGGTTATGAAGAATGGGCTAATGCTAACATATCAACAACAAATAGAATTATGTGCAGAAGTGACTGACCAGGAGATATATGATGGGCTGAAAGGTATTGGAAGTGACAAAGCACCTGGAATAGATGGCTATAATGCAGAATTTTTCAAGAGTGCTTGGCATGTGATCAAAGAGGAATTGTATGCAGCAGTGAAAGATTTCTTTCACACATGTGTAATGTATCCGGCTATCAACTGCACCACTATAACCTTGTTGCCTAAGATTCCCAATCCTGTGACAATCAAAGATTTCAGGCCCATAGCTTGTTGCACTGTGTTGTACAAGTTGATATCTAAGGTCATTACCGGAAGATTGCAAAAGATAATGCTATACATAATATCTGAAGCTCAAGCAGGATTTATCCAGGGAGAAAAATAGCAGATAACATCATACTAGCCCATGAACTTGTCAAAGCATACAACAGGAAACATATATCTCCCAGATGCATGCTAAAGATAGACATGATGAAAGCCTATGACTCAATGGAATGGGTGTACTTGGAGCAGATCATGGAATACTTAGGCTTTCCTACAAAATTCCTCTAATGGGTGAAAACATGCATGTCAACAATGAGCTACTCTATCATGATCAATGGAGAATTGACAAAGCCTTTTAATGCAGCTAAAGGGCTGCGACAAGGTGATCCCATGTCACCATTTCTATTTGTCATTGCCATGGAGTATATGAGCAGGCTACTTAGAGGATTAAAGCAAATAAAGGAGTATAAATACCATCCAAGATGTAGCAAACTGAACATCACTCATCTCAGCTTTGCAGATGATCTACTCATGTTTTCAAGGGGTGACACTGGTTCTGCGCAAGCTCTACACCACTGCTTCAAGCAATTCTCTGCTGCTTCAGGTTTACAAGCTAATCTAACAAAGAGTGCTATCTACTTTGGAGGAGAGGCAAAGTCAGAACAAATGAGAATAGTGCATATTACAGGCTATTCTCTAGGAGAGCTACCTTTCAAATACTTAGAGATTCCATTAGACACAAAAAAGTTAACTATACTTCAATGGCAACCTTTGGTAGAGAGAATTGTAGCAAGAGTGTCTTCATGGACTGCTAGGAAACTATAAAGTTAACTATACTTCAATGGCAACCTTTGGTAGAGAGAATTGTAGCAAGAGTGTCTTCATGGACTGCTAGGAAACTATCTTATGCTGGTAGAGTGCAGCTTGTGCAGACTGTATTATTTGGCATCCAATCTTACTGGGCACAATTGTTCATCATACCAGCAAAGGTTATGAAGCTGGTAGAGGCCTATTGTAGGAGTTACATTTGGTCGGGCACCAATACAATCACAAAAGGAGCATTGATAGCTTGGGACATGATGTGCCTACCTAAATCAGTAGGGGGGTATAACCTAACAAATCTCCAAGTGTGGAATAAGGCAGCAATCACTAAAACATATTGGGACCTGGCTCATAAGGAGGATAAATCTTGGATAAGATGGATCCACGCATACTACATCAAAGGGTAAAACATACTTGACATGGTTATTCCACAACAAGCAAGTTGGATGGTGAGGAAGATTCTGGATGCTAGGAAAAATGCACAGTAAATACCTGCCCTAAACCAGCAGAAGAGCTTCATTAAGCAGATATACTTAGGTCTTCGAGGGAATCATAACAAAGTAGAATGGAGAAGCTTGTTATTCCATAATGAGGCTAGACATAAAGCGGTGTTTACAATGTGGCTCCAGTGTCATGAAAGACTATTAACTGTGGATCGATTAGCCAAATGGGAAATCCAAGTGAATTCAAGGTGCTTTCTGTGTATGGCTGCAGAAAAATCTCATCTCCATCTTTCTGGTGAGTGTAGCTTCTCCAAAGCAGTATGGAAGAGATTACTGAGATGGTTACAACTATTGAATGTTCCAAATAATTCTTGACAACAAGTGTTTACATGGCTGCTTATCCAATCCAAAGGTAAGTCACTGAAGGCAAGGATACTCAAGATAATGTATGGAGAATACAGTTACGTGATCTGGAAAGAGAGAAACAGTAGAGTGTTTGAAGATCAAGCAAGGAATGTAGAACAGCTTGCTAGGGAAGTTGCATGCATATGCAACATTAGAGCACGGGGGGGGGGGGGGAGTAAGGACAAAGATGCATCAGCTTCAGTTCTAAGGCAAAACAACAATACAAAGACCAGCGGGCTAGATAGTAATTTGTGGATTTATGTACTGCAGATAGGACTATGTATGGATTGTAGCAAGTCGAGGATGACTCTGCTGATTTGTAATGATTGTTCTTGGTGATTAATGTAATATTCTAATTACCAAAAAAAGGGATACTTTTGAAATTAATTAATTACCTGTATATATATGTCATAAACTGTAGAGATTTCGTGAGATTTGGTGTATGTTCTTAAACAAGCTAAGCAAAAGGCCCAACATTATGGATTTTAAATAGGTCTCTTTTTAGTAGTCACTTTTAAGCATGTTGTTTAAAATATATTCAAAATTTACAATGTATTTAAAGATAAGCAAAAACTTCGAATATTTTGTTCAGAAATTTGAATCCTATGTCCTATTTTAAATTAACAGTTCAGAAATAAGTGTCCTGAAATTCAAATTAGCAGCTCAAAAATTTAGGAGACGAAGTCCTGAATTTCAAATTAGCAGCTCAAAAATTGAGGATATAAAAATTCAAGATACTTAGTCCTGAAGTTTGAGAGAATTGGCTAATTTTTAAATATATTATAAATTATCGATATATTTTAAATAGCAGACTTAAAAGTGGCTGCTAATGCACTTCGCCTCTCTTTTTAGCAGTTATTTGCAGCTCTAAAGTATCAAACAGGATTCAGGAACTCAAAGGAAGCTTAAGCTTGTTCCATCTTTATATTAGCACTAACGTATGAAAAAACAAATAGTAATTGAAGGGGCTAGACTTGTCCCCTCTTTCAAAATCCTTTCCACGGTACATCTCTTTATTAACCAGTATTATCAAGATAAATAATCATAATTTATATTTTGGAACTGTGCTCTAATAATTTGAGCAATCAATCTTGCAAAAGCCAAACTGCAAGTTGATAACAAATGCACATATGACCAAAGAATAGATGCATCTATTAAAATCATATAATAGTAAACGGTCGACATGGCAGGTGACTGGGCACATATATTTATCATCTTTTATTAGTTCCAGAAATCAAAGGATTCAATCCCAACTTTAACTGATATATGTTACGCGGCGCCTTCCTGAAGTTCCTTGGAAGGGCGACGTAAGGCTAAGCAACCGAAGTCAGTACGGTTGCTGTCTGCCAACTGAGGTCCCCTCCGTACGCTAGACTAGATTGTCAGTGCCGTATGGGAAAACCAATATCATGAGCAATTGAAAGAGAGCAGAAAAGAGAATTGAGAATGAAAGAAAGCTTGATTGCATTGAATGAAAGCTATTACAGAAAACAAGATGGTGTCGGGGGGGGGGGGGAAGAGACACCAGTACAGAGAATTATTTGCTTGCTTGAAAGTTTTGATTGCTTGGTCCCCCTTAATAATGCTTAAAAAAAATAAACCAAAGTTACATGACTAGATCTATGAAAGCTGGAAAATCACACTTAAAGAAAATGCAGCAAAACTACTCTATATTTACAATGAAAAGGACTTAGTCTTCTATAAAGCAGCAACAAGTCCGTTGGAAGCAACTTTGTCTTTAGCATCAGGGTCTGCGCGCGCGGCATTGTCTACGTGCGCGGCGCTGTTGGCATCTGCCTGTGGCTGGGCACTGGCGATGGCTATCGGTGGGGCGACAGAGGCACATGCGCGCTTGTCACTTGGAGCTGCCGAGACCACGGGGCCGACCGTGGCGACAGGCGTTGGGAGGCTGGCCAGGACGCCACGGGGCGCGTCCAAGGGATCATGGGGCATGGTTGGAAAGCCGCCCATGACATTCTCTCCCACCTGAGTTGGCGACGTCCTCGACGCCTTCCTTGCAAGGTAATCATCAATCAGGCTCTTGTAGGCTTTGAGGTTTGTTCCCCTCTCCCAAGTATTCTCCTCTGCATCACATCCCTGCCATTTCACCAAGAATTTCTGGTGATCTTTTCTTGAGGCGTGAATCACTCGATCATCAAGAATAGCTTCAACACGCCTTTTTCCGGTTGAATTGGGGCCTCGAATACTTGGTATTATGAGTTGGCTTCGTGAAGGATCCTCCATATCTTCCCGAAAAGGTTTCAGGAGACTGACATGGAAAACAGGATGGATTTTCCACCAAGCTGGGGTATCCACCTGGTATGCAACTTTCCCAATGCACCTTTCAATGGACAAGGGTCCAATATATTTTTGCAATAGGCGAGGGTCATGGACCCCTGCAAACAAGTACCGCTTTGGGGTTTTGACCATCACTTTGTCTCCCACCTGGTATTCAACAAAGCGGAGATTCTGATCAGCATGCCTCTTCATCCGCTTTTGGGCTTTGACAAGATAGCTCCGCACTATCTCCAAATTTTGCTTCCATTCTTTTGAGAAGCTAGCAGCCCGAGGAGATTTTGACATGTTTGGTGCGTTCACTATGTGTGGGAGTAGCGGTTGCTGTCCGGTAACAATTTCAAAAGCACTTTTGTTGGTACTTGAGCTCTTTTGTGAATTGAAACACAGTTGAGCAGCATCTAGAAGCTTCACCCAATTCTTCTGCGATCCGGTCACAAAGTGCCGGAGATATTCCTCTAGCATGCCATTGAATCGCTCTGTCTGGCCATTAGATTGCGGATGAAAACTTGAGCTATGACTCAATTTTGACCCGAGGCACTTAAAGAGTTGGATCCAAAAATTGCTAGTGAAGCGTGAGTCGCGATCACTAACAATGTTTTTAGGTAAGCCCCAATATTTGACGACATGAGAGAAGAATAGTCGAGTTGTATCTTCTGCTGATATATATTGTGGGGCTGCTATAAAGGTAGCATACTTGGAAAACCGATCCACCACAACCAAGATAGTTGTGAGATCTCCGACCTTGGGCAATCCGGTGATGAAGTCCAGGGAAACGCTTTCCCAAGGTCTTTTTGGGACAGCTAGTGGTTCCAAGAGCCCTGCCTGCGTCAAGCGGTCTGACTTATCTTTCTGGCATACTAGACAAGTCTTCACATACTGAGCAACGTCATCAACCATTTGAGGCCAATAATATGCACGGCGAAGTAATGCCATGGTGCCTTCCTCGCCGGGATGACCGGCCCACAAAGTGTCGTGGCATTCTGCAAGAAGAGCCCATCGCAGATCTCCTCCTTTAGGAACATAAAGTCGGTTCCCTTTCACCTTCAGGAAATCATCTTTGGTGTAGAACTGGCGAGTCTTGCCCTGTCCTACCAAATCAACCAAATACTGTGCAGCAGGATCCTTGATGAGTAGATCCTGTATCTGGTCTTTTATGGTGGTGGTTACTTCGCTTCCCTTTAGGGCGGTGAGTACACACATCAATGCTAGATCAGCTCTCCGACTGAGTGCATCAGCAACATGATTGGTCTTTCTACTTCGGTACTCCAGGTTGAAGTGAAATTCCGCTAGGAGTTCCTGCCACCTAGCCTGTCGACCGTTCAGCTTTGGCTGGGTCATGAAA
This sequence comes from Nicotiana tomentosiformis, assembly GCF_000390325.3. Lineage (NCBI taxonomy): Eukaryota > Viridiplantae > Streptophyta > Magnoliopsida > Solanales > Solanaceae > Nicotiana > Nicotiana tomentosiformis. The sequence goes on along the minus strand of NC_090820.1, from coordinate 33,277,136 downwards.
TTGCTAACGGCTGTGTTGTCTGTCTTGACCACGAATGGGGCTCCAAGTAGATAATGCCTCCAAAGGCGTAAGTAATGAACGACAGCCAATAATTCTTTCTCATGGGCGGCATAGCACCGCTCTGCATCCTTCAGTTTTCGGCTCTCGTACGCTACGGGATGCCCTTCTTGTAGCAATACTCCACCAAGTGCATAGTCGGAGGCATCCGTTTGCACTTCGAATGGCTTGGCCAAGTCAGGGAGAGCCAAGACTGGGCTACTAGACATAGCCATCTTCAATGCGTCGAAGGCCTCTGCCCGCTTGGGGCCCCAATCCCACGGGGTGGCCTTCTTGAGAAGTTCTGTCAGCGGCACTGCAACGAGGGAGTAACTTTTCACAAAACGTCGATAGAAGTTGCATAGACCAAGGAACGACCTCAAGGCATGTATATCCTTAGGAGGCGGCCATTCTGTAATGGCCTGAATCTTCTGCTGGTCCATCTTGATCCTCCCTTCCTTGATGACATGTCCGAGGAAGTCAATTTGTTTCTGAGCAAAAGAGCACTTGGATAGCTTCGCATATAATTCGTGCTCCCGCAATCGGGCTAGGACCTTCCGCAAATGCTCCAGGTGTTCTTCCAGTGTCTGGCTATATACCACAATGTCATCCAAATAAACCACGACGAATTCATCAATATATTCTCGGAAGACTTGGTTCATCAAGGTGCAAACTGTGGCTGGCGTGTTAGTCAAGCCAAAGGGCATAACCAGGAAGTCGTACGACCCATATCTTGTCACACAGGTCGTCTTGTGCTCATCACCATCTGCAATCCGAACTTGCCAATAACCTGTCCTCAAGTCTATTTTGGTGAATACCGTCGCACCACCCAGTCTATCAAACAAGTCTGCCATTAGCGGAATATGATACTTGTTTTTGACGGTGATTTTGTTTAGAGCCCGGTAATCCACACAGAGTCGTAAACTACCATCATGTTTCTTTTGGAATAACACAGGGGACCCGTATGGGGACTTGGAGGGCACGATAATCCCTGTGTCTAGCATTTCCGTCAATTGTCTCCGAAGCTCGGAGAGTTCGGGTTGTGACATTCTGTACGGTGCCCGGGCAGGTGGCTTCGCACCCGGCACCAACTCAATCTCATGGTCCACAGTTCGCCTAGGCGGAAGGCGCTTTGGCATGTCTTGTGGCATGATGTCTTCAAATTCCAGAAGCAACTCCTTCACGGGTGCAGGAATGGGACCCGAGGAGCGTTCTATATCTTCCATGCAGAGGGTAGCCAGGAACGTGGGTTCATGTCTTTTTACCCCCTTCTTCAACTGCAAGGCCGAGATGTTCTCGGCTGCCATCTTCATGGGAATGCACGGAATAATGCAGGGCTTGGCCCCATTTGCTCCCATCATCAGTAGCATGTCTGCATACGGTGCGGGCATGGTATTGGTCTGTCTCAGGAATTCCAACCCCACTATTAACTCAAAGTCATCTATGATCACTACGCGCAGGTTGAACTTTCCTTCATAAGGGCCAAGCTTCACTGGTACTTCTTTGGCTATTCCACCCACTGGTTGAGGTGGTGAGTTGATAGCCTTCACACGACCTTTGCCCTTTCCTACAACTAGTCCAAGACGCTCCACCTGAGTCGAGGCTAAGTAGTTGTGGGTGGCACCCGTGTCTATCATTGCCCGAATGGGCTTGCCATTTACCTTCATGTCAACGAACATTAAGGTCCTCTCTTGATGAGGAGGAGTCCTCAAATTCGCCTTCTTATTTCCTTTCCTGGCAATTGGACAGGGGTCCTTCTTCTTGCGGATACCGGCACTGGTTCCCGCTAAGGGCTCAGAAATGGAGCCAACAATTGCATTGAATGCACCTACTGGCTCGGTCTGGTCCGCATCATCGGCGTCGTCATCCGTCCCATCCTCAAAAGCTTGATGGGCGTTCATCTGTGCATGTGGGCATTCATTATTCCAATGTGGTCCGCCGTAATGACGACATCCTGAGGGGGGCTTCCTCCCCCGATCATTGTTGTTAGATGCAGCACTAGTACTGCCGAGAGAGAGAGCCTTGGATTTGGGTGCACTCCGGTCTCCTCCACTTCTGCTAGGGCCACCAGTGTTTGGTTGACCCCCTTTGTATCCTCCTCGGACAGGCTGTTGAGGCCTATCCTTCCGGGCTTCCACTTGGTAATCCCCAAGGCACTCTACTGCTTGGATTGCCTTAGGCAACGTGTCTACCCTTTGTCTCTGCAACTCCATCTGGGTATAAGGTTTCAACCCTTCCAAGAAGGTGAAGAGTTTGTCTTTGTCCCCCATGTCACGGATGTTCAGCATGAGCGCGGAGAATTCCCGCACGTAATCTCGAACTGATTTGGTCTGGCGGAGCTCCCGCAACTTTCTCCTAGCATTGTACTCAACATTTTCGGGGAAGAACTGTAGGCGTATGGCTGCCTTCAGTTCCGCCCATGTCTCGAGGGCATCTTCACCAGCCTTGATGGTTTCGTACTTCACCCGCCACCAGAGTTTGGCATCACCCTGAAGATACATGGCAGCAGTTGCTACCTTCTTAGCTTCTTCTAGGCCTCCCACGGCATCGAAGTATTGCTTGATGTCGAAAATAAAATTTTCCACTTCTTTGGCATTCCGAGCTCCACTGTATGGCTTTGGCTCAGGAATTTTCAGCTTTTGTGCCATAGGGGCGAGGTTCACACCACCCCCAAATTGGTTTTCGCCTCCTCGAAGTAGGCCTTGTAAAGCAGCATTGACAATATTGAGCTGGCCTGTCAAGTTGTCTATAGTTTGTTGCATGGCAGTCACCCTGTCTGCCTCTTGTTCCCTGTTGGCTAAATCCTCAGCACGCTCCAGCTGGAGGACCTCAAATTTACCAAAAATTTCAGCTGCCTCTGTGGCTGCTGTTTGCCGGTCTCCTTCAGAGTCGCGACTGATGTTTTCTATGTCAACTTCGGCCTGGATGAGTCTGCGGTCCAGGTCGTCCAACCTTTGCACTAGGATGGTCTTTAGATCGGGCACCATTTCCACAATGGGCCGTAATGCGTCAACCGTTCCCTCAAGGGTCGCGATGCGATCCCCATAATTCATTATGGTCAGAAATGGTGGTAATTGCAATGTGATCCCTCGTCCGATATCGAGCCTAGGCTCTGATACCAACTGTTACGCGGCGTCTTCCTGAAGTTCCTTGGAAGGGCGACGTAAGGCTAAGCAACCGATGTCAGTACGGTTGTTGTCCGCCAACTGAGGACCCCTCCGTACGCTAGACTAGATTGTTAGTGTCGTACGGGAAAACCAATGTCATGAGCAATTGAAGGAGAGCAGAAAAGAGAATTGAGAATGAAAGAAAGCTTGATTGCATTGAATGAAAGCTATTACAGAAAACAAGACGGTGTCGGGGAGGAGAGACACCGGTACAGAGAATTGTTTGCTTGCTTGAAAGTTTTGATTGCTTGGTCCCCCTTAATAATGCTTAAAAAAAATAAACCAAAGTTACATGACTAGATCTATGAAAGCTGAAAAATCACACTTAAAGAAAATGCAGCAAAACTACTCTATATTTACAATGAAAAGGACTTAGTCTTCTACAAAGCAGCAACAAGTCCGTTGGCAGCAACTTTGTCTTTAGCATCAGGGTCTGCGCGTGCGGCATTGTCTACGCGCGCGGCGCTGTTGGCATCTGCCTGTGGCTGGGTGCTGGCGATGGCTATCGGTGGGGCGACAGAGGCACATGCGCGCTTGTCACTTGGAGCTGCCGAGACCACGGGGCCGACCGTGGCGACGGGCGTTGGGAGGCTGGCCAGGACGCCACGGGGCGCGTCTAAGGGGTCATGGGGCATGGTTGGAAAGCCAAAACTGTGCTCTAATAATTTGAGCAATCAATCTTGCAAAAGCCAAACTGCAAGTTGATAACAAATGCACATATGACCAAAGAATAGATGCATCTATTAAAATCATATAATAGTAAACGGTCGACATGGCAGGTGACTGGGCCCATATATTTATCACTTTTTATTAGTTCCAGAAATCAAAGGATTCAATCCCAACTTTAACTGATATATCATGAGAATAAGCAGCACAAGAGAATTCTTGAAGAATCTTATATTTTTTCAATATATGTCAATGTAATTCTCAATTAATTTTTCGCATTATAATTGAATCGAGATGGTCAACCGGTCATGCCAACTATATTTGTTTTAGTAAACCTCTAGTTTACTTGTGACATATGATTCCATCATCATGCTTATATTTGTGTAGTACAAATAAAAATAAAATCGGGTAATCTTTCATATTTATCCGTTATGATTATAGAAATATAAAAATATTCAATATTCCTTTCATTTATAGTCTCAATATACTAACCATTTTGACTTATACATTTGAAACTCAAAAAGTTTTTTTTGAGACTTTACAATATCAATGTCGTGAATACTTTTATTCATCCGGGTAGTAACAAATTAATTTTTTCGGAACTCTTAACAACTTTTGTACTACAAGATCTTTTGTCACACCATTCATATAGTAAATGTCTCCTTCATGGAGAAAATTATATCATAATAAATTGTCATTGTCAAAATCATCATAAGCAAAGTCATTTTTTTTTTGCTTTAATTTTGCCTTTAATAACCTTCTATAAGGCACAACAAAATATTTTTTGGCGTATCACATGTACGCGACCAATGACATATTTATGTAACCACACAATAATATTTATTCTCTTTATTTCACTCAAACCTCCCTCAGAGGTGAGTTGTGTGGTATTCATCCAATCATGCATTGCATGTCTTTATTCATTACTTTTATCACATATTACAACATTCATCTTTAGGAATGGGTCTGCATTCTCAATGCTTATCACAAGTCACATTCTCTTCAATGAATGTATCATAATCGGCGGCGTGTTTTATTATTTTGCATACCAATTTGATGGTAAACATTGCCTTCACATTTTGGCAATGTTTACCTCTTGAGTTAAACTATTCATAATGTCATTTGGATATAATTCTCAACAATAGACTTTCGTTTACTCAAATCAGCTAAGTAATTAGCGTCAAACAGATATATAAAAATACAAAATAATATTGAAAATCCACATGTGATTTTTGCAGCAATAAGCTTACTTCAAGATGAAAGTGATATGACTAGAACATTAAAGAAAAAGAATGTATCAAATAGAATAATATAGTACTACTAGTTACCATGCACTTTTATGAAAACTAAGTATTATGCTCTCTAGAAAAACAAAGAGATATAGCATAACCTTTAATTGAAAAAATCATTGACAATATTTTTAACATTAATGAAAAAGTCAATACTGGAATGACTCTACCATCTTGTTGCCTCCCACATCAGTTATAAAATAGGAGCAGTTATGTATTTTAAGTCACAAGAAACTAAACCCTTTTTTTTAATTTAATGGAGTGTACTAAGAATATCGTGTACAAATAATAAAAAATTGGGTTGCAGAGATACAAACTCACTCAATTTTTTAATATACGAGAATTAAAAGTTTTGATCAGCCAATGCTAATTCAAAATATTTTTCCATTTGGATCGTATATTTATTTATCAATAACGTATGCTAGTTGTACTATTAAGATTATCCGAGAGAAACTTACCTCACATTACCTTTTCAAAAGTCAGAATGGCGCATGATGGTCAAGCATATATTTTATAGGAAAACGTTCAGTTAAGGAAAACTTTACATAAGGTTCTTGCTTCTTTTTTTTTTAACTAAGGAACCAAAATTCCTCAAATGGCTTTGCAAAAGCTGTAGTAGCTCCCAAATTTCTTGTACTTCTTTTGGTCTTTGGTTTAGTATGAAACTATTGGCTGCATCATTATATACTTCTGATTCTTATAATAAGATCTATATAACCAGGATACGAGATGAAAAAGATCAGACCAAACTTACAACAAATATTAGAAACTCGTTTATTGAAATGGATATTGATAATGCAACAAAATAAAATAAGTAAAACATGGAGTAGTAATTAGTTTACATTTAAGTATTTTCCTTTATAAAGTAAAACACTTAAGAATATGAATGGATTTGTAAGAAGAAAATACTTAGCATTGGAAACTTTCATAACAAATAAAGAACCTATGAGAAAAACGAATAAGAAAATGAATTAATTAAAAAGGATTAGAAAACGTATCTTAGCATTAACATTATATGCCTTATCACAGTGTACCGGTCTCCTCAACCTTATTTTTACTTCAGTTATGTTTGATACCATTCTTTGAAATTGCTAAATGAGAAAGAAAAGCTTATCTCTTCAAGATGAATATTAGGCACGGCAGGAACATGCCTTTTATGATTTAGGACAATTTTGTAGATGTAAGTAACTCAATTGATTATGGCATCGTGCTGATAACGTGTTATAAAATAAAAGCAACTTAGTAAAACATGAACAAGACATATTGTTATGAAATAAACGTAATTTAGTAAAACATGAACAAGAAATGGAGATAGAGAGAAGGAAGAGATTTTCTTCTTCAATTGTGTGTATTTTCTTATCTATTACAAGGCCTTTATATAGGCATAAAAAGTGAAGAAAAATATGTCATTGAATATGTCATTAAGCATAGAAATATATCATTAAATATGTCATTAAGCATTTGAGAAGATCATGGAGGAAGAGTAGACATCCACCATAATTTGATTTTTCTTATAACAGTATGTACTATTTAAACACCCTTTAGTTTGGATAAACATCAAGGAATACAATTCATCATTTCTTTATCCCGTGTTATACTTCTCACACAAGCCATTAAGCTAAACCTCTAGTATCTCATGTGCAACACTGCTCCTTCAGCTTGAAACAAATAGGAAAGAAACGACAAGTCTGGTTTATGGGGAAGTGTGAGGAGGCGTGAACGGATAAAATGTATGGTGCACCACAATCCTCATACTTAAACTCAATATATCGTAAGTCTTACCAAGCTGCAGTAATGATCGGTCATCATGGCAATCAGCCCAACTACAGATGCAGTCCCCTCTGGAAGAGATAAATAAGCCTGAAAATACAGTAGAATGAAGTAGGTAAGGATTTCATCATTTTGTATGACTCAACAATGTATTAAATGTTGATTAACTACTCTGTCATTTGTTGTTCTAAAACTTAAGATCTTAATATAATATCACCATAGAAACAGTCATCAATTTGTCGCTGACTAAAATCACAAGACCATGATTTATGATGATTTTTGATAAAAACAATGATTTATGATAATTAATGTGGCACTCCATTTTATATGTGCATATAACCATGTAAGAGGTAAATTGATTGCAAGTGAAATGATTACTCTTTTTTTATACCAAAGGTTGGTCCAAAAGATGAATGGTATTCTCTCCGTAAAGAGATCATTCTTTCTAAGTGACATGCGCTTCACTAGGAAATGAAAGAGTTTTCTATATCAAGTGCAATGATGGAGTATGGAGGGCTGTTTCACTGTATAAATGCAACACAATAGCATCAAAAGCAAAAAGAACAAATCATTTCACCAACTGATAATGCAGATCTATGAATCTGATGCACAGCTCTGATGGAAATTTTTTCAAGTAATATCAATTACCCAAGGGACTACATTGCTCTATATCAGGATCCAGAAAAGGAAAATAAAATAAAGGACATACGATATCCTCTTGCAGAAGTAGGGAGCTATGTTCATTCCTTTTAACACGGTCCTTCTCTTTTCCTACCATTCTTTTGTGGAAACGTCATTTTCACAGGGTACAAACAGAAAATTGTGTATCAGAATGCTTGACTATTGGACCTCTGAAATGTATACACAACTGACTATATGATTATGTACAAAGCGCTCATGGAGATGGGAGACTGCAGGCTCATGTTTATAGCATCCACAGGCGTCTATAATACAAGTAGCGACACGGAAAAGAAGAATAATTACTGTCTATCACATGAAAAATTACTTTGTTTTCAAATTCAAATTGATATCTGATGATACCAAAAGAATAAAGAATCTGCAGTAAGCATATAGGAAAAATCGGAAAAGATGCAATTTTAAAGGTAGCCAACACAATGTGCAAAAATTATACGAGAAAATTGAAAAATATAGCAATTTCTTACAACGCATTTTCTCCAATATGTCAGTATTGATCCCAAAAAAGAACAGCGAATCTGCTATTAACCAATAACCATACAAGAAAACAGAATACAATACTCTACAAGAAAACAGAATACAATACTCCACCTGTTCAAAAATCTTTTTTTGTCTTTCTTAAATTCTATGTTGAATCAAGCAAGTTCACATAAAATAAAATGAAACGGAAGAGTACAATTAGTACAATTTTTAGACGTTAGCCTCCAATATGTAGTGCTTATGATGTTTACAGTTAGCCTCCAATATGTTGCACTCATGACCACGTTCGCGGTTCAAAACGGGCGAATAATGCAAAGGATAGACTGCTCGACAAGTTGGGCATGTGTTGTTCCTTAGTAGCCATAACAGGAGGCACTCAGTATGAAAATCGTGCGAACAGTAAGTTGTTAACACTTCAGTCTTGTCTTTAAAATCTTCATGGCAAACAGGGCAAGTGTCGTCGTCCATTAGATCTCTGCTGCTGCCATTGATTTGGTCTAGGGGAAAAGGAAAGCATTTGACCTCCACAAGTCCTCTTGGTATATGTGACACAATGCCCGGCTTTGTCGGGCAAATTCCACCTTCACCAGTATATTCCCTTAATACGAAGATATACTCGAGGACATCACCGAAGTAGCGATGATAGGGATCATTCTGGTAATCAGTAGGACTCACACTCTGCGCGCTGCTGCGGAGCTCCTCTTCCTCGTCCCAGTCCTTATCAAACCTACAATACGACGAGATAGGGGGAGGGACCCACGGCAAATCATCCAACGAAACTTGACAATGTGGTGTATACTCAATAAATCGAAGGTGGGAGAATTCAAGGACAATGACGTAGGTAGGTCGTGGCGGTAGTTGCAAAGCTTCAGAAAACTGAAATCGAGTGAAAAGGTAAGAAGAGATGCTATTCCCCAATTGTTCAGTAGTGCCGGGGAGGAATTGAAGAGTAGCAGATAGAAGGATTGTACCTAACGACGGATCGTTGTTCGGCAGCTTTGACACATCAAAAGGAATGACGGTAGAGCAAGTCCGTTCCCCAAGTTTGTCGCAACCAGAATCGCCGCATTCACAGCCATTAAGCCTCATGAATTCAGTCCGAATTAGAAACACACAAAGCCCTTCCGACTCTGATATCTGACCCCTTGTCAGCTTCTCATTCCATAAGAAAAGCCGTACCGTAGTGCAGCTAACTTTATCTTCCATTTTCACCATCGTCAATTCTCCCAAAGTTCAGAACGCAAACAATGTAATCCCTAATGAACGAAGTATTTATCTGTGAAAGGTATTTGTCCCAGTCCTTTTCTAATTACAACTTCCCTAAAATACATTACTAGTAATAACCCCTACATATCTGTGAATAAATCAGGTTGAGATAATTTTATCCCATTCCTGTTCTAAGTAGGAGTCGCTAAGTGGAGTACCATATGGGAGAATTTTCGAGAAAAAGACAGCCCCTTTTAAAAAATTTATAACAAAAATACTTGTTTTTGTTTTTTGAAAAATAATAGAATATGTCTCATTTGAAGATTCTATTACTTAAATGCACCTCTCTTCCTATGCCTAAAGCTACACCTAAGGAGCTCCCCTTTTTTTTCTTTCTTTTCCTTTGTTTTGTTCTTTATTTTCTTTTATTTTTTCTCATTTTGTTGTTATTTCTTTTGCATTGTTTTTTTTAAAATAGAGTTTTGATCTCTTTTTCCGTTTCTTTTTTTTCTTTTCCTTTTTTGTGGATTAGTTATATTCACTATTTAATTTATCTTTTCTGTCTTTTTTGTTCTTTCTAATAATAATCCCTCATTATTTTTTACTTTATTTTTTTAGTTTTAATTTGTTTATAGTTTTCACTGTATTTATTTATTTTTCTTAATTTTATTCTTTCTATTAAACTCTATTTATCCAAAATATTTGTCACTTTTTAACATTTTTACTTTATATTTTTGTAATAGAATTCTACACTCTTTTAGTTTTTATTTGTAGTTAGTTTTCTCTTTTTTGTTCTTTCTAAGAACCCCTTACTCCTTTTCACTTTATTTTTTTCTTTTCTTAATTTATTTTATTATTTTTCGTTTTATTTTTTTTATTTTTTATTTTTTAAATTTTATTCTTTCCAGTAAAATCTCTTCATCCAAAATAACTGTCAATTTTTTCGTCATTTTTTTATCTTAATTTTCCTGTTATTTTTAGTAAATTCCTCTGCCAACACTTTTCTCACTTTCTTCTATTTTTATTTTTAATTTTATTCTTTCTAGATATATAACTGAGTCGAAAAATTTATATTGAGATATTTTTTACACAATCATTAATCGATTATAATTATCGAGATTTACCGTGTTGCACTTTTTTATGATTTTAATTCTTTATTTAAAATTTTGTATATGATTTTTTTTTTAAAAGAATATTTATGCTTTTTAAGATAAAGCAATTATCGGTCTTTTTAACTTTTTTATTCTTTCTAGTTAGATCAATAATCCTAAAATTTGGTATACTACAAAAATTATGATATACTAATGTATGGTAATCCAAGAATATTGAGAATATATTCAACAGTAATCATGGTATATTAATGTGTATTATACCAAAAATATGTGGATATTTAACATCCTAGTAATATTATAGTATATCAATATGTAGTATACTAAGAATAATGGGTATACCGTTTAATATATTCAAATAATATATACTATTTCAAAATTCAACGCTAATTATGGTATATCAATGTATGATATACCATTATATAGTATATCAAGAATATTGAGAATCCATCATTCAACACTAATCATGCATGGTTTACCAGTGTATAGTATACCAAGAATATTATGGCATACAAATGTGTAGTATATTAAGAATATTAGGTATACTATGTAACATACTCAAACAAAATATATCATGATTCGACACTAATCATGATATACTAATGTATTGATATTAGAAATAACATCTAACATAAATAAAGTATACTATAATTCAATTGTTGGTATACCAAATAGTATACCATGATTCAATAGTGAATCATGGTATACTATCAAGAATATTATGAATATCATTTAATAAACCAATAATTACAGTTTATCATAATTCAATCGCAATCATAATATGCTACAAAGTATATGAAGAATATTATGAATATTATTTAATATATCAGTAATCACAAGATACCATAATTTAACGATAATAATAGTATACTACATAATATACTAATATGCCATTAAATATATTATAGATACCATTAAATAAACTTATAATCATGGATTATTTTGTATATATTTATCGTTATTCCACTTATAACGCAACATGTACTTGTAAAGAAAGAGAAAATAACAAAACAACCTTCCTTTAAATATTTTCTCTAATTTTATAAGCATTGATAAAAATATGTTGAAAATATTTTATCTTAGTAATGATATGTATTTGATTATTTTATATTTTGTATATATGTATTTAGTATATTTTAATTTTTTATTTAAAGTTTCAGTTGCAAAGAACAAGAAAATCAAATCAAAAGAAAAATAAGATTTAACAAGAACAAAAGAGCCAAAGGCCCACGTGTCCACAATCTACTTCTTCAAGTCCAAATTAAAATTGATCCAACGATAAAGTAAAAATAGCACGAGCTAGCCAGTTTTCGGATTGATAATTAAAAAATAGCAAGTGTTTGCAAAGTCATTAAAAAATAACCACTATTGCTGCAACATGGACAGTTTCAACATAATATACTGGAGATTGGTGCAACTGTGTATGAACTTCCAGCATATTATGCTGGAACTCCAGCACACGAAAAGTTCTAGCATAATATACTGGAGATTGAAGTACCTATATATGCCTTCCAGCATATTATGCTGGAACTCCAGCACACAGAACGTTCCAACATAATATATGGGAGATTGGTGCACCTGTGTATGAACTTCCAGCATATTATGCTGGAACTCCAGCACACAGAACGTTCCAACATAATATACTGGAGATTGGTGCACCTGTGTATGAACTTCCAGCATATTATGCTGGAACTCCAGCACACGGAAAGTTCTAGCATAATATACTGGAGATTGAAGCATTTATGTATGAACTTCCAGCATGTTATGCTGGAACTCCAGCACACAGAACGTTCCAACATAATATACTGGAGATTGGAGCACCTGTTATGAACTTCCAGCATATTATTCTGGAACTCCAGTATATTATGCTAGAAGTTCACATGTAAAAAATTCAAACTCCGGTATATTATGCTTAAATGTTTTCCGAATTTTGAACAGTATTTTTGTTCAGATTTATCTTTACATGAAAATTGATTAAAATTCGATTACTTTTGAAATTGTGACTATTTTTCAATTTACACTTGTAAATCTGATTATTTTTAAATTTTACTCACCACAAAAGACACATAATAAATTATAAATTGCGTAGGATGACGTGTAGTTCCATGTGAGTATAATGAATGTGTGCGTATGGTGTTGGGGATAAAACTCTATGCAGGTTAATGATTCTTTATACGCAAAGCACGTGGAAATATCAACCCAAGTAAAATAATAAATGCATAAATATTAAAAGTCAATTTGACTAGTGAGTAGTACCTCCACTTTTTGGGATTTGTGGGAGTAGCTTTATTTTTATTTTTTGGGGGTCCTTTACAATGTAAAGGCATCTCTAACCTTTACCCCTTTTGGTTCCCAAAATGAGAATTTTCCTATTTCGGGGACAACTTACTCCAACTATTCTTTTATTTTTTTCCCAAAAAAAAGAATATTCTTTTTATATTCTTCTCTCTTATATTATTATCTTTTATTTCAGTTTTTTTTAATTTCCATTAAATAAATTCCATCTTTTATTTTCATTAATTTATAATTTTCATTAAAACAATTCCATAAAATTTTAAATAATATAATCTGTAAGCAATTATTATAGATTAACTAATAATTCAAATAAAAGTAAAATCATTGCGATACAAGATTAATTAAATACATATTACATAACGATAAAATTCATTCGAAATACTACATAAATATTCAACTTCAACATCTAGTATTCTCCCATAAATGATCTATTAATGCATTACGAAGTGCGAAATGAGCATCTTTGTCCTTAATTCTTCTATGTCGAGCTAAAAATTCTTGAAATCGTTAATTTTTATCTACTGCCATTCACTCAGTACTATAATAATTTTGGTGTACCTGAAAACGACATGTCTCGCTACTAAATTATTATGTTATTTAACGTAGTTTTAATTTAATGTATTTTAATTTAATGCAATTTCAATTTTAATGTATTTCTAATTTTAATGTATTTTCAATTTTAATGTATTTTAATTTAATGTATTTTCAATTTTAATGTATTTTCAATTTTAATATATTTTTAATTTTAGCAACATCAAATATTTTATATTTGAATCTTTCATTTTTTTTATGGTTATATCTTTTTCATACAATTATAACTCATAATAAAATTAAGTACCAATTTTACATAAAAAAAAAAGAAGCACGATAATTAATTTTTTAAAATTATACATCAAAGTTAAGATGAAAAATTAATTAGGTAAATATACTATATAAATATAATTAAGTATATATAAAAAGATAAATTAAAAGATTAAATAATAAAAATAATAATATTTTAATGAGAAATAGTAAATGGGGGAGATGAATAGTGTGTCCCCAAATTTGGGGAGACACTATTCACTCCCCACTTCGGGGACAAAAATGGGGGAGAGTTGGAGTGAAATTTTCCTATTTTTGTCCCCAAAAATGGGAAAATCCCCATTTTGAGAACAAGGTTGGAATTGCTCTTAGGGCATCTATGGTTCATTACTTTTTTTTAGGTGTGGCATTTATATCCTACCCCAAAAATTTCATGGACTAACTTTACGGGCCATGGGTACTTTAAAACAAAATGCTACAATTATATACGAAAAAAGGCCAGATAAACCAGTGAACTATACGAATTAGGACATATATGTTCATCGTTAGTAGTTTGGCACAAATATGTCCCTAATTGAGAATTTTAGAAAGGAGCCATCTTCATGAAGAGAGAATATGAAAGGTTATAAATAAGAGAATAACTAGTGAGGTCATCTAGAAATAAGGACGGGTCGGGTCATAACAGATCGTGTCATTAGATTTTGGTTGGATTCGGTTATTAATTATTTAAGGAAAATAAAATAGTGGGTTCCGTCTAACTAAGGACATGAATGAGCAAGTATTGGACGGTTTGGACATATCAGTGCCAAACTAATAACAACGGATATATCTGTCCTAATTCGCATAGTTCACTGGCATACATGGACCTTTTCCGTATAACTTATGATTTTGGGTGATTTCAGCTTATAAGTAATTGAGTATTTAACAAACGCATAGATAAGTCAAAAAGTATTTATAAGTCAAGCTGACCAACTTACAAATTTAGCCAAATACCCTTAAATTTTACTTTGCAGTGTAGATTTGGAGCAAGAAGTACAAAAAGAAAGTAAATTTGGAGCAAGAAGAGATAAAAGAAAATGAAGTATCTTATAAACATTCTTTTATCACTTTATCTTTTCTAAATAAAAAATAAATAACTGTGCATTATATATGTACTAGTGGCTGTGGATCCCGTGAGCCGGGGTCCAAGCTCATTTTTATGACATCTCTAAAATAGAAAGATTATAAAATTGATGCTACCATATTAAGAACCACTTCCACACCCAGTTGAAGAAGCTAAAGAAATGTCCTGCATTTCACTCAGCCTTAGGTGGATCTATGCTTCCGATTCTCGCTCCTTCATTTAAGAAACAACATAATCCTTAATTTGGTATTTGACACCTAAAATCTGGCTCAACGGATAAAACAGAACAAAAATCAAGGATACTCGTGTATTAAAGTATAAATGACAAGAAAAAAGGCACTTTAGAGTACAAAGAGAAACCAAATATTTCAAGCTCCACTACATAAAGCATGGTCTGCACGATGATGGAGATGGAAAGAAAAAGAGAAGCACGATTTTTAAACAATCCACAGGAATGCATCTACATCAATACAAATTCAAGTGAAATTTGAGAGAGACATACTGCAGTCTTATGTTGGAATATAACTTCAATAGCATGAATGTAACGATCGGCCGGGCCGGTCGTTTGAAGTATTTCAGCCCCGTTCCCCCATTTACCGCTCAATTTGTACTTTACAGTTGTTGTATGACTTGCCGGGATAATTGGTTCGGGTCCGGTGAGGTTTTGGAATGAATTGGAACACTTAGTTCCAAGGTTCAAAGCTTAAGTTAAAATAGTGACCGGATGTCGACTTATGTGTAAACGACCTCGGAATAGAATTTTGATAATTCCAACAGCTCCGTATGGTGATTTTGGACTTAGAAGCGTGTTCGAAAAATTATTTGGAAGTCCGTAGTATAATTTAGCTTGAAATGACTAAAATAGAAAGTTAAGTTTGGAAGTTTAACCGGGAAGTTGACTTTTTGATATCAGGGTCGGAATCCGATTCTAGAAATTTGAATAGCTTCGTTATGTAATTTATGACTTGTGTGCAAAATTTGAAGTCATTCCGAATTGATTTGATGTGTTTCGGCACAATATATAGAATTTGAAAGTTCAAAGTTCATAGATTTTAATTTGAGGTGTGAGTCGACGTTTTGATGTGATTTGAGGCCTCGAGTAGGTCCGTGTTATGTTATGAAACTTGTTGGTATATTTGAACGGGATCCCGAGTGGCTCGGTGAGTTTCGGGGTGAGTTTTGAGCGATGTCCGGCATTTCGGCACTCAAATATTGTTCTCGAACTTTTGGAAAAGTATGGACCGCACAATTTTGAGTGCGGCCGCACTTCAGAGGAAAAGTGCGGACCACAGAGGACAAGTGCGGACCGCACAATTTTGTGTGCGGCCGCACTTCAGAGGAAAAGTGCGGACCGCACAATTTTGTGTGTGGACGCACTTCAGGGGTTCTGCAGGTTCGATGGTCCAACTTCGGAGGCTTATATCTTTTAATCCACAACGAATTTGGAGATGATTCAAAAATAAAAATTGTAGTAGCCCTTTGAATCTAGTTTCCAGAAAGGTATAGCACGAATTATTTGGACATTTGTACAGAAAGTTATGGGCATTTTACTGAAGCCTGGTAAGCTATCACAGTGAAGTGCAACCGCACTCAAAATTGTGCGACCGCAAAACTTGAAAATGTACGGACCGCACATTGAGAGATCAGACGCGGTACTATATAACCAAGGGTTAGGGTATTATTTTACATTTGGACTTTGGGAGCTCGGTTTGTGGCGATTTTTCGTGGGATTTTCAAGAAATTCATCGGGGTAAGTGATTCTAACTAGGATTTGGTTAACATACATGAATATATCATTGTTTTCATCATTCAATTAGTAGTTTGAGATGGAAATTTGGGAAAAATTGTAGAAATTTCATAAAATAAATTTTTGGGATTTGAATGTCGATTCGAAGTCGGATTTGAGTGAAACTAGTATGGTTGGACTTGTAATTGAACGGGTTGTTGGATTTTGTAAGTTTCGTTGGATTCCGAGGCGTGGGCCCCACGAGCAATTTTTGAGTTAAATTTCGAATTTTATGTGAAAATATTAGTATTTTGATATGGAATTAATTCTTATAATTGTGTGGACTGAATCAAATTTATTGTGGCTAGATTCGAGCCGTTCAGAAGTTGATACGTACAGAATGGGATTTCTGGAGCATTGTTTAGCTTGCTCGACATTGGATTCGTCTTGTTCGAGCTAAGTAACTCTTCTAATCTTGGAGCTGAGAACCCTGATTATACGTGTTATGTATTTGGTGTTGAGGTGACGCACATGCTAGGTGACGGACGTGTGGGCGTGCACCGTGTGAAATTTGACTTCGTTAATTCTGTGGTACTGTATAATTACCTGAACTTATCTGAAATCATGAAAATCTCTACGTAGTAGAGCTATTGAGTTATGATCCATGTTAGAAACTATTTCTAGGCTACATGCTTATACTGTTGGGACCCATTGAGGTTATTACTGATGTTGAGTTGTTTGCTTACATTGAAATTTCATACTCAGTCATATTCATTCATTACATATCATATCTCAGTCTCTGTTGTTATTCATTGATACATCATATCATCATTTTTGGGCTAGTTTCATGATATTGTGAGCCCGTGAGAGAGAGACTGGAGAGATTGATGACTGAGTGAGGCCGAGGGCCAGACTGTGAGGATACTTTTTGGAATCGGGCTGCACGCCGCATTAGCTTTATATATATTATTATTATTATTATGTGGATCGGGGCTGCCCGCCTGCAGCGGGCCTTGTAGACTTTATTGTTATGGGATCGGACTGCATGCTGCAGTAGGCCATATCGGCTTTATATATCGCTTGGGCTGAAGGAGCCCCATCGGAGTCTGCACACACCCCTAGTGAGCGCGGTTGATATTATTGAGGGATGGATCTTCCCTGGACATGGATCTTGTCCGAAGCATTATATACCTGGAGATGGATCTTTTTCACGGGCTGGATTGGCCCTACTCAGTACTGAGTGACTGATGATCAGTTGATGTGTATATTTCTGGATGGATCTTTCCTGGGCCGGATTGGCCATATACAGTACCGAGTGATTGAGGAATGTATATCAGTCCTTGGGGAATGCATAAGATTTAGATATTTTTTGTTACTTAATTGTCTTGTTAAATTTCATTGGAATTAGATAGTTGATAACTGGCTTATCTAGCGGGTTGGGTTAGGTGCCATCACGACTAGTTGGATTTTGGATCGTGACAATGAAGCAGTACAAGGATTCTATTAGCAACTGAGGCGGATGTAGAATTTTAATTTTATGGCTTCAACATTTAAAGTTTTTAATATTGAACCCGTTATATTTTAAAGGTATGGGTTCATATATACTATTTGTTGTAAATTTAGTGACTTTTACATATAAATTTATGCTTTACGTCGATAATATTGGGTTCAGTTGAACCCAGTAGGTGTATGTTTTATCCGCCCCTGATTAGCAAATCTTAAATTTTCTCGGCATGCATAAATTGCACAAAATAGAATAGTATCACAACAGGTAACCATAAACACCAAACACCAAGAGCAATAGCTGTAGAAAAAGTCACACTTCACAACTGTCTCAACTAAAAAGAAAGAATACTGCACTTGCAGCAGATAAGAAGTGGATGATTTCTGACATTTAGATACAATAAGAAAATAAAGTCAACATCAGTCACTATGATTATTAGCCTACAACATTACAGAGTGAATGGTAGAGATTGTACACCTATTAGCACTTTCAAAGCCCCTGTTATAGCACACCTGGACATAGCTGATTTTTCATGAAAACAAAAAATATTAAACTTCTCAGTCCCTGAGATATCACAAGGCTAATCTTGTTGCTAGATACTTTTCTTAGAACATTAGTTGACTTCAATGCAATCTAAACTTCGAGCTTGGTAGCATGTTCTAATGAGGAACATATACTGACTATTCAGTTTTGACATATAAAAAAAAGAAATAAAATTTGGGTGTCCTATATTGCAACTCGCTTGGGAACAAAATATACTCTTAAGGTAATTAAGGTATACCATTTCATTTCTTCACCATAATTTCTTCCACTCTATTATCATATCATAAAAGATCATTCACAAAAGAAATCACTATATGGGACAACAAAACAAAGGCAACTAATTGTTTAGATAAATGAATTAGAATGTCATAATTACGGACAAACCAAATTTCCATTCCTAATGAGAGGGTTTTAAGTTATGATGACCTAGCGTGTCTGTCATTGACAATGATCTAAAGCAAGAAAGGTTTTTTCCATTAACCACCACAATTTTACATGTTCACATTCATGGGTAATAAGTATTGGAAAGTTAGCCTTGAGATATGCCTTCTGAGATATAGTATATGATTGCATGTTAAGCCACCAAAATTGGACATTCTGCCGAATTATCGGCAAAGCCTGTTAAAATTCTCCTTGTGTCATTGCGTTTAAAAGCTGAACGTACAGTCCTCTTATTCTTTTTCAACACTCTCTTTCCACCTCTTAAGCATGTCACTTGTGATCTCCATCTACTCTAACTGAGGGCCTGCGCTCTTCTCCGGTAGAATCGAGAAGGTGGAGTTCGAGATTATCGAGGACTGTTAGAGTACCTATCGAAGTACCTCTTCAATCATAATCGCAGACACACTACAACAATAAGATGGTAGTTTAGAGTTCTAAGGCATCTCAAAAAAGAAGAAAATATTGGGGTTAATTATACAGAAGGTTATCGCCTTGAAATCTAATTGCATAAAATCATCAAACTAATTTTTCTAACTAAGAAAACATCAACATCCAGTACCCCACCCATCTTCAATATCATAAATCCCACAGATAAATCGCCTGTCAATTCTCTTTATAGGGCAATACACATGAGAGGTAGCTGATCAATTTACCAGCTACCATACTTTTTTTTGATAAGGAGTTTATTATCTATCATACTTTTGTTATGATAAAGAGTTTATTAACTATCATACTGCAAAAAAAAAAAAGTTTATTACTTTCAACCCCTTACCACTCAGCCTTCTCAGGTTCCATACGAACTACTTCAGCAAAGCCCTCAAGTGCTACCTCCGGCCCTGTTTCAACCAAGCATATGAATGACATAATAACGATTCATCCAAGATAAGTAGCTCAAGATTCATAAATAGAGTATGCACAAAGCAATCTCAACGTCATTACATGTGATATATGATGGCGTATTTTTTTTCCACCAAGGAGTAACTTACATAATAATGTGACAACAAATTTAACTTACTTGCAGTTTATTGCTTTACGGCCTTTTGATTATGATGCATCATGAACGTGATGAATCCTCTTTTCGACTCTGACTCTCCCACTCCAGTCGTTGATTTTCTTTCCCGCTTGAGATCTATCCAAGACCTGTCCGATGACTACTTCTAATTCAAGTGCCACTTAGCTTAACACAACTCGGGCATGGTCATATGGAGATTTTGCTCTTTTTCACATTTTTTTACTCCCCTTCCTCAAGTGGAGAAACGGATTCTCTATTTTGAGGGGCCGCGTGACTTTATCTTTTTGAATAAGGACGAACTCTTTGCACCTAAATAAATAGTAGATGCGAAACTTATAGAGTCATAGCCTTCTAAAACTTTCTTCTCCAACTCACACAAGTAAATGGTGGGACCTCCTTCCGGGAACTCCGATTAACTTATCTTATTGAGCCTCAGAACCTCCACGAACAATCGTCGTTTTTTGATGGTTTTTCCGCTTCTCACAGATGAAGATCCCGAAACGGAGTCCCTAGTTCACAAGCCTGTTCGATAGCTAGCCAGTTCCATTCATCATCATAAAAGAGGAACGAAGATTCCCGATTGGGTTCTTGGATTGGGAGGCCTTGCCGCATGCTTCGTTTTTATTTTCGCAATTATTGTCATAATTTCTTCCTTCACCATCAAAAAAATGGACAGATACGAGAGGGATCAACTTCTTACTTCTCGAGCGATAGTTCCACGATTTCGACCAGCAACTTCTTGGGATACCAAGAGCAAATTTCAGAGAAGTGAAAACTTTTTGTCACAGCATTGTGTTGCTAATTGATGTTGTTAAGTAGAACTATCATTACTTAGCTATGTTGTTAGTTTCTTCAAACGTATAAAGTATTGCTTGGCTTTTTCTTCAATTTGCCTCCCTGTTGTACGTATTATCATCTCTTTTAGCAGTAGTTTCCAAAATCATAACCACAACAAAGTATGTAATTACTCCAATACATAGCGAAAGTTGCAGCCAAAATAAAACAATCACCTTTGGATTATTTCTTTTAGGAGTTCTTTCTCTTTCCCTTTCCCTTTGCATTTAAGAAAATGAACTTTGAAAAACACTTGTATATCAAGCATCTTCTATGCATTCACTAACAGCTCCTTAAAGTTTTCATCTCATTCACAAGACTCGGAGGACAAAAAAGTTACACCTCCATTAACTATGGTTTCATTCACGGCAGATTAGAGGATTTCTCATACATGAAGGAAATTATCATAAAGATTTTCTCAGATCGACACAAAATTTCAAACTTTAAAATTGAAATAAAAATGCATTCTAATTCTTTCTATCCCAGAACATAAAAGAAACAGAAACATAATTGCAGGAAATGCTAAATAGAGATTATGAAGCATTAATATTTTTCTTTTTAAATATTCTAATAATCAGCTCCAAACAACTCCTTGGCCAAGCTCCAGCCAAAATAAAAGCTGAAAATAATGGATAGAATCCTAATACAAATGATACTTCAAATTTATATGTTCTTCGTTAACTCTTGTGAAAGGAGTGTTGATAAATAATTTTCTGGTTTCCACACTTCCACTCCGTAAAAGTGCAAACAGCAAATTGAGTGGTATCACTATCACATGCTCTCGTTACTCCATGTGCTTTTCTAATGGCAGATATCATTAAGAATAAAATTCTCTATGACTGACTACTGTGAGAATAAATCTAAACCCTTCAATTGGATAAGGACCCCCTGGACTGTAGCCGTTGCCAGTTTTTTTTAAAATTGTAATCAACAAATACGAAAAATAGCAGAAAAGAATTAAATATGCAGCCTAAAAAAGTTCCTAATTTAAATTTCAAATCTAACAAGGAAGAGAGTATATCCGGGGAGGTAAGGGACAGAGAGCTCTAGTGAACTTAAATGTTAGATTCATCGGAGAGGGAAAGCTTTAGGCTGAAGAAGAGCAAAACGACGGAGAGCCTTAGTCGTCCGTGGTGGGTCCCACTGTAGTGCCTCCTTTTCAGGTTTAATGTTGCCCTTGATTTTGCTGTTATTTATGCAAAAGTCGGGGAAAGATTCAAGTCATGAAACTACCAGAAAGTGCACAGTAGACATTCGAAAATCATGACAGAAGGATCACGCATGGAATTACCAAAGTACCCCTCTGAGGACGACGAAGAGCTGCTAAACTCCCGCTTCTAAATAGTAGGAATAGGAATGTACATAACTCGATTGTATTTGTTTTAGTCAAATGTTTGTGACAAAGGTAGTGCACTCTACAATTAACAATTTAAACAATTTGAGTGTTATCAAAAAGTTGTATTTTTATTATGAAAATAATTATATTATGGATGTTCATTTATTACTCCGCTATAGATAATCTTCCTGAAAAAGATTATCCATTTAGTACTCTGTTAAAATTTATCTACAAGCAGCTGATGCAGGCAGGTTGCAAGCAGCTCAATGAAATGATTTGCAGCAACTTCTTATTAAACAGGCAGGTTGCAAGCAGCTCATGCAGACAGCTTACAAACAGCTAAAGAAAAGCCTCGCAACTGCTTCCTGAAAAGCCTCGCAACTGCTTCCTTTCTTCTATAAATAGAGGAGTTTTCAGTTCATTATGTACATAAGTTTGAAGTTTGAATAATATATCAGTTTCTCTCTATACTTGTCTTTACTTTATAGTTTTTATTTTATAACACGTTATCAGCACGAGACTCTGCCATCTCGAGAAAATACTTTGAAAGTATCAGAGGTACGAACTTTCTTTTTTTAAATAATGTCAAATCTTTCTAAACTTAAGTTTGTAGCCCTGGATATATCGGGCAAAAGGTACATGTCTTGGGTGTTTGATGCCGAAATTCATCTTGATGCGATGGGTCCGGCAGACACCATCAAAGATAAAAATCAGGCATCAAACCAAGACCGTGCCAAAGCAATAATATTCCTACGCCATCACCTTGATGAGGGCCTGAAAATGGAATATCTTACTGTTAAAGATCCAGTCATACTGTGGAATAGTTTGAAAGATAGATATGACCACCTGAAGATGGTTGTTCTTCCACATGCACGTTATGATTGGACTCATCTAAGGCTACAAGATTTTAAATCTATCAGTGAGTATAATTTTGCTATGTTCAGAATTATTTCCCAATTAAAACTATATGGTGATAATATTAATGATCATGATATGTTAGAGAAAACTTTCACAACTTTTCATGCCTCAAATATGCTCCTGCAGCAGCAATATCGAGAGATGAGATTTAAAAAGTATTCTGAACTTATCTCACATCTTCTTGTAGCTGAGCAACATAATGGGCTATTAATGAAAAATCATGAAAACTGACCTACTGATTCTTGTCCATTCCCTGAAGTGAATGAGACGAACTTCCACCAAGCTAAGCGTGGAAGAGGACGTGGCCCCAGTCGTAGTCATGGCCGTGGTCGGGGAGGAAACTCTAATCGTGGTAATAACAATGAACCAAAGAACCCTCCTCACCACCAGTAGTGGAAAAGGAAGGAACAAAAGCATGAAGCGGTGCAAGAAGCAAAGCCAAAAAATGCATGCTATAGATGTGAAGGAAAATGGCACTGGTCACGTATATGTCATACGCCAAAGCACCTGGTTGAGCTGTATCAAGCCTCCCTGAAGAAGACAGAGAAAAATGCTGAAGCAAAATTTATTTCTGAAGATAATTTAGACTTCATGCATTTGGATGTAGCTGATTATTTTGTACTCCCAGAAGGAGAAACAAGTCATGTGATCGGTAGTGAATATGTAGAAATGTAAATATTTTAATTTTTGTTATTTGTAGTAGATAGTATGATTATGTAATTGTTGTACATAAATAAAAGTTATGCTTTGATAATAATGTTTACTATCATATTTATTTTGTTTATATCATTTTGAAGAATATGGATAATCCTCAAATTATGTTTGGATCAAAGACCAATCATAAAGATATTTGTGTAATTGATAGTTAAACAACTTATGCCATATTCATAGATCAGAAATACTTTTCTTATTTGCATAAGGAAAAAGCAAATGTTTCTACAATTTCTGGTAATATAAGTTTGATTGAAGGCGCCGGAAGAGATATTGTATTTCTGTATAAGGGAACAAAACTTATTATAGACAATGCATTATTCTCCTCCAAGTCCCGAAGAAACTTGTTGAGTTTTATAGATATCCGCCGAAATGGGTATCATATTGAGACAATAGATGAAATGAACGTGGAATATCTTTGTATTACAAAGAATATTTCTGGCCAGAAATGCATTGTAGAAAAGTTACCAACTTTATCTTCTGGCTTATACTATTCAAAGATTAGTACGGTTGAAGCACACTCTATCGTAAATCAGAAGTTTACTGATTCAAATACTTTTGTGCTTTGGCATGGCCATTTGGGACATCCTGGATCAATAATGATGAGACGAATTACTGAAAATTCGAGTGGGCATCCATTAAAGAACCTGAAGATTCTTACAAATGATGAATTTTTTTGTGATGCTTGTTATCAAGGCAAAATGATTACTAGACCATCACCAATGAAGGTTGGCATTGAGTCCCCTACCTTTTTAGAACGTATACATGGGGATATATATGGACCTATTCACCCATCAAGTGGGCTGTTTAGATATTTTATGGTCCTAATATATGCATCTTCAAGATGGTCTCATGTTTACTTACTATCATCTCGCAACCTGGCATTTGCAAAGTTATTAGCCCAAATAATTCGATTAAGGGCACAATTCCCAGATTATCCTATAAAGGCTATTCGCCTTGATAATGCTGGAGAATTCTCATCTCAAGCTTTTGATAATTACTGTCTATCAGTTGGAATAAACGTTGAACATCCTGTAGCTTATGTTCATACTCAAAATGGCCTTGCAGAGTCATTTATTAAATGGCTGCAATTGATAGCAAGACCACTATTTATGAAAACAAAATTGCCCACTACTGTTTGGGGCCATGCTATCTTGCACGCAGCATCACTTATCTGTCTCAGACCAACACATTATAATAAATATTCTCTGTCACAATTAATTTTTGGTCATGAACCAAATATTGCCCATCTACGAATTTTTGGATGTGCTGTATATGTGCCAGTAACACCACCAAAGCGGAGTAAGATGGGCCCCCAAAGAAGGTTAGGAATATATATTGTGTTTGAATTACCCTCTATTATTCGCTATCTTGAACCATTGACGGGAGATTTATTTACTGCTCAATTTGCCGATTGTCGATTTGATGAAACAAATTTTCCACAATTAGGGGGAGAGAAAAAGGAAATCAAAAGAGAAATTGTGTGAAAAGTTTCATCATTTTCTCATTTTGATCCACGTACCCCTATATGTAATCAGGAGGTCCAGAAGATCATCCATTTATAAAATATAGCAAATCAAAAGCCAGACGCATTTACTGATTTGAAAAGGATAACTAAGTCACATATCCATGCAGAGAATGTGCCTATACGAATTGATGTCGCAGCAGGACCATCTACTAGCATAAGAACTAGTGAACTAAAGCACGCCTGAAGCGTGATAGGCCTTTGGGTTCTAAGGATCGAAATCCTAGAAGAAAAAAAAAATCGACAAATGATCAAAATGATATTATGAAGGGATCTCCTGAAGAGACCCAAGATCTGATTAGTTCTAAGATTCCTGAAGAAATCAATGAACCCGAGACTCAAGTGAGTGAGAAACTTTTAATAAGTTCTACTGGTGATGGGATTAATTTAAATCGATCTGAAATAGTGGTGAATAATATTTTTGCATATAATGTTGCACTTAACATTATACAAAATAGTAAGGATTGTGAACCCCGATCTATCGAAGAATGTCAACAAAGATCTGATTGGCCAAAATGGCAAGGGGCAATTCAATCAGAATTGAATGCACTTTCTAAAAGAGAGGTCTTTGGACCAGTAGTCCAAACACCTGCTGGTGTAAAACCAGTTGGTCATAAATGGATTTTTGTGCGAAAAAGGAATGACCAAAATAAAATTGAAAGATACAAGGCTCGCCTTGTCGCACAAGGATTCTCACAACGACCTGGAGTCGATTACAAAGAAACATATTCACCAGTTATGGATGCTATAACATTTCGATATCTTATCACTTTAGCCTTACGTGAAAGACTTGAAATACATATGATGGATGTGGTTACAGCTTATCTGTACGGGTCACTTGATAATAAGATTTACATGAAAATCCCTGAAGGATTTAAAATGCCTGAAGCATATTCGAAATCTCTGGAAATGTATTCAATCAGATTACAAAGATCTTTGTAAGGTTTAAAGCAATTTGGGCGCATGTGGTATAATCGCCTTAGTGAATATTTACTGAAAGAGGGTTACATAAATGATGTTATTTGTCCTTGTATTTTTATAAAGAAAATGACATTAGAATTTGTTATACTTGTTGTTTATGTTGATGACATAAATCTTGTTGGAACTCCAGAAGAGCTCCAAAAGGCAACTGAATATCTTAAGAAAGAATTTGAGATAAAAGATCTTGGAAAAACAAAACTGTCTTGGATTGCAAATTGAACATTTAGCAAACGGTATCTTTATGCATCAATCTGCCTATACAGAAAGGGTCTTAAAACACTTTTACATGGACAAAGCGCACCTATTGAGTACACCAATGGTTGTTCGATCACTTGTAGTGAATAAGGACCCGTTCCGACCTTCAGAAGAGGATGAAGAACTCCTTGGTCCTGAAATACCTTATCTCAGTGTAATTGGTGCACTTATGTATCTTGCTAATGCTATAAGGCCTGACATAGCATTTTCTGTTAATTTACTAGCAAGATATAGCTCTTCTCCTACTCGGAGACATTGGAATGGGATTAAGCATATTTTATGATATTTAAAGGGAACTCTTAATATGGGTTTGTTTTATGCTAATAAAGGTAGTGCAAATCTTGTTGGTGATGCAGATGCATGTTATTTATCTGATCCCCATAAAGCTCGATCTCAAACCGGGTACATGTTTACATGTGGAGGTACTGTCATATCATGGCGCTCCACAAAGCAGTCAATTGTTGCTACTTCTTCAAATCATGCTGAGATAATAGCTATTCATAAAGCAAGTAGGGAATGCGTATGGTTGAGATCAGTGATTCATTTTATTCAAGAAAAATGTGGTTTGGAGTGTGATAAAAGATCCACAATTTTATACGAAGACAATGCTGTATGCATAGCCCAATTAAAGGGAGAATTTATAAAAGGAGATAGAACGAAGCACATTTCACTAAAATTATTCTACACACACGATCTTCAGAAAAATGGGGACATTGATGTGCAGCAAATCCGTTCAAGTGACAATCCGGCAGATTTATTCACTAAATCTTTGCCAACTTTAACTTTTGAGAAGATGGTATACAAGATTGGAATGCCGGGACTCAAATATTTGAAACAAGGTTTTCATCAGGGGGAGTAAAATACGCGATGTACTCTTTTTTCCTTACTAAGGTTTTTTTCCACAGGGTTTTCCTTATAAGGTTTTTAATGAGGTAGCTAGAAATACGTATTACTAAATATGTGTACTCCTTTTTCTTCGCTAGGATTTTTCCCACTGGGTTTTTTCTAGTAAGGTTTTAACGAGGGACAATACCTTTTAATGAACATCCAAGGGGGAGTGTTATGAAAATAATTATATTGTGGATGTTTATTTATTACTCCGCTATAGATAATCTTCCTGAAAAAGATTATCCATTTAGTACTCTGTTGAAATTTATCTACAAGCAGCTGATGCAGGCAGGTTGCAAGCAGCTCAATGAAATGATTTGCAGCAACTTCTTATTAAACAGGCAGGTTGCAAGCAGCTCATGCAGACAGCTTACAAACAGCTAAAGAAAAGCCTCGCAACTGCTTCCTGAAAAGCCTCGCAACTGCTTCCTGAAAAGCCTCGCAACTGCTTCCTTTCTTCTATAAATAGAGGAGTTTTCAGTTCATTATGTACATAAGTTTGAAGTTTGAATAATATATCAGTTTCTCTCTATACTTGTCTTTACTTTACATTTTTTATTTTATAACAGTATTATTAATTTGGATGTGAGTATTACATGTGTTACCCCCCCCCCCCCCCCCCCCTTTTTTTTTTTTTTAAAGCCATGACAAGAAGTTATATTATTATGCAGTTGGGTATTTTGTAAATCCTCAACCTGATAGGGTTGACCAGCCACTGGATGCAACAAATTCATGTACTAATGTGGTGTCTGAGACCCAACGTACTCCTTGTCGTCATTTTGTCAACCCAAGTGACAAAAAATTAAAAGTAAGTAATCTCTTTTCACAATTTCTACAAAAAAAAAACTTATTCGTAATAGAAACAGGTAACCATTATTTTTGTAGAATTTATGTCGGAAAGAAAGGTTTTTGAAAAATATAAACAATTAAATATTATTTTTTTAATCAAACCGAACTTACTTTTAAGCCAAAGTGGGTAAGAATTTGCAAATATGCGTCAATTTTGGCAATGTACAATGGGTCAAACTGTATTTTCATGTAATTATTTCTTCAATCAATTACAAGATGGAGAAAAATGAATATGAGCTATATAAAATTCTAAAAATCAATTCGAAAATTATTTATCTATACTTGTTTGAAGAAGTTGAGGACATAGTTCAAATTTTCTCTTTCATTAACACAGTGCTTACTGTGTAGATAATCTGCTAAAGCAACTTTGTTTGCTTTTCGTTCCCACCTTTAGCTGCAAAGTAATGCAGTACTAGTAGAATTTCTATTTAATTTTAGGAAATTAATATGTGGGCTTCGGGTTGCCGCATGTTGACAGTAAAAATTATATGTGATGGCCGGTTTATGCAGTGGTATTTAAGCTTTAGGCAATAATTGGGTGAAAATCATTTACATCCCCCAAGTTTGTTTTAAAAATTAAACTCATCCTCTAACTTTGAACAATTATCATTCCACTCCTCATATTAAAGATGACTTCTTAAAATGCCTATTCTACCCACTACAGTTTTTATCTCTTATTTTTATTCTTTAATATAATTATATTTTTTATTTTAATTTATATTATCGACTTACCTATAGAAAAATTAAATTTTTTTTTCGTAACCAAAAAGAGTGAGAAGTAGTAGTCAAGCATATAAGTTAATGATGTTCAATAGTGAAATAAATGAGAAAAATAAAAAAAATTACAATAAATAATTTACTCATATAAGTAATTTTATTAATAGCAATCAAAAATTTATTTACAAAATTGAGAATAAAAGAGAGTGAAAATTTTATAAATTATACAATGCAGGTAATAAAAAAATAATGGGTGTAAAATAGAGGTAAATTTTATAATAAATTTGCAAAAATTATCAATTTAAACTTTACATGAACTTTAATTATAATTTTAAAAAAAATCTAGTATTAACAATCAAAACTCAAAAATTTATATACACCATAGATAATAATAAATAGTGGAACTTAAAATCACACGCACACACCAACATACATTATATGTATTTTAATATACATAATATTAAAATAATAATAATAATAATAATAATAATAATAATAATAAAAAACTAGCAATAAATTTTGTAATAAATTCATAATATAATTATTTTATTTATAATGTTAGTGAACTTAGATTAAATTATATAAATAAGATATAATATTTTTAACTTATGAATAAATACCTGCATTAAAAAATATCTAAATAATATTAAAAAGGTATAACATATCTGGAGAGTTGAAAATGTCAAGGGTAAAAAAGATATTGTGTAGGACGAAAGAATGAAAATGATAATTGTTCAAAATTGAAGGATGTGTTTGATTTTTAGAGTAAACTTGGGGGATGTAAATGATTTTCACCTCAATAATTACAATTAAAATATTGTGCTGGCACGAGCCAACTTTTACTAGTACTAGTATAACTAAGAAAAATCTTAAAATGACACGTGGTTTATCCAGATTTTTTTTATAAGTAAGAGAAGTCTTAAAATGACATTGCACATGCAAAGACAATTTTATGTAAATCCAAGAAAAAAGGTAAAAAGAAATATGCAAATCACAATTGTTGGCTTCAAACATGAACTTTTTTTTTTAATTTCTTCAAAATATCCTAAAAATTTCATACTATTCGCTCGTATATTCTTCCTGGGATATTGTAATCATTTTAAAAATTCAATTGAGAAATATTTTCCTATAGCTTTCAAGTTCTTAAAACAAAGTTCAACCTGCCTAAATATGTTCAATCTAACTTGAGATAAGTTCACAATCAATCAGACAATCGAATCATTTTTAAAGACAAAGATTCCTTGAAGGAAAGCCTAGCAATTCTAAAATTCCATCCAAACAATGATTCCTTGAAGGAAAGCCTAGCAATTCTAAATGTAGTAATTAAGAAGAGGGTACATTCATTTGATAAAACATAAGACTATCATTATTAAAATTTCAAGAAAAAGAAAACTCGTCAAAGATATTTAGTTTATTAATATACTTGATCATTTTTTTTATAAAGATAGTCATGTTACAGTCATTTATTTTCCATTTTTTCATTTTCTGATAAGTATACAAGTGCTCTGATGAGATAAATAACTACTGCTGCAATGCTTTCCATGGGGTATTCAATCTTCTACAATCCAAAGGACAAACAAGTTGCTCTGCTTAAGCGCAGTGGCAGTTTAAATTAAAGGGAGGCTAGTAAGCCTTTAGTTTGCTTTAAGTCACTAAAATTTTGAGGCTAAAATTTTTTTAATAATAAATTTTAAGATTTTATTTTTTACCAGACAACATTAAGAAAGAAAAAAAAGTATAAGATCTTTATAATAATAAAATAAAAAAAAGTAAGAAAGACAATAAAAATATTTTAAAAAAATTAGAACTAAACTATCCAAATCTTTATATTAGTACATAAAAGTTTTTACAACAAAATCCAGGCAATGTATTGTAAAACATGTATAACATCTTGTTAACTTGCATTAACCTTTACTAATATAAATAGTAGTATGTCTAAATAAAGTTAAATATTTTATGTCTCGTAAGAATACTACCCTATAACCAACAATTATGATAAAAAGAAAGGTCACACTAACTTTTTGCCAGGTTGGTATATATAAAAAAAATTATTAAATAAATTTAAAGTTAGTTATTAAAATTTAGCTTTAGGAACACTAATTTTATTGAGCTTATCCTTAGTTAAGAGTTTATAACTACCGAGAATTATGATACTTTTCAACTCAGTGATGCTATGAGAATTATATCCACGGTAAAAATATGAAACACACAAGAGATTCTGAAATTAATTTAAAGGGTTGGAGTTAGCTGATTTCAAATGTTAATGATTTGAAGGCTATTAAGAAATCTATATTAGTATGAACATTTTTCCCACGCCGTCGTCTAGTAGGTCGTTCACTGAAACCCGTAAACGAAAAGTATTTGCCTGACGACGAATCATTTACCTGTAACATTCATGATACCCCAGGCCAAACTTCAATTAATTATGTATGCCTTGAGACTACATAAGAATGATCACACGGGACCATCAAGTAGCACTCTTGCAGTAAAAATGTAGGGAGAAATGAAATGTTTAAATCCTCTAATTACCATACAAAAGAATAGGCCTATTTGCCTGAGGAAATAATCAAACTTTCCCCCTTCTGTAGGCCCTCCCATACCACTCAATTGCATATTGGTCATTACCCTAGAAACTCCCATATGCCATATAATTTTTAATAACCAACTAAATTGCAATGAGATATACCCTCAGACCAATAGACAAAGAAAACATTCAAAGAAAATTTCCCAAACCCTGTTCCTAACCAAATCCAATAAAGCATGAAGGTTCACAACCATTCGATTAATCCAATTAATTGAAATTCAAGAAAGAAAGAAAAAAGTTGAAATCGAAACCATCTGATTTCAATAATTTGTTAAAATTACAAGAAATTGAAACTTGTACGATCGGCCATTATGGCAATGTCGCAGAGTTCGGTTCGATTGACCTCGAGAATTCTTTTGAATAAAGTTGAGTTGAGATTGAGAATTCTTTTGAATCAAGAAGGTTGAGTTGAGCTTCAGAATTGAGACGCGTGATTTTTTAAAAGAAGGTTGAGTAGAGCTTGATAAATTCAAATACCTAATTTTTTTTGAATAATATAGCCGTTTTGCTTCTTTATATTCTGTTCCATTTTATTTTTCAGAAAAGGGCCAAATGGCCCCTAATGTTTGAAAAGTGTCGTATATATGCCCTACTTTAATCTATCGGCTCATAGAAGATCTGAACTTATCTTTTGTCTTAAATATACTCTAAATATTTAAAAAGGTTCAAATATGTGTCCGAGTATATTTGGATAGTTTTAACTGTTTAATAAGTGTTTTTGAACATTTTCAATTACTCAGTATCATGCTTCAAATTATTGCATTTACTAATAAAATATGATAATTTATCCACTTGCTATGAGACACAATTGATAACAATTATAAAAAAGTATAGGCTAAAGACAAATTATTAGCATATCGTATTTTTCTAAACGAGAAGTATCTCCAATAAGATTAAAGTAATAGGATTTGGGATAAAAAGACAAACTAAATGGATTTAATTAAGCATAGATTTTGTCACAATTACATGCATATACATTATAATTAATTTGACCTAAGCACAGCTATTAGCAGATAATGAAAATTAAATTAATGAAGGATGTAATAAATAAGACCACTACAATTGAAAATTTTGAATTAACACTATCATCAATATTAATTTGATTTATTAAAATATAGAGATCTTACTAGGGATCTCCATCAATTTTCCTAAAGGAGATTTGAGCATATATACTAAAGACGAAGGTATTTTTGAAATCAAAATCAAATGGAGGATATAATAAATTCATTTTCAATTGTTGAGGGGCAATAACACTTTTTGCTAAATCATCATATCATCGTGCCATATCATCTATATCTATATTTATCTATATTATATTAAAAATAGATAGTCCTTAAGTTAAAACTTAAATTACTAAAAATACCCTTCTAAATATCCTATTTGTAAAAATATATATATTTATTTAATAGTAATAGTATTATTTATTAAGGAAAAAAACTATTTTGATTTGAAATGTCCTTTCAAAAAAGTTGTGTCTTTTTAACCATATTCTCTCTCTATATATATAATATTTATTAAGGAAGAGAAAACTAATTTGATTTAAAGTATCCTTTTTAAGAAGTTGTGCCTTCTACATGATTTTAACCATTCTTTTCCGAGATAACACCCTTAGGATATATATTCTTCTATTAAAAAAATTTAGAAGAACAAATTTCCGAGGAATTAAGCGCAACTTTCCAATGACATGTAAGCGGGGTGGATGTAGCATAATACCGACGAGTTCAATTGAACCAATTTTTTATGCAATATATAAATTTATGTGTAAAAATTTACTAAAATTATAACAATGAGTAAAGATGAACTCATAATTTTAAATTATAATTAGTTTAATACTAAAAATAAAGACTGAACCCATAGAATTTAATTCTTGGATCCGCCGACGTGACAAAATTGATGGAGATGGACTTTGTCATATACTAATACCTGCTCACAAAACCTAAAGATGATGCTGCGTACTGAGGCGATTATTTAACTTTTAACCAACAAAAACGAAAAATACAGGTTCACTTCAAATTATAACTACGGATTCTACTTTGCAAGCTTATCCTGATTTTGCTAAAAGTATACATATCTATGTGGATTGCATTGCACGTATTAATTCCATTTTCTTCCTTTATGGGTTTACAATATGATGCAACAAATTTGATCCGAAGAAAAAAATTTGCATGGTTGGAATAATAACAAATGCGTCAAAGGGGCTTATTAGTTGAGAACTTTATGTGTTGAAATTACATACTAGTTACATATGCATAAATGTTGTATAGGGTGAAATATAATATGATACGTGGTCGTCTAAAGGGAGGACACGTGGAATCCAAGACGGGAATGGTCGAAGACCGAACGCAGCCATTTCGCTTGTCACCGGAAAGGATAACGTTCATAAATGTGTGTTAAATGCTTTGTGCCCGGTAGCGTTTAATAGAGAATATTCTGCAACCTTAAGAACGACGGTCCGTTACAGAGAATTTGTTATTTATGCTCACCGTTACATCTTCATTAATGACCCTCATAATTGACATTAAAGGAGGGCATGATCCTATAACCTCCTTCCCTAGACATAGCAATAAATAGTGAGCTCAGTGATCATTGTAGAGCACACAAATTTTTCTAGCTAAATATATACTATATTCTATATAAAGCTTACAATCTTACTTTCTTGCTTTTTGATCTCATCATTGCTGTGCCCGGAAACCTTGTTCCCGAAACTGTCATCTCTGCTGCTTCATCAACATTTCAAGGCTAAGTATTGTACATTTCTTCAATTATTGCATTATTTTAGGATCAAATTAATTTATTTGTCTAGGAACCACATATGAATTCAACTGTACCATTTTACGGGTAAATAGTTTGGCGCCCACCGTAGGGCCTAGACAGTCGTGCAACTAAATTGATCCTTGCCTTTTTTTTACTAACGCGATTTGATTATTTTGTCTTAGACAAATTCATAAAAAATGGCAGATAATAGCGTTAACAACACGCACAACCCTGAGATTCGAGGGGATCAACCTCATTTTGAGGATTCAATCAGTGACACCCGCAATGAGGGAAATGACGCCACGCCGATGCATGACAGGCAGAACCCTCAACTTCGAGACACAACTCCCGATGATGCTGATGAGCAGCATGTCGTGGATGCGGTGGGGATCCTGCGAGAGCAACAGACAATTATTCTAGGTCATCTCACGTGGCAGGATTGGGTTATGACAGAACTGAAGCAGACGCTATCAGGGGCTTCGGATAATGCAAACAGACGAGATCCAATTCCTCCAGGTGTTCCCGCAAACCAAATGACGCAGAGAGTCGACAACAACAATCCTAGGGGCGAAGTTGGCTCCGGCGGGCTGGGGGGAGCAGATCCGGTCTCAACAATGAGAGCGACCCATTGAAGAATGAACTTTTACGGTTTATGAGGGAAGTAAACGCCCGCATGGACCAAATCCCGTATAAGCCGCCAATATTTAAAGGATCAGACTCGAAGAAGTATACTCAATTTCCGTATAAGCCGAGTGTGGCACAAGAACTAATCCTGAAGCGGTTTAGAATGCCTGAAATGCCAAAGTATGACGGGATTTCAGACCCACAAGAGCATATTACCACCTACACAACGGCGGTAAAAGGAAATGATCTATCTCCTCACGAAATTGAATCTGTGCTGCTAAAGAAATTTGGAGAAACTCTCACGAGGGGAGCCCTAACGTGGTATTCATTATTACCCGAGCATTCCATAGATTCCTTTGAGATTCTCGCGGATTCTTTCATCAAGGCTCATGTCGGGGACAAAAAAGTACAATCCCGGAAGGCCGACATATTCAGGATCACACAAAGAGAATTTGAATTATTATGAGAGTTCGTTACCCGATTACAGAAACAAAGAATGTTGCTCCTGGCTGTCCCGGATGAATGGGCAGCTAAAGCATTCACCAAAGGATTGAACCCGAGAAGCTCAGACGCTTTCCGGAAGCTGAAGGAGAGCCTGCTTGAGTTCCAAGCAACAACTTGGACAGATGTCCATAACCGGTACGAGTCAAAGATAAGAATCGAAGATGACCAGGTCGGTTCCACATCATCGGCCAAAGGACGGGAGAAGAGTAGAGAAAAATCAAAGGATGACAACGACGAGGACAGACGGACTTCGAGGGGCCGGTTTTTGCCTTACGAGCAGATTGAAGGCCGTGGCAGAAAATTTCGGGAAACAAACAAGTTCATCACTGACAGAGGGACCGATCATGGTCGAAACACTAGATCTCTCCAGGACAAGGAGACGTAGGTATAGTACAGCTGGTTTCAGCCATGAGAAACATTAAAGATGCACGATTCTCGAGACCTATGAGATCTGATTCCAGCCATAGAGATCCCAACTTATGGTGTGAGTACCATGGGACGAACGGTCACCGGATATGGGACTGCCGACACCTCTGAGAGGTGGTGGCAACACTATTGAAGAACGGTTACCTCATAGAATTCTTGAGTGACCGAGCTAAAAACAATTATGGTCGTAACAGAGATAACGCGGAACTTCCGAAAGCAGGAGAAGAACCTCCATGCCAAATGATCAATATGATCTTCGGGGGGGAGGGGAGGGGGAGAGGGGGGATGAGATTAACGGGGTCACCTTTTCAGTAGCAAAGAAGACGAAAGTATCAATAACTCATAGTAAAAGACTCCGGGAAGATAATATCACTTTCACAAAGGAGGACGCAGACAGATTGCTGTTACCACACAACGACGCACTGGTAATTTCTTTAAATATGTTAGATTTTAAGATTAAACGTGTTCTGGTGGATCCAGGAAGTTCGGCTAATATCATACAATGGAGAGTATTGGAGCAAGCTAAACTCACCAGAAGCATTATCCTGGGAGCAAAGCTCCTCCCTGGATTCAACCTTGCGAGCGTGATTACCCGATGAGAGATTTTGCTGCTCACAAACGCTGAAGGGATAATGAAAAAAACTCTCTTTGAAGTAGTAGATGGTGACATGGGATACAACATCATCCTAGGAAGGCCATGGTTACACGAGATGAAAGTTGTACCCTCAACATATCACCAATTGCTAAAAATTCCAATGCTCGAAGGAATTAAGCAGATAAGAGGTGATCAACGGGCAACAAGGGATATGAATGCAATCTTAGTTTCCAGTAGCAAAGGGAAGGAATGCACGACATAGAAATTACAGGAACCGACACCTACTCCTAATCTAGAAGGAGTTAGCCCGAAAGGAGTGTCGTCAGAATAATATCACGTACCAAGATATTTCCAAGTTTCGGAAGAGACGGACACAACGAAATCCACGGAGGAACTGGAGCAAGTTGCATTGTTCGAGAAATTCCTAGAGAGAAAATTCCATTTGGGGACAGGACTGCACACAAAGCTCAAGTCTGGTTTTATTGAATTTCTTAAATTTAATGCTGATTGTTTTGCATGGTCGCATGAGGCTATGATAGGTATCCCGACGTAAATAGCTGTGTAAAAGCTGAGTTTGGATCTTAACGTACCTCCGGTAAGGCAGAAGAAATGCCTTATTGCCGAGACCAGAAACAAATTCGTCAAAGAAGAGGCAATCGACTTGCTTAAAATCGGTTCGGTTCGAAAGGTATGATATCTGGATTGGCTAGACAATGTAGTAGTAGTTCCTAAGAAGAAAAATAAAATTTTCATGTGTGTAGACTATAAAGACCTTAATAGGGCGTGCCCGAAACACTCGTTCCCACTGCCAAATATCAATCAAATGATTGATGCCACGACCGGGCACGAGTTTATGAGTTTCCTCGATGCTTATTCCGGGTACAACCAAATCAAGATGGACCCAGAAGATCTGGAAAAAACTTTGTTTATAACAAATTTTGGTACATATTGTTACAATGTAATGCCATTCGGGTTGAAAAACGCCGGAGCCACTTATCAACGGCTCATAAATAAGATGTTCGAAAAGCAAATAGGAAAGACTATGGAAGTTTATATAGACGATATGCTCGTTAAGTATTTGAATGCAGGTGACCATCTTAAGCATTTGCAAGAAACATTCGACATCCTGAGAAAGCATAACATGAAACTTAATCCTGAGAAGTGAGCGTTCGGGGTCAGTTCCGACAAGTTTCTGGGATTTCTGGTCTCACAAAGGGGAATTGAGGTGAACCCCTACAAAATAAAGGCCATAGAGGATATCCCAGATCAATTGTCGAACGTAAAGGAAGTCCAAAGTCTCACAGGAAGATTAACAACTTTGAGCAGGTTCATTTCCCGGTCATCAGAAAAATGTCATCGCTTCTTCACACAACTCAAAAAGAAGAATAATTTCGAATGGACATCGGAGTTCCAACAGGCTCTGAGGGATCTGAAGAATTACTTATCAAGCACTCCATTGTTCTCAAAACCAAAAGAAGGTGAAACATTGCTAGTCTACCTCGCGATTTCAGAAGATGTGGTAAGTGCGGTTTTAGTCTGGGAGGACGAAGGTACGCAATTTCTCATTTATTATGTTAGCAAAATTTTAATGGGAGCAGAAACTCGCTACCCACATTGGAAAAATCTGGCCTTAGATCTCGTAGTCGCCTCTAGGAAGATGAGGCCCTACTTCCAATGTCACTCGATAGCTATGGTGACTACCTTCCCTTTACGAAATATCCTCCACAAACCCGAGTTATCAGGCAGATTGGCCAAATGGGCCGTCGAAATGAGTGAGTTCGACATTGTAACAACCCAACTTGTTATTTTGAGAATTAACGTTCTGTTCAATGACTTAAGGTCCCGAGCAACTTCGTAATATGTATTATGACTTGCGTGTGCGGTCGAGTTTGGTTTCAGAAGATTCAGAATTTAATTGAAAGAAAAATTCTTATTTTTGAAGCTTAAATTAAAAGAGTTGACTGGAGTTTGGCTTTTGAGCAAACGACTCCGGAATGGGATTTTTATAATATCAATAGCTTCGTATGGTGATTTCGGACTTAGGCTTATGTCCGGATTTGGATTTGGAAGTCCGTAGAACAATTCGACGCATTTTGGCAAAAGTTGAAAAATGGAAGATTTTAAGAAAAATGTTGACCGGGAGTTGAATTTGATGTATCGGGCTTAGACTTCGATTCAGGAAATTTGAATAGCTTTGTTATGTCATTTACGACTTATGTGCAAAATTTGAGGTCATTCCGAATCGATTTGTTATGTTTCGGCACAAGACCTAACTTAGGACGAGAGTACCTACATATATATAAGGAGTTATGTGATGGACAACCTATCAAATGAAAGATCTTCAAGTTTAGTTTCTAACGCTTATAACCGTTTGCCATTTGGACATTTCTACCAGCCGTTATGACCAAAGTACCAAAGGCTGGTAGAGGAGACTGCAGATGCGAAGCATCCGGGGCCGCATCCGAAAGAAGAGCTGGCAGTGAAGTGTTGCCCTAGAATCCAAAACCTAGAAATCTGGGCCTATAAATACAATTTTGGGGTTCATTTTTCCCACTTCATTTGGACGAAATTTGGAACTCTTCTCCACTAACTCAAGACCACCAACTCCTCTCTTCTTCAAGGTAAGCAATCCCCATTATCTTGGTATGAAATTCTATCATTTCTACACTAGTATTGATGAAATCTACACATAAAATATTTAGATCTTCAAGAAATTTCTTCAAGAACTCAAAGGAGGGTTTTGCAAGATTTCTTCCAAAAAGGTAATCCTTCACCCTTAAACTTACATGTCTGAATTTATTACGAGTATGTGAGCAAGAAATAAGTATTAAAACTTATTGGATGGTGCTTGGGAGCCATAAATACTTAAAATTAGATTATTGGGTGTTATAGAGATTTTGTAATGAATTACTTAGCAACAATTGGGTGGATGTGAGTTCATTGATGATTTTAATGGTGCTAAAGAAGGTTGTTTGTAGACAAATGATGGTTTAGTATCTATTGTTGGTGGGAAGGAGGGTTTGTTGGATGAAGAAACACCATTACTAGAGGTAGTAATATGCTATGTACTCTAGGTGTTTGATAAAATACCTAAATGACCAAAAATCTAGAAATTTGTTACTAATATTGGTGCAATTGTGTTGCATTGTTGTAGATTGAAATTTATTTAGTGTGGTGGACCATCGTAGTATTATTAAAAGGCGAATTTCAGATTTGAACCGTCCGGAGATGGCTTCAATCGCGAAGATCATTTAAAGCATTGACTTAGTTTTGTCGAGGTAAGTATCTTGCCTAACCTTGAGTGGTGGAATTATCCCTTAGGCACTGAGTCTTATGTGAAAATTGTGTAATTGAAAATCATGTACGCGAGGTGACGAGTACGTACTTGGTTTATATGTGCAAATTATATCGGTTGAAATTCGTAGACGCCCTTATGTACTAAATTGAAAAATTATTGGAACTTAGTAAATCCTTGATTTGTCATGCCTCATTCCTTGTTTGTTGAGGTTGTATTTTATATGATAATTTGGTGTGATTGCCACTTGGATTTTTATGTGAATTCCATGTGTTTGTTGATTTGATATTTCTTGGAAATAATCATATTATGAATTTTTCATTTGCAAATAATTAATTAAATAAGTTTAAATTGAGGCTTTTATATATTTATCTAAAATTTGGATTAAAGAAGGTGTTGTCCTATGATGAGTTATTTTCCCATCCTTGTGGTTGTTTTTGAGATTTTATATACATTGTGTTGAGCCGTGGACTATCTATTGTGAAATTAATTAACTTTGTTGTACCTTTGGAATGGTTTTGGCCTACGGGCAATTTGTAAATACGAGTTGATGATGTTGTGCTGTTGTGATAATATTCTGTGTGAATTGTTGTATGATTTGGGTTACTATTATGCGGCGTATAAGGGTGGCATTCCATTGTTGACACTATGCGGGCATAAGGGTGGCATTTCACTATTGTTTTATGTGTTGGGATATTGTCTGGGCGAAGTGATAAGGGAGGCTATTATAGGAGCGATAAGGGTGGCTATTGATATTGCCAGGGCGGAGGGATAAGAGAGGCTATTAAACGGAGCGATAAGAAAGGCTATTATAGGAGCGATAAGGGTGGCTATTTATATTGTCAGGGCGGAGGGATTAAAGTGGCTATTATAGGAGTGATAAGGGTGGCTATAGGAGAGATAAGGGTGGCTATTGTCAGGGATGATATGTGATGATGTGAGGTTATTGTGTTGGTAATTTTTATGTGATGATGTGGGGGTTATTGTGTTGGTAATTTTTATGTGATGTTGTGATTTTTCTTGTATTTATTTTTATATCTTGTGCAACTTATCTTGCTGTTTTGGTAAACTTGATAATAGTCTGATCTATGTTGAAATTATGAGCCTGTGGCTAGTGCCGAGCGAATTATGTTATATGGGATTGGGTTGCACGCCGCAACAGGTATGATTAATGTTATATGGGATTGGGTTGCACGCCGCAACAAATATGAAATGTGGGCATGAGGTGCCGGGGAAAATATGATAATTTTTATTATTGGCACGTGAGTTGTCCGTGCGGTTTTGATAGAAATATGGGCACGAGGTGCCGTGGAAACATGAAAGTAGGCTGAGACCCGTGTTACGAAAATATGAAAGTGGGCTGAGACCTGTATTATGAAAATATGAAAGTGGGCTGAGACCCGTGTTTTATGATTATGAAATGAGGTGTCACATAGGGACTTTTATTTGAAAGAATTTATATTCGAAAGATATTTATTTGAAAGAAGTATATTCGAAAGATATTTATTTAAAAAAATTTTATATTCGAAAGATATTTATTTGAAATAAGTATACTCGGAAGGTATTTATTCGAAAGAATTATATGTGAAAGATATATATTTGAAGGACTTGATTAATTGGTTGTACTTGTGTTCTTGATTCGTTTGAGAAATAATTATGGTGTTCTTGTTGCCTTGCTGTTTATATCACTGGTTGATTTTTATTGCTATCACTGCTAGTTGTTTTTTAGTATTATTGTATACTGCTATATTGCACATGTTATTTGACTAGTGAGTGTCTTGACTGTACCTCGTTACTACTCCACCGAGGTTAGTTTTGATACTTACTGGGTACCGACTGTGGTGTACTCATACTACACTTATGGATATTTTTGTGCAAAGCCAGGTATTGAAGATATCGGATTCAGACAGAGGTTAGAGTGTGATCACAAGGATTTAAGGTAGAGTTGCTTGGTCGTCGCAGTCCCTGAGAGTCTTTCCATTTTATTGTACTGTCAACTCTTGTTCGAACAATATTGTATATTCGATCCTTGAGATCATTGCATGTATTCAGTTAGAATTTGTGAATCGGCATTACCAATTTTGGGAGGTTGTTATATTTGTTTCCGCTTTTGGTTTCGACACTTGTATTAAATTATCTATTTAAAAAAAAAAGGTTCGAAATATAATTGTAATGAACTTACATAGTCTTAAAGACTAAGTACCATCACGACGCATATGGTGGGATTTTGGGTCGTGATAAGTTGGTATCAGAGCTCTAGGTTTATAGGTTTTACGAGTCACGAACGAGTTTAGTAGAGTCTTGCGGATCGGTACGTAGACATTTGTACTTATCTTTGAGAGGCTACCGAACTGTTAGGAAATTTCCAATTCTTTCATTCCTATAGTGTGGATTTGTTGATTTTTGAATTTGAGTCTTTGTATCTCTAATCTCTCATAAATGGTGAGGACACGTGCTACCGGGTCAGCTGAGCAAACACCCGCGCATACTGCTAGGGCCGCAAGAGGCCAGGGCCGAAGTAGAAGCCGAGGTAGAGGCCAAGGAAGGACACGTGTCGTTGCTAGAGCACCTGTCAGAGTAACAATTGAGGAGCCGCAGTAGCTCTGGTTGGGGGACAGTTACTAGAAGCACCTGTTGTTACCCCCGGATTTCAGGAGACGTTAGCACAGTTCCTAAATATGTTTGGTACATTAACTCAGTCAGGATTGATCTCTGTTTCACCAAATATTTCACAGATAGGGGGATGAGCTCAGATTCCTACCGCCCGTACTCCAGAGCAATATATTCATATTGATCAGGTTTCGAGTGGTGCCGGTACAACCTGTTATTACGGTTTGGCCTGAGGTTAGGCCAGAGGCATCAGAAGAAGAACAGAAGAGACTTGAGAGATTTAAGATGTATAGTCCACCTACCTTCAATGGAAGAACTACCGAGGATGCCTAGGGATTTCTAGAAAAGTGTCACCATATTCTCTGCACCATGGGTATTGTGGAAGTGAGTGGACTTGCCTTTACTATATTTTAGCTGTCAGGAGCGGCGTATCAGTGGTGGCAAGTTTATGAAGAAAGTAGACCAGGTGGTGTAATGCCACCAACTTAGGCTCAATTTTTGGAAATATTTTTGAAATAGTTTGTACCCCAGACTCTATGGGATGCATGGTGCACGAAGTTTGAACGGTTTCATCTCGGCACCATGACAGTGTCAGAATATGCCACAAGGTTCAGTTAGCTAGCCCATCATGCACCTATTTTAGTTCCTGCAGTCACAGAAAGAGTCCGCAGATTTATTGAGGGGCTCTATTATGATCTTAAAATATGCATGGCTCGAGAGTTGCAGACTGATATCCCATTTCAGCAAGTAGTAGAGATTGCCAGGATGTTAGAATGTGTTCGAAATGAAGAAAAAGAGTCTAAGGAGGACAAGAGGTCTCGAAATTTTGGAGAATTCAACGGATTCCACTCTATAGCTATCACTCATCATGGCGGAGGATCGGGCAGTCGGTCAGCCTAGTTCGCAATTCAGAATACTGGTAGTGCTCCAGTTAATACTTTTAGTGCACCACCAACACGGGGTTCTTACTGTGGTTATTCCAGTTATCTGGCACAGACTCAATATGAGAAGCCGCGCCCGCAGAAGGGTTGTTATGAGTGTGGTGATACGAGGGACTTTATGAGAAATTGTCCCAGACTTGGGAGGGGTGGATTTCATCAGAACACTCAGGCTACAAACTTTATTCCAATTAATACTCCACGTGCACATCCAGTTAGGGGTGGAGGACAGGTGGGTAGAGGGCGCCCGAAAGGGGGAGGCCCGACCCGTTGATATAACTCCCATGATTTGGCTGAGGTCGATACACCGGATGGTGTCGTTTCAAGTATGATTTAATTTATAATAGAGGAGCACTATTCTTATTTTGATTTGACTCCGATTATCGAGGTGAAAGCTCCTTTCTTTCTCATTATATGGTGAGTTTGTGAATTTGTACTCCACTCACGTGTTTATCCCTGTTGGGAGATTTGATGGTGTTAGCCCGTGTCTGTCATGTTGTTTTGCACACTATTGAGGGCTATGAGTCCAAAAGCGACTTTCTATTACTCACTACAATGGGTTTTGATGTAATTTCAGGATAATTGATTACAAGTTTATGAATTATATGCCCTACCGGTATGGGGGTTCATTATGTGTTGTGAAATTGTTTCACGGAATTTATCGAAAACAACGGAACATTTCAGTTGGCACAATGTGCAAAGGTACTTGTGATTCAGAGTTGAGGATATGGTCCTTGCGGTTTTAATGTGATTTGATATGTTTAACTCGGACTACGTGCCACGGTGGAAGTTATATCAGGATGAGATCCTTGTGGTTAAATTCATGTGTTTTAAATTCTCTCTTTGTGAAATTTAATTTGTACTATAGTACTAATAGGGAGTCATGCCTGTTAGGCTTATTTGATAATTTCTTTATGTGTTTCTATGCATATTTAGCCATATTCGTGCTATAATTATTGAGTTTTAGCCTACGAGATGAGTGCCCAGGTAGCGTTAAATGTGACTCGTTAATCCGAATAAATAATTATGAGGTCTTCATGCCCTGCGTGTTGCTGTCCGTGTTGTGAAAAATTTGAAACGAGGTTTTGAATAATGTGAGGTTAATTGACGATGCTGAAATTAATTATGAACAACTATTATGACTAAATATATGATTATGGGAATACGTATGAT
Source organism: Nicotiana tomentosiformis (assembly GCF_000390325.3). NCBI lineage: Eukaryota > Viridiplantae > Streptophyta > Magnoliopsida > Solanales > Solanaceae > Nicotiana > Nicotiana tomentosiformis. The sequence goes on along the minus strand of NC_090820.1, from coordinate 33,232,755 downwards.
GTGTGCGTAAGCACGAGTTGCTACAACCGGTTGAGACTAATACCGTGTGTTGATATTAAAATTAAGTCTTTTGAAAATGTTTGGAGTGTGAGAAATTAGTTTTAAAGTGTATAAATATGTATAAAAGAAATAATCTCAACTGAGATGGTGTTGTCGGACCCATATTAAATTTGCGGTGACGTAGAATCACCCGCGAGTATGTGTGTAAGGATACACCCAGTAATTTAATTTTCTTAGAATAATTCTTGGCACGTTCGAGGACGAACGTATGTTTAAGAGGGGGAGAATGTAATGACCCAACTTGTTATTTTATGAATTAACGTTCTGTTCAACGACTTAAGGTACCGAGTAACTTCGTAATATGTATTATGACTTGCATGTGTGGTCGAGTTTGGTTCCGGAAGGTTCAGAATTTAATTGAAAGAAAAATTCTTATTTTTGAAGCTTAAATGAAAAGAGTTGACCAGAGTTTGACTTTTGAGCAAATGACTCCTGAATGAGATTTTTATAATGTCAATAGCTTCGTATGGTGATTTCGGACTTAGGCGTATATCCAGATTTGGATTTGGAAGTCCGTAGGACAATTCGACGCATTTTAGCGAAAGTTGGAAAATGGAAGATTTTAAGAAAAATGTTGATCGAGAGTTGACCTTGATGTATTGGGCTTGAACTTCGATTCCGAAAATTTGAATAGCTTCGTTATGTCAGTTACGACTTGTGTGCAAAATTTGAGGTCATTCCGGATCGATTTGTTATGTTTCGGCACAAGACCTAAATTAGGATGCGAGTATCTACATATATATAAGGAGTTATGTGATGGACAACCTATCAAATGAAATAACTTCGAGTCTAGATTTTTACGCTTCCAATCGTTCGCCATTTGTACATTTTTACAAGAAGTTATGACGAAATTATCAAAGGCTGGCGGAGGAGACTGAAGCATCCGCGACCGCATCCGAAAGAAGGGCTGGCAGTGAAGTGCTGCCATAGCATCCAAGGCAACATCCGAAACCCAGAAATCTGGGCCTATAGATACAATTTCGGGGTTCATTTTCTCCACTTCATGTGGACGAATTTTGGAGCTCTTCTCCACTCACTCAAGACCACCAACTCCTCTCTTCTTCAAGGTAAGCAATCCCCATTATCTTGGTATGAAATTCCATCATTTCTACACTAGTATTGATGAAATCTACACATAAAATACTTAGATCTTCAAGTAATTTCTTCAAGAACTCAAAGGAGGGTTTTGTAAGATTTCTTCCAAAAAGGTAATCCTTCACCCTTAGACTTACATATATGGATTTATTACGAGTATGCGAGCAAGAAATAAGTATTAACACTTATTGGATGGTGCTTGGGAGCCATAAACACTTAATCTAGATTATTGGGTGTTGTAGAGATTTTGTAATGAATTACTTAGCAATAATTGGGTGGATGTGAGTTCATTGATGATTTTAATGGTGCTAAAGAAGGTTGCTTGTAGACAAAGGATGGTTTAGTATCTCTTGTTGGTGGGAATGAGGGTTTGTTGGATGAAGAAACACCATTACTGGAGGTAGTAATATGCTATGTACTCTAGGTGTTTGATAAAATGCCTAAAGGACCAAATATCTAGAAATTTGTTACTAATATTGGTGCAATTGTGTTGCATTGTTGTAGATTGAAATTTGTTTAGTGTGGTAGACCATCGTAATATTATTAAGGGGCGAATTTCAGATTTGAGCCGTCCGGAGGTGGCTTCACTCGCGAAGATCATTTAAAGCATTGACTTAGTTTTGTCGAGGTAAGTATCTTTCCTAACCTTGAGTGGGGGAATTATCCCTTAGGCATTGAGTCTTATGTGGAAATTGTGTATTTGAAAATCATGTACGCGAGGTGTCGAGTACGTACTTGGTGTGAGCACCTAATTTTTTACCGTACTTGAATATTTCCCGCTCCCATCTTCCCACGCGTGTCCCCACTCTTTGTCCCCCACACTTTGTCTCCACTCCACTTTCTCTTGTCCCCCATGCTTGCCCTCATGCTTGTCCCCCCACACTTTGTCTCCTCTCTACTTTCCCTTGTCCCCCATGCTTGTCCCCCACTCACAAACTCCATACCACTCTCCCTACCCATTAAAAACAACCCCCAATTCCTTTCTTCTTAGAGGAGACGGAGAGAACATCCCCTAGGAGGATCCCTCACCCCAAAAGAAAAGATAGTCGCTGCCCTCATTCCCTCTATCAACTCTAACAGACCACACCTTCATCTTCCTTCTCAAAAAACTTCCATCAAGATCAGCCTTGTTTTCACACCAAAACCCCGCTGTAAAGACCACCTAAAACCATCACTATCCAGCCCTCAAACCCAGCAAAGAATAGCCCAAAAATGAGCTCAAATCCCTCACCAAACGCAACAAAGAAGTCTGAAAAACCAGCTTCTAACATCACTAAAAGAGCTGCAACTTCAGCTCCATTTTCTGCCCATGAACTCCAAGTTTTAACCACTAAAAACGAGCAGAAATAACCCCAAAGTCCATCTCTAAAACACCCCCAAGAATGCCCTCAAAACTCTTCCCAAAACGTCACCCAAACCAGCCCTAAAAATCGTCCGCAAGACAGCTCCAAAGAGCATCCAAACCAGTAGCGAAATTGCTAAAAAACCATTCCAAAAAACCTAGAAAATCCGTCCCAAAATCAGCACCAAAAATCCGACGAAACACCGTCCAAAACCAGCAACAAACATCCATCAAAACGACCCATTTTACACCCGAACAAGTTGTCCAAAGCTAGTCAAGTCGGTATAATTTTCATCTAGATCTTGGTTTGAGGTCGCCGTCAAGGTTATGGTCGATTGACTATGTTGCGTTTGAAGGTCCCTGTTTTGCTCTTGCTTAGGTCAAATTATAGTTGCCAATTTCCTTGTATTTTGGCATCGGTAGAGGTTCTTCAATGTAAAGGAAGTTTCAAGCAATAAGGTCCATTCTTTACACTTATGTTATCTCAATTTGGTGTTGCTAGCATAATAAAGATTCTGGTTATTTGTTGCTCTTCTGTGTTGTTTTGTCTTTAGTAGTAGTCTTAATTAGCTAGTCTTTTGTCCTATACCATGACTTGATCTGTGAGATTCATGCTTAGCTCATTATTTACAATTTAGTATTTATTGTATGTTGATTTGCTATCTCCCCTCATTATAGTTAATACATTAGCATCATGTTGGATTAAAGAAGCTTTGTGTAAATTCATTGGAAGTTTAGGAAAGTTAATCATGTTGGGATTTGTAAATTCACGGGTTTATGGTAATTGATGTAATTTTGGGCTTTAGTTTATTCTTACATTCTAATATTCGGGACATTAACACTTGGTTTGAGATAAGTGATTTATCTTATTTTACATAACAAATAATTGCTTAAATAGCTCCAATAATAACTCTCGAACCTCACAACAATCTCAAAGGTAGGAAAACAACAAATTATGAATACAATTAATATGATTTAGGTGCGTTATTAATTAAATAAATCACCGTGATTATGTATACGTTCGCGTGACATGACCATGATTCCCAAACTAAAACCGAAGTATGCGTTCGCGCAACTTTGAGCGAAATAATCTTAATAAATAATGTGTTATTAATCGTACAAGTACGCGTGACATGATTTTAACACACTAAATAAAACGGATTCACACACACGTGGTTCGTTTCAAGATAATTTCCATAAATCTAATCAAGCAATAAAAGTGTACATAGGTAAAACATGATAATCAATAAATCACAGTTTGTCCAAAATTAATTCAAGCCAAGTTGTAGTCAATAAAGCTACCGTGCTAGAACCACGGGACTCGGGGAATGCCTTACACCTTCTCCCCGGTCAACAAAATTCCTTACTTGGACTTTATTTTCGCAGACCAATACTAAAAGAGTCAAATCTTTCTTTGATTAGGGATTCAAATAAAAGGTGACTTGGAACACCCGAAAATCAATTCCAAGTGGCGACTCTGAACAATAAGATAATCCCTATTTCAAATTGTCACTTTAATTGGAAAAACTCTTTAACCCACAATAATCCATAACACACATTATCGTTTTGGGGGGGCATAAAAGGGGTGTGACAGCTCTGGCGACTCTGCTGGGGAACTTCAAGAATTCGAGCTTGTACATTGACTTTATTTGGATTTATTAATTTTGGTATATATTGTGATTTATTTGGGCCTAATGTGTTTACTTGTCTAGTTTTTACCGTTTTGATATTGTTGAACTGTACATATAAATTGTATCCTCTTTTGCATCCCTCTGAGTCTTCTGATAATTAGTTATGTTGTGTTTGCATACCAGCATCACAAAATTTCTGTCTTAAGATAAAGCCAGTTAGCCTACCAGCTTCTGGTGAAGGATTTAGTCACACATGTTTAGGCGGGAGAGCCGTTAGCTAGCCAGTGTTGTTCTACTACTGGTGACGCTTGACGATCCTCGGCTCGGGTTGTCCGCCCGGGTAAGCCAGGTCTAGATACCATCTCCTTTAGGATTTACAAACTTATAAGAACAAGCCACAAGCAATGAATATCCCTAGTAGGCTACGCTTTATTTGCATCATGTGTATTTGACTTAGCAGCGCTCGACACAGGGGCCGAGTTCTGTTTTAGGATAGGCCTTGTTGAGACCATTATGTCATGTTATGTTCTACTTGTTACATTATTTGGGAGGCTTGCATGTCGACCGACTTTAGCATAAATCAGTTGAACGAAGAGAGAAAAAATGATGTGGTCTAGCGCATATGGTTTTTAAAGATTAATTTTCATAAAAAAAGAAGAAGAGCATAGTCGATTTTAACCGAACTACGCGGGTTTGATTCTCACCGGATGTGAGATACGTAGGCAAACCTCATCGGTTTCGGCCCCAATTTTCAAAAATCCAAAAAGATATTTTCCTTTAATTGCTTCTTTAGAAATTTCTTTTTTTTGAGACCAAAAATCCAAAAAATATTTTCTTCCTTTTAAAAAAAAAAAGTCTTTCAGCCAAAATCTAAAAAAATATTTTCTTTCTTTTGAATTTTTTTTTTAAAAAAATCAAAATTCAAAAAAATTCTTTTTTCTTCTTTAGAAGTTTTTCTTTCACCAATTCCAAAAAAAAAAAGAAAAAAAGAAAAAAAAATTAAAAATATTTTCTTTGCTAGGAGATTTTGTCGGATTAATTGTATATGAAAAAAAGAGAGTTAGTTTATCTATTTTATTTCTCATCCACCGAACTACGCGGGTCTGATTCTCATCAAGATGTGAGATACGTAGGCAAAGCTCATCGGTTCCGGCCCCAATTTTCAAAAAAAAAAAATACTAAATCCAATTTTTTTTTATAGTCCCACAATTTAGCTTTTATTTATTTATTTATTTATATTCTTTTATTGAGTCAAAACCCGAGAAATTAAATTTTTTGTGTGTCAATAATATGTTTGATCAAAGCCTAACCCCGTGTCTGGGTAGACATGTATACCATGAGTGGGGAAAGAGGTAAGTCTGAAAAGAGGCCCAGATCAGAAGGGATACCAGATTTTCTGATTGTCGATCAGATACCACAATTGTTGTGGGATTGGTGGAGAGACTTTAAGGAATATGAGAGAAACCAGATAAAGAAATACTTGGGACATTTAGTTCACATGATTACGATAAAGCCCAGGAGGGATGTGATTGAAGCTTTGATTTCGCACTGGGATCCTGAAAATAATGTGTTCCATTTTATCGACTGTGAAATAACTCCGACCTTGGAGGAAATCGCCCATTTCCAGGGGTGGGGCCACAATCTTCGCCGCCAAAGGTCCATAGTACAAAAAAATGTGAACGAGGGTAGGATTCTGAAGCTTTTGAATATAAATTACGGACAATATGAAGGTCTAGGAGGCAAATGGGTTAAGTTGGGCTTTTTGTTTCAATTGTATGGCCTAGAATGCAATTTCGAAAGGAATGTGGGAAAATTGAAATCAAAGGAAGATAAGGAAACACGGAAGGTACATAGAAGGTTTGCATTTATGGTCACTTTTTTGGGGCGTTTAGTTTTCCCGGAAAGAGAAGAACGCATTGACATCCGCTTGGCAGGTATAGTTGAGGCTCTGACCTCAGAAGGGGGTGATTATACTTTGGTCCCTATGATTATTTCTTGCATTTTCCGTGCTTTAACTAGATGTAAAATGGGCGCGCGAAAGTTTGATGGTTGCAATATTTTGTTACAGATATGGTTTTTGGAGCATTTCTATCATCCTACGATCACTAATTTTAGTGAGCTATGGCCCAATCATACTTATGATCACCAGAAAAGAATTGACGAATGTGACTTATAAGAGGGGATTGGCGCCTGGAAAGAACTACTTCTTACTCTGTCTGCCAAACGGATCACTTGGAACTACGATTGGTTCTCCTCTAAATAGGTCATTTGTGAGTCTACATACCATTCTTATTTGGTACTCATAGGATTGGATGGTGTTCAGTCTTATGCTCCACTTCGGGTAATGTGCCAATTTGCACGACTACAGGAGGTGCCACCAACACGAGATATGAGCAAGTTCTGTTATGATTTTGGTAAAGATCAACCTCATGACGAAGAAGAAATTATGAAAATTTGGTATGCAAGTAAAGTCTCGGAGTTGACTGATATGGTAGAAGACCGAGATCATGGAGAGGTGATCCCTGAATATATTACCTGGTTTCATGACCCTTCGTCGCTTAGAGATAGGCCTGAAGGATCCAATAGGAGGAGAAATGATCAAAGAGCTATAGAAAGGTTAAAAGAGGAATTGGAGCATTCCCGGATGACCATATTAAACAAAAAACCCAACTGCAAGCCGGAGTCACTCAGATTCGTTTAAATATTGAGAAATATTATCAATCGGCCTTACGGGGAATGGATAAAGATCTAAAGCATGCTAAAAATGAGGCGGCCTGCTTAGAAGAAGAATTGGCAAGCACTATTGATTTAGTTAGAAGAGTTGAGGCAAATAAAAATGCTGAAATGCATAAGCTGCAAGAAGACTTGAGTATCATTGAAGAGGATGCGCACCAATAACAATTGTAGTTTGATCAGCAGAGAGAGCAGTTTGAAAGAGAAAGGGCCCATTGGATACGCTCAAAGGGTCAGTTTCTTGCACAATTGGAAGAAATAAAAAGGCATAAGGGAGGTCATCAACATGCAAATTTTGAGGTAGAGCTGCGTCAGTGGATGATTGAGAGAGCTGTGCTAAACCGCCTTATTGAAGAATACGAGAGATGCGAGACTGAGATGGGTAATGCCCTCAACACTACCCAGATATGGTTGCAGAATTGTCACGTGAATATGGGGCAAGCTAGAGAGCAAGTACTTCAATTGGCAGAGAAAGCAACATATATTCATGACGATCATCGTCATCTAAACAATGAGAAAGTTGGTCAACAGGCACGTGCCCTCGTTCCACAATTGCCGGGAGTGTTTCAGAATTTGTACGAGATGTTGGGAGGAGAGTGGAGGCCAAGGGATGCAGACCATTGATGATATCAGTTTAAGAAAGAATGCCATTGAAGATTAAAGTTTTGGTGCAGTCAATTAGTTTTTAGTTTCATTTTTCATTTGTTGTATTTGTAATTTTATATTTGTCGCATTTTCAGTCATATTTATGTATTTAGAGTCAATTTGAATAATAATAATAATAATAATAAAAAATAAAAAATCAAAATTGTTATCATTTCCCCCTGAACTACGTAATGATCTGATTCATGCGGCGACATGATACGTAGGCAACCCACAAAAGGTTCGATCAAAATATTTTTAATGATTCTAAGATGAGGGATCAAAATGAGGCGTAAGTGAAAAAAGAAGAAGAAGAAGAAGAAAATAAGAGCGTCAATAAGAAGCTACCTCATAAGCCGGAATGAAACATGAAGCCTCCAAAAACATGTTAGAAATAGTGACAATGATAGGAGCATGGCACATTATGTGTGATTCATATCTATAAAATGCTTAACCCTAACACATTTGCTGTCTCTTACGTAGTAAGCTTAAGGTGGTTGGTTTGTGGTGAAACTGGCAGCACACCATTACTTCACTAGATCTAAGGGAGCAGTAGCAATGGCCAACGATGATGAGATCGAGCTGATCAGTGACGACCCCCAGGATCAATCAGTTGAACAAGAGTCTGAGAAAATAAGAAAATTGAGACATCAATTGTCTGATGTATATCAAGCTTGGGTGTCTGGTCAACCTCCACCCCGGGGTCCCTTAGAGGGAACTTCCACCATACCCCTGGCTACTCAACCACTGCTCCGTGCAACGAGCGACCACATTTTACCACCAGGGTATGTGCCAAACTACGGCCTCCACGTTGCTCCTGGTACCTCTAATGTGCGACCTCCAGTTGTACCGGTCAAGAACACTCCTCTAGTCGTGTCTGGCGCACCGACATACACAATCTCGCCTCCACCTCCTGTGATGAGGCCAATCAACAAGCCACCATCTCATGCTTATGATGGCCAATACTACTCTCCAAATATGGCTTTCAGGGTCTCGGCTCCATGTAATCAGACTCCTCAGTACGAGTCACCAGTGGAAAATGAAAAGCTTGCCAAGACGGTTGAGCCGGATGAGATGGCCAGGAAAATGAAAAGTCTTGAACAGAACATAAAGAACATACAGGGACTAGGGGGTCACAAAAGTGTTTTGTTCAGTGATCTATGTATGTTCCCTCACATCCATTTGCCACCAGGATTCAAGACCCCAAAATTCGAGAAGTATGATGGACACGGCGACCCTATCGCCCATTTGAAAAGGTACTGCAACTAGCTGAGGGGTGCAGGTGGAAAAGAAGAATTACTGATGGCTTTTTTTGGGGAAAGTCTTGTGGGGGTAGCCTCCGAATGGTTCATTGACCAAGATATCTCTCACTGGCATGTCTGGGACGACATGGCCCAAGCCTTCGTCAAACAATTTCAATACAACATAGATATTGCGCCGGATCGCAATTCCCTGTCCAATATAAAGAAAAAGCCGACTGAAAGCTTTAGGGAGTATGCAATCAAGTGGAGGGAGCAAGCAGCTAGAGTTAAGCCACCCATGGATAACCACGAGTTGATCACTGTTTTTCTGGAGGCCCAAGAGCCTGATTAGTTTAAGAACATGATGTCCGCAATGGGTAGACCTTTTGCGGAAGCGATCAAAATAGGAGAAATGGTCAAAAATGGCCTCAAGACTGGCAGAATTGTAAGTCAAGCTGCTCTCAAAGCCACCACCCAAGCTATCCAAAATGGGTCGGGAAGTTTGGCAAATAGAAAGAAGAGAGATGAAGGGTCCATGGTGACTTCGGGATCCAGGGAAGTTCAAAGAGGGGCATCGCACCCTTATGTGCAAGATCGGCAGGGGCAATCCAGCTACCCTCAACATTACTATCCCCCGCTAATTCCTCAGTACTCTGTGGGACCGCCACAATATACAGTGTTTAATGCTCAATCATATGCTCGTCCTCCCAATCAACAGGTACGGGCACCAGCTCCAAGATTCCCCCGACCTTAGCAGCAAAATTTTCGGGCACCCTACAATGCTCGTCCTAGGCAGGATTATGGTCGAGAGCAGAGGCCGGTGGAAAAATTTACTCCGTTAGCTAAATCATACTCTAGTATGTTCCAGAAGTTGAAGCAGATAGGCGTGATTAGACCCATCGCTCCCCACCATATGCATCCTGATTCACACGGATTTCAAGCAAATGCTAGATGTGAATATCATTCAGGTGCTCCGGGGCATAGCACTGATGACTGTTGGACCCTGAAAAGAGCCATAGAAAGACTCATTGTTGAAAAATTGATAATAGTCACGAATGGCGAGGACCCTCCTAATGTGACCAATAACCCGCTGCCAGTACACAATGATGTTTATTTTATGGGAATGATTGGCCGATATCATGAATACAAGCCGGTTGGTCGAGCAGAAATGATAGTGGTAACGATTCAAGAGGGAACCAAACTGGAAGTAAGTCCAAGCCTTGATGCACCGTTGATTGTGAAAGGCGCCCTGATCTCAGAGAGGGCAACTTTATTTGTTCCAAAAATCTCGAGCTTGGAAGTTCACTCCAATGTTCCAAACCCAAAGTTATACGTCCTTAGAGGTCACCCCATCACAAAGCAGAATCAGGGCGATATGACAGGTATAATAGAACCGATCATAATCAAGACTGCCACACAACCCCGTGTAACAAATATGAAAACCATCCCTTGGAACTACAACAAAACTGTAGTAACCTACAAAGGCAAGGAAATCATAGAAGAAGTGGGGGAAACTGGAGGTTTGACTCGATCAGGGAGGTGTTACTCTCCAGAAGAGTTGTGGAAGGCTAAGCAAATCAGAGAAGGCCAAATGCCAATAAAGAAACCGGTCACTAAAGAAGAGGTGGAGGAGTTTTTGAAAAAGATGAAAGTTCAGGATTACTCAATCATTGACCAGCTGAGAAAGACTCTTGCCCAAATCTCTCTGTTATCTCTGCTCATACACTCAGGAGAGCATGCCCGTGTACTAATCAAAATCCTGAACGAGGCACATGTCTCAGAGAATACCACCGTGAATCAGTTAGAGAAGATGGCCAATAGATTTTTTGAGGTGAACAAAATTTCCTTTACTGATGATGAACTTCCTGAGGAGGGATCCGGTCACAATAGGGCTTTGCACTTGATTGTCAAATGTGAGGGGCATTATGTGAAGCGAGTCATGATTGATGGAGGCTCGAGTGTAGATATATGCCCCCTCTCTACCTTGCAAAGTATGAAGATCAATACAGACAGGATCCAACCCAGCAATGTTCGCATCCGAGTTTTTGATGGCTCAGCGAGAGATACCATTGGGGAGATCAACCTCACCATGACGATTGGGCCTGTTGATTTTGAAATTGTCTTCCAAGTAGTGGACATGGAAACTTCTTATAACTTTCTTCTTGGAAGGCCATGGATCCATACGGCCCGAGCTGTGCCATCCACCTTGCATCAGATGCTCAAATTCGAGCACGACATGCAAGAAATTATTGTTCACGGAGAAGACGAGTCATCCATTTATAAAGACCCGTTAATCCCATGTATTGAGGCCAAGGAAGGATATGAGTCTATTGTCTATCCGGCTTTTGAAGTGGTTGCTGTGGACCATGTTAAGGAAGGAAAGACCATTCTACATCCTCGTCTCTCCGCCACATCTGTAATGGTGGCTGCACTTATGATGAGACAAGGTTATGAGCCAGGAAAAGGCTTGGGGGCATCATTGCAAGGAATTTCAGAACCCATTTCTCCGTTCAGTAACAAGGGTACTTTTGGTTTAGGCTTCAGGCCCACACAAGCGGACAAAGACAAAGCCAAGCACTGCAAAAAGTACGGGTAGGTCTTGCAGCAACCTATCCCTCACATTTTTTACACTTTTGTTGAGCCACGATTCAAACATGGTCAAAATTCCACGGCGCATGCAAACATTGATGAAATTTGCCATGGCCTCAGGCAGATGTTTTCTGAAGTGGATATGATCCAGGCTGGTGAAGGCACTAGTCGTGCCGATATGCAACTAATTGGCCCAGAAACCATACTCAATAACTGGGAAGCAACTCTTCTCCCCACAAGGAAGGAGTCTTGGTAGTTGACTTTTGCAGCTTCTTTATTTTGTACTTTGGGTTACTTTCAGGGTTGTAATCCAAATATCTTAGTATGATTGTTTTACTTTGACGTTAACCCCTCTATCCTTTCAAATTCAATGAAATGCAGTTCAGTTTCGTATTAAATTTTTGTATCTTTTCCTTTTCCTAATTCCTTCCATTTTATTTCCATTTCAGTTTTGTTAATGTCAGCTTTGATAACATGACATGCATGCTGAATTCATGCCCAGATCTCAAAAAGTTGTCTAAATTTAAAATAATGCATCACGAGGTCGAATATGATGAAGATAAGGTTGTTGAGGAAATAAAAAGAGAGTTGGAACAATTCGAAAACAAGCCCAGGCCTAACCTCAATGAAACTGAGCCAATTAATATCAGAGGTCATGAAGAAGTCAGAGAAACAAAGATAAGCATTCACACTGAACAAAAAACTAGAGATGCCTTGATTCAACTTTTATTTGAGTATAAAGATATGTTTTCTTGGTCTTATGATAATATGCCGGGTTTAAGCGCCGATTTAGTGGTTCATAAGCTTCCCACGTATCCCGATTTTCCACCAGTCCAACAGAAGCAACATAAATTTAAAACGGACATGAGTGATAAAATCAAAGAGGAAATAATGAAGCAATTGAGCGCCAATATTGTCAGAGCCGTACGATATACCACCTGGGTGGCAAATGTTGTGCCCGTGCCAAAGAAAGATGGAAAAACTAGAGTTTGTGTTGACTATAGAGACTTGAACAAAGCAAGTCCGAAGGATAATTTTCCTTTGCCAAACATCCATATTCTTGTAGATAATTGTGCAAAGCATGAGATACAGTCGTTTGTGGATTGCTATGCTGGGTACCACCAGATTCTAATGGATGAGGGTGATGCAGAAAAGACCGCTTTCACCACTCTGTGGGGTACCTATTGTTACAGGGTCAATCCATTCGGTTTAAACGGGGCGACTCTCATGAGGGCCATGACCATCATTTTTCACGACATGATGCACAAAGAGATTGAAGTATATGTCGATGATGTCATCATAAAATCAAAGACACATGCTGATCACGTGCATGATTTGAAAAAGTTCTTCGAACGTCTTCGAAGGTATGACCTTAAGCTCAATCCGGCCAAGTGTGCATTCGGGGTTCCATCTGGGAAACTCCTCAGTTTTATAGTTAGTCGGAGAGGAATCGAATTGGATCCATCTAAGATAAATTTCATTCGAGATCTGCCACCCCCGAAGAACAAAAAGGAGGTTATGAGTTTGCTTAGGAGGTTGAACTACATCAGTAGATTCATTTCTCAGCTCACAACCATGTGCGAGCCCATCTTTAAGTTGTTGAAAAAGGATGCTGCAATCAAGTGGACGGACGATTGCCAAAATGCTTTTGACAGGATCAAATATTATCTATCAAAACCCCCTGTACTGGTCCCACCTGAACTTGGTAGGCCTTTGCTTTTATATCTATCAGTGATGGATAATTCCTTTGGATGCGTTCTGGGGCAACATGATGCAACATGCAAAAAGGAACAAGCAATATATTATTTGAGCAAGAAGTTCACCAATTATGAGATTAAGTACACCCTTTTAGAAAGGACATGTTGTGCCTTGACGTGGGTCGCTCAGAAGTTGAGACATTATCTTTTGGCTTATACTACTTACCTCATATCCAGAATGGATCCTTTGAAGTATATCTTCCAAAAGCCAATGCCCACTGGCAGGCTCGCAAAATGGTGAATCCTGCTCACAGAGTTCGACATCGTCTATGTCACTCGCACCGCGATGAAAGCACAGGCTTTGGCCGATCATTTGGCAGAGAATCCAGTTGATGATGAGTACATGCCACTTACCACATACTTCCCAGACGAAGAGATCTACTCAATAGAGGAAGTAGTTCCAGACGACAACCCTGTATGGAAATTGTATTTTGATGGAGCTGTCAATATCAAAGGAGTTGGGATCGGGGCAATCCTCATCTCACCTATTGGACAGTATTACCCTGAAATGGCCAGACTTCATTTCTTCTGTACTAATAATACGGCAGAATACGAAGCATGTATCATGGGTTTGAAAATGGCCCTCGATCTAGAAGTGCATGAATTATTGGTTATGGGAGATTCCGACTTGCTTATCCGGCAAGCCCAAGGCGAATGGGAGACTCGAGACATCAAGCTTATTCCATACAGACAATGTGTACAAGATTTGAGCAAAAGATTCAAATCCATCGTGTTCAGGTACATTCCCAGGTTTTACAACGAGTTAGCCGATGCTTTGGATACTTTAGCCTCAATGCTCCCTTATCCGGGAAACACTCATATCGATCCACTAAAAATCCAAGTTTGGAATCAACACGGTTACTACAATACAATTGAGATAGAACCAGATGATGAACTATGGTATCATAACATAAAATGATTCCTGAAAACAAGAGAATACCTAGAGCATGCCAAGGGAGATCAAAAAAGAACTATAAGGCGGCTCGCCAGTGGTTTCTTCCTGAATGGGGAAATTTTGTACAAAAGGACCCCAGATTTGAACTTGTTGAGATACATAGATGCCACAGAAGCTGAGCGGATCATGACTGAAGTGCATTCGGGGGTATGCGGACCTCACATGAATGGATATGTTTTGGCGAAGAAGATTCTGCGGGCAGGGTATTATTGGCTTACAATGGAGCAAGATTGCTTCAGTTTTGTTCTCAAGTGTCACCAATGCTAGATTCATGGTGATCTAATTCACTCGCCACCTTCGGAGTTGCATCCCATGTCCTTTCTTTAGCCTTTCTTTGCTTGGGGAATGGATGTTATTGGGCCAATTGAGCCAAAGGCTTCAAATGGGCCATAGATTCATTTTGGTTGCCATTGATTACTTCACCAAATGGGTGGAGGCCATCACTTTCAGAGCAGTCACCAATAAAGCAGTGGTAGACTTTGTTCATTCCAACATTATCTGCCATTTCGGTATCCCAAATACCATCATCACTGACAATGCATCCAATCTCAATAGTCATTTGATGAAGGAGGTATGAGAGCAATTTAAAATTATGCATCACCATTCTACCCTTTACCGGCCAAAAGCCATTGGAGCTGTTGAAGCGGCGAACAAGAACATCAAGAAGATTCTTAGGAAAACGATCCAAGGTTCCATACAATGGCATGAAAAGTTGCCTTTTGCTCTTTTGGGATACCGCACGACTGCTCGCACATTTATTGGTGCAACTCCTTATCTGTTGGTATATAGAACGGAAGCTGTAATACCAGCTGAAGTCAAAATTCCCTCTCTTTGGATCATTGTGGAGTCAGAGATTAAAGATACAGAATGGGTAAAGACCCGATTAGAACAACTAATGCTGATTGATAAAAAATGGCTAGCAGCAGTGTGCTTTGGCCAGTTATACCAGCAAAGAATGGCACGCGCTTACAACAAGAAAGTGCGTCCAAGGCATTTCGAGGTAGGCCAACTCGTTCTGAAATGCGTTCTTCCACACCAAGTAGAAGCTAAAGGAAAGTTCGCCCCAAACTGGAAAGGACCCTACATCATCAAGAAAGTGTTACCAAAAGGGGCCTTGCACTTGGTAGATAAAGAAGGACATGTACCAGACATGATTATTAATGCAGATGCAGTCAAAAGATATTATGTCTGATATATACCCACTGTGGAACTTTCACGCATGATTTTCTTAGAACGAGATGACGAAGGCTACCATTGCTCGCTATTCCAACCAAGTGTCACCCTTTTGTTACCCCTTTTAAGATGTATTTTTCTTCCTTGTTTTGAGTCATTGAACTACGTCCGACCTGATTCCGAAAGGATACGTAGGCAGCCTTACCCTGGGTTCGGTCCCATCGCAACAAAAATCCATATTCCCAATACTCCAAAACTGGGGCAGAAGTTTGTTTTTATCTTACGATTTTCCCGTAGAAACAGTTCCCAAAGTTGTTATTCAGTTCAAGGTTCTTTTTTCCTTTTCATGTTAAGAATTTCTAATCGATCTTTGAGAATACTTGAAGTCCCCATGCCAGGGGCATTGGCCAACCTTCCGTATGAAAAAACCCCGTATGAGCACTGTATGGCGACAGTGAGCAGAGAAATGCAAGAGTCTTATTGGTGAAAACCAGATGGATACCATAAGGCAACAGTGATTAGAGAAATGAGAGAGGTCAGTTAGCGAAAACCCGCAAAGGGCGCTACTAGCCGAATGAGGGTCTTCGATGCTCCGGCATGAGCACAACCAAGACAGTTTCAAGATGAATATTTGCGACGTATTTTGAGAATTAGACAGCTCAGACAGATCAGGCGTCCAATCCAAAATGCATGTCATGATTCATTGAAGTCGGCACATATCTCCAGATAAGTCTCCTTATTTCTCTCCCCGAAAGGGACACCTTTTATTTAGATATAATTCCTTTTTCACTTCCAATTTCTCTTCTATTCTTTTCCATAATTTTTCTTAGATTCCCTTTTGGTCTAATCTTGCATCAAAAGCAAAGCAAAAATGGCTGCAAAACTATCTACAGTTTTTCCGTAATACCGAGCATAATTTGGAGCATATACGGCATTGACGAAGGCAGGAATCCATCTGTGATCTCTTTTGATAAGGCGGACAAAGTGTCTCAAAGAAACTGAAAAGGTCGCCTAAGCAAGACTTGCTTCATGGGAAAAGTTGATAAGCACTACAGACACAAACTGGTTCTGATGCAAGATAACTAAGTTTGATTTTAAATAAAAATTGCTTTGCCTTAGATACAAGGGTTAACGGTACTGTGGACATCCGGGTATGAAACAGCCAGGGGAGACGTCAGAAAGACAAAGTCTCCAGAAAATGATACAAAGTATCCGAGAATCTCGGTACCACTCTGATAGAATCAGTTCTTTGACAACGGGGTGTCCGTGAACTCAAACTCCTCAGTGCATCAAGGCCACAAACCGACCACCACTTTAAAAACTCACAAATTTTCTTTGTTTGAAGTAGGAACAAAGTAGTGCAGAATGGCGGTTCTCAAAGGACGAATGTCACCAAATGTAAGCTCCTTAAAATCTTCAGCATGCATCACTACTATCCATACCTCTAATTTTCATAGCTTAACCCAGGCAAAACCTTTTCACCTAGGGGGACCCAGCTCATAGGTCCGAGTAGAAGTACTCTTTGCCCATGTTATTTTACAGTAGCTTAACTCAAGTAGAACCATTTCACCTTGGGGGATCCAGCTCAAAGTTCCGGGTAGAATTAGTTTTCGCCCAGGCTGTTTTTCGTTGCTTAACCCAGGTAGAACATTTTCGCCTAGGGCAATCCTGCTCATAGTTCCGGGTAGAAGTACTCTTCGCCCAGGCTGTTTTACGTAGCTTAACTCAGGTAGAACATTTTCATCTAGAGGGATCCAGCTCATAGTTCCGGGTAGAAGTACTCTTCACTCAGGTTGTTTTACGTTGCTTAACCCAGGTAGAACTTTTTCTCCTAGGGGGATCCAGCTAATATTTTCGGGTAGAAGTACTTTTTGCCCAGGCTGTTTTACGTAGCTTAACCCAGGTAGAACATTTTTGCCTAGGAGGATCCAGCTCATAGTTCTGGGTAGAAGTACTCTTCGCCCAGGCTATTTTTCGTAGCTTAACCCAGGTAGAACATTTTCACCTAGGGGGATCCAGCTCATAGTTCCGGGTAGAAGTACTCTTCGCTCAGGTTGTTTTATGTAGCTTAACCCAGGTAGAACCTTTTTCACCTAGGGGGATCCAGCTCATAGTTCCGGGTAGAAGTACTCTTCGCTCATGTTGTTTTACGTAGTTTAACCCGGGTAGAAACTTTTCGCCTAGGGGGATACAACTCATATTCCGAGTAGAAGTACTCTTCACCCAGGTTTGCTTTTCGTAGTTTAACCCAGGTAGACCTTTTTTCACGCTGGGGATTCAGCATTTTTTCAATAATACAGGGCGCCAACCCCTGGTTATATTTTCTTTTCCAGTAATACAGGGTGCCAACCCCTGGATACATTTCCTTTTCAGTAATACATGGCGCCAACCCCCTAGTTATATTTCCTTTTCAGTAATACAGGGCGCCAACCCCTGGTTACATTTCGTTTTTTAGTAATACAGGGTGCCAACCCCTGGTTAAATTTCCTTTTGAGTAATACAGGGCGCCAACCCCTGGTTACATTTCCTTTTCAGTAACACATGGCGCAAACCCCTGGTTACGTTTCCTTTTCAGTAATACAGGGCGCCAACCCCTGGTTACATTTTCCTTTTCAGTAATACATGGCGCCAACCCCTGGTTACATTTCTTTTCCAGTAATACAGGGCACCAACCCCTGGTTACATTTCTTTCTCAGTAATACAGGGCGCCAACCCCTGGTTACATTTCCTTTTCAGTAATATAGGGCGCCAACCTCTGGTTACATTTCCTTTTCAGTAATACAGGGCGCCAACCTCTGGTTACATTTTCCTTTTCAGTAATACATGGCGCCAACCCCTACTTACATTTCTTTTTCAGTAATACAAGGCGCCAACCCCTGGTTACATTTCCTTTTCAATAATACAGGGCGCCAACCCCTCGTTACATTTCCTTTTCAGTAATACAGGGCGCCAACCCCTGGTTACATTTCTTTTTCAGTGATACAGGGCACCAACCCCTGGTTACATTTCCTTTTCAATAATACAAAGTGCCAACCTCTATTTACATTTTCTTCTCAGTAATACAAGGTACACCAATCCCCTGATTATATTTCCTTACCAGCATAGGGTACACCAATCCTTGATCTCCTTACCAGTATAGGGTACACCAATCCCTTGCTGTGTTCTCCAACATAGGGTACACCACTCCCTAGTTGATTTGATTTTAAATGTAGGATACATCACTCCCTGGTATCATTGCCAATATAGGGCATCCCATTCTCTGACCACATTTTCCCAACATAAGGTACACAAATCCTTAGTTAAGACATTCTTTTGGGACAATTAAAAAACAAAATCATCATGACCTTTTCAGGGTACACCATTACTGTTTTTATTTTTTATTTTTTTTATTTTTTATTTTCTTTCAATAAAGAAGTAGTTTAGAATTTTGTTACAATAACTCACGAAATTTTCATAGTGAAAATTGGGACATAAAAAAATTTCGTTTGTTTGTTTGTTTGTTGTGATGTCTGAGCAGGTTTTACCTCGAGGCACAAGGTTCGAGATGAATAAAAGAAGAAGTTTGAATCCAAAATAAAGAAAAGAAAAGGAAAAAAAAGTGAATCCAAATGCAGAAGCAGATGGAAATTATATGGACTGCTCAAAACATGACTGAAGTTACGAGCTTTACATTTTCCGTTTTGCTCAGAAGAAGCCGTAGAAGAATGAACTAGAACCTATAGCTAGCAAGCATCAAGGTTCAGATTAGAGTCTGCATGAACAACCAGTAAAGACTCAAGATCAAGTTTCAGAAGACTTATAAATAGGAATCTTGTAACTTATAGCTGATAGGTTTGTTTAGTTCCTTTAGATTTTGATGTAATAACAGGGCCACGGACCAGAGCCTCGACGGAACCTAGCTCGACTTTCGAACTCATCACTCCATCATTCTTCTTGAACTACACGCGACCTGATTCCCTTATAACCCGGGATATGTAGGCTGTCCAAAACCAGGAATCGGTTGCACCTTTTTCTTTTATTTTTTTTCCTCTTTTGAATAACGATATGGTCAAAAACTTAGTCACACGGTTCACTTTATCTTTGCCTGAAAACTTTTAATGTTTCCAAGCAAAGAGGGGCATGCTGTGAGCACCTAATTTTTTACCGTGCTTGAATATTTCTCGCTCCCATCTTCCCACGCGTGTCCCCACTCTTTGCCCCCCACACTTTGTCCCCACTCCACTTTCTCTTGTCCCCCATGCTTTCCCTCATGCTTGTCCCCCCACACTTTGTCCCCTCTCTACTTTCCCTTGTCCCCCATGCTTGTCCCCCACTCACAAACTCCATACCACTCTCCCTACCCATTGAAAACAACCCCCAATTCCTTTCTTCTTAGAGGAGACGGACAGAACATCCCCCAGGAGGATCCCTCACCTCAAAAGAGAAGACAGTCGCTACCCTCATTCCCTCTATCAATTCTAACAGACCACACCTTCATCTTCCTTCTCAAAAAACCTCCATCAAGATCAGCCTTGTTTTCACACCAAAACCCCACTGTAAAGACCACCTAAAACCATAACTGTCCAGCCCTCAAACCCAGCAAAGAATAGCCCAAAAATGAGCTCAAATCCCTCACCAAACGCAACAAAGAAGTCCGAAAAACCAGCTTCTAGCATCACTAAAAGAGCTGCAACTTCAGCTCCATTTTCTGCCCATGAACTCCAAGTTTTAACCACTAAAAACGAGCAGAAATAACCCCAAAGTCCAGCTCTAAAACACCCCCAAGAATATCCCTAAAACTCAACCCAAAATGTCACCCAAACCAGCCCTAAAAATTGTTCGCAAGACAGCTCCAAAGGGCAGCCAAACCAACAGCGAAATTGCTAAAAAACCAGTCCGAAAAACCCAGAAAATCCGTCCCAAAATCAGCACCAAAAACCCGACGAAACACCGTCCAAAACAAGCAACAAACATCCATCGAAACGACCCATTTTACACCCGAACTAGTTGTCTAATGCTAGTCGAGTCGGTATAATTTTCGTCTATATCTTGGTTTGAGGTCGCCGTCGAGGTTATGGCCGATTGGCTCTTTTGCGTTTGAAGGTCCCTGTTTTTCTCTTGCTTCGGTCAAATTGTAGTTGCCAATTTCCTTGTATTTTGGCATCGGTAGAGGTTCTTCAATGTAAAGGAAGTTTCAAGCAATAAGGTTCATTCTTTATACTTATGTTATCTCAATTTGGTCTTGCTAGCATAATGAAGATTCTGGTTATTTGTTGCTCTTCTGTGTTGTTTTGTCTTTAGTAGTAGTCTTAATTAGCTAGTCGTTTGTCCTATACCATGACTTGATCTGTGAGATTCATGCTTAGCTCATTATTTACAATTTAATATTTGTTGTATGTTGATTTGCTATCTCCCCTCATTATAGTTAATACATTAGCATCATGTTGGATTAAAGAAGCTTTGTGTGAATTCATTGGAGGTTTAGGAAAGTTAATCATGTTGAGCTTTGTAAATTCACGGGTTTATGGTAATTGATGTAATTTTGGGCTTTAGTTTATTCTTACATTCTAATATTCGGGACATTAACACTTGGTTTGAGATAAGTGATTTGGCTTATTTTACATAACAAATAATTGCTTAAATAGCTCCAATAATAACTCTCGAACCTCACAACAATGAAAACAACAAATTATGAATACAATTAATATGCTTTAGGCGCGTTATTAATTAAATCAGTCATCGTGATTATGTATACGTTCGCGTGACATGACCATGTTTCCCAAACTAAAACCGAAGTATGCGTTCGCGCAACTTTGAGCGAAACAATCTTAATAAATAATGTGTTATTAATCGTACAAGTACGCGTGACATGATTTTAACACACTAAATAAAACGGATTCACACACACGTGGTTCATTTCAAGATAATTTCCATAAATCTAATCAAGCAATAAAAGTGTACATAGGTAAAACATGAGAATCAATAAATTACAGTTTGTCCAAAATTAATTCAAGCCAAGTTGTAGTCAATAAAGCGACCGTGCTAGAACCACGGGACTCGGGGAATGCCTTACACCTTCTCCCCGGTCAACAGAATTTCTTACTTGGACTTTATTTTCGCAGACCAATACTAAAAGAGTCAAATCTTTCTTTGATTAGGGATTCAAATAAAAGGTGACTTGGAACACCCGAAAATTAATTCCAAGTGGCCACTCTGAACAATAAGATAATCCCTATTTCAAATTGTTACTTTAATTGGAAACATTCTTTAACCCACAACAATCCATAACACACCTTATCATTTTGGGGGGCATAAAAGGGGTGTGACACTTGGTTTATATGTGCAAATTATATTAGTTGAAATTCGTAGACACCCTTATGTACTAAATTGAAAAATTATTGGAACTTAGTAAATTCTTGATTTGTCATGCTTCATTCCTTATTTATTGAGTTTGTATTTTATATGATAATTTGGTGTGATTGCCACTTGGATTTTTATGTAAATTTCGTGTGTTTGTTGATTTGATATTTCTTGGAAATAATCATATTATGGATTTTTCATCTGCAAATAATTAATTAAATAAGTTTAAATTGAGGCGTTTATATATTTACCTAAAATTTGGATTAAAGAAGGTGTTGTCCTATGATGAGTTATTTTCCCATCCTTGTGGTTGTTTTTGAGATTTTATATATATTGTGTTGAGCCGTGGACTATCTGTTATGAAATTAATTGACTTTGTTGTACTTTTGGAATGGTTGTGGCCTACGGGCAATTTGTAAATACGAGTTGATGATGCTGTGCTATTGTGATAATATTCTGTGTGAGTTGTTGTGTGATTTGAGTTATTGTTATGCGGCGTATAAGGGTGGCATTCCATTGTTGACATTATGCGGGCATAAGGGTGGCATTTCAATATTGTTATGTTTGTTGGGATATTGTCTGGGCGGAGCGATAAGGGAGGCTATTATAGGAGTGATAAAGGTGGCTATTGATATTGTTTGGGCGGAGGGATAAGAGAGGCTATTAAATAGAGCGATAATGGTGGCTATAAGAGCGATAAAGGTGGCTATATAAGCGATAAGGGTGACTATTGATATTGTCAAGGCGTAGGGATAAGGGAGGCTATTATAGGAGTGATAAGGGTGGCTATAGGAGAGATAAGAGTGGCTATTGTCAGGAATGATATGTGATGATGTGGGGTTATTGTGTTGGTAATTTTTATCTGATGATGTGGGGTTATTGAATTGGTAATTTTTATGTGATGTTGTGATTTTCCTTGTGTTTATTATTTTATCTTGTGCAACTTGTCTTGTTGTTTCGGTAAACTTGATAATAGTCTGATCTATGTTGAAATTATGAGCCTGTGGCTAGTGCCGAGCGGATTATGTTATATGGGATCGGGTTGCACGCTATAACTTGTATGATTAATGTTATATGGGATCGGGTTGCACGCCGAAACAAATTTGAAATGTGGGCACAAGGTGCCGAAGAAAATATGATGATTTTTATTATTGGCACGTGTGTTGTTCGTGCGGTTTTGATAGAATTATGGGCACGAGGTGCCGTGGAAACATGAAAGTGGGCTGAGACCCGTGTTACGAAAATATGAAAGTGGACTGAGACCCGTATTTTATGATTATGAAAGGAGGTGTCACAGAGTGACTTTTATTTGAAAGAATTTATATTCGAAAGATATTTATTTGAAATAAGTATATTCAAAAGATATTTATTTGAAAGAATTTTATATTAGAAAGATATTTATTTGAAAGAAGTATATTCAGAAGGTATTTATTCGAAAGAATTGTATGTTAAAGATATATATTTGAAGGACCTGATTAATTGGTTGTACTTGTGTTCCTTATTCGTTTGAGCAATAATTATGGTGTTCTTGTTGCCTTGCTGTTTATATCACTGGTTGAGTTTTGTTGCTATCACTGCTAGTTGTTTTTCAGTACTACTGTATACTGTTATATTGCACAGGTTATTTGACTAGTGAGTGTCTTGACTGTACTTCGTCACTACTCCACCGAGGTTAGTCTTGATACTTACTGGGTACCAACTGTGGTTTTACTCATACTACACTTCTGCACAATTTTGTGCAGAGCCAGGTATTGGAGATATCGGATTCTGACAGAGGTTAGAGTGTGATCGCAAGGATTTAAGGTAGAATTGCTTGGTCGTCGCAGTCCCTGAGAGTCTTTCCATTTTATTGTACTGTCAACTCTTGTTCGAACAATATTGTATATTCGATCCTTGAGATCATTGCATGTATTCAGTTAGAGTTCGTGACTCAGTATTACCAATCTTGGGAGGTTGTTATATTTGTTTCCGCTTTTGGTTTCGACACTTGTATTAAATTATCTATTTCAAAATAAAAAATGGTTCGAAATGTAATTGTAATCGGCTTACATAGTCTTAGAGACTAAGTGACATCACGATATATATGGTGGGATTTTGGGTCATGACAGACATAAAATACAAACCAAGGACTGCAATTAAGTCGCAAGTCTTGGCTGACTTCGTGGCCGATTTCAGTTCGAGACTGCTGCCTCTGGCAACCAAGGAGGCAGTAATGGTGTCGAAATCGACATCGGGGGTCTGGACCTTATTTATGGATGGAGCCTCCAACTTAAAGGGGTCTGGACTCGGAATAGTCTTAATCATGCCTTCGGGGGTAACCCTAAGGCAAGCCATCAAAACGATCCCTTTAACTAACAATGATGCAGTGTATGAAGCTTTGGTTGTAGGGATCGAATTGGCCTAAGGACTTGATTCCGAGGTTATCGAAATTAAACGTGACTCGCAACTGGTGGTAAATCAGGTCTACGAGATCTTTGATACCAAAGAAGAACGTATGCAATAATACGTGGTAAAGGTCCATACTCTTTTGGCGCAATTCAGGGAGTGGTCAATCACTCACATCCTGAGGGAGGATATCACAGAATTGGATGCATTAGCAAACTTAGGATCATTGACGGAAATAAAGAAATCGGAATCCAGGGCGGTAGTATAATTGATGAGCTCAGTCCTGGATACGGATGGTTACTATGAGGTAAATTCGACTAGTATGGTCTGGGATTAGAGAAATGAAATAATCAACTATATCGAGCACGGGAAGTTGCCTGAAGACCCCAAAGCATCACGGGCGTTATGCGCCAAAGCTGCACGATATAGCTTAAAGAGAGGCCAATTGTATAGAAAATCCTTCCAAGTCCCGCTGGACCGATGCTTAGGAGCGTCAGAAGCTAATTATGTCATGAGAGAAGTCCACGAAGGGATATGCGGCAATCAGTCAGGCGCAGATTCTTTGGTGCTGAAGTTGGTACGGGCAGGATATTACTAGCCTCGCATGGAAAAAGACGCCAAAGACTTCATACTAAAATGTGATAAGTGCAAACGCTAGGCACCACTATTACACCAACCGGCAGAACCCTTACATTCGGTTCTGTCCCCATGGTTGTTCATGAAATGGGGGATGAACATCGTCAGACCGCTGCCACCGGCTCTCGGAAAGGTAAGGTTTATTTTAATTTTAACTGACTATTTTTCTAAATAGGTGGAGGCAGGTCCTTATTAGAAGACCGGGGAACGCGAAGTGGTTGATTTTCTGTGGGAAAACATAATTTGTAGATTCGGTATACCAAAAGAAACAACATGCGACAATGGGCCACAATATATTAGTAAAAAAGTTACAAAGTTCCTTGAAGATTTGAAGATAAAGAGGATCACATCTTCCCCTTATCATCCGAGCGCAAATGGCCAAGTGGAGTCAACAAATAAAGTGATTATTCAAAACCTCAAGAAAAGGTTGGAAGCGGAAAAAGGCAAATAGCCCGAAGAATTGCCCGGAGTCCTATGGGCCTACCAAACAACGACCAAATTGAGTACATGATAAACTCCTTTTCCATTGTGTACGAAGCTGAAGCCGTAATCCCGGTGGAAGTAGGTGAACCTACTTTGAGATATATTTAGGGAGATGAAGCATCAAAAAATGAGGAGATGTTAATCAACTTGGAACTGCTCGAGGAACGCTGAGACTTGGAGCATGTAAGAATTGTAGCTCAAAAGCAGAGAATGGAGCGATATTATAATCGAAGATCCAACTTCCATTATTTCAAAGTAGGAGACTTGGTATTGAGGAAAGTAACCCAAAACACCCAGGATCTCAACGCAGAGAAGCTACGTCTAATGTCTAAAAGTCCCTACCGTATTTTATCTATCACTGGGAAAGGATCACACGAGTTGGAGAACCAGAATGGAGACAAGTTGCCTAGCAACTAGAACGTGGCACACCTCAAAAGATATTATTGCTGATGAACATTATTCAAGCAGAAAGTATGTACTGCACTCTTTTTTCCTTCGTTCAGTTTTTGTCCCTATTGGGTTTTCCTAGCAAGGTTTTTAACAAGGCAGCAACAGAAAGCATACTACGAAGACATCAACAATAAGACCTTTGATAGCAAGGCAAACAATCAAGTTTACATTCGGGGACGGTTAGATAATCTTTGGTTATATAGCAAATTCCCACTGGGAAGTTAGGTTTGCTACCGAACAAAGGTTACCCAACCGTTCACGAGCACAAACCACTAGAGGTTTGTTAGATATTCCTTCGCTCGATAGCATAAATCCCTGAAGGGAAGTAAAGTTGTGTTACCAAGTTGAGGATTATCTAGCAATTCATTAGTGGAATCTTCGAAGATACAACACTTCCAGTGTTCCAATTTGCACTCTTCGCATTCGAACATTGGGGGGGAATGATATGAGGATAAGACAACAATGACTTCCACGTCAACCGGGGAATGAAAATTCAGAAACTAAACGCATCATCGGGATCGGGGACTATATAGTCAGCCCCGTAGAAACAAGTTGTACAAGATAGCCACAAGTAATGGTAATTTCATTTCAGCATAGCAAATGCTTATGTATTTTTTGAAAATAGAAGGAATAAAATGAAATCCTTTTGTTTTTATCTTGTTTCTTGTCTGAACAATGAATAAACTTTGTCATTTGAAAGTTAAACAAGTACTTCAAATGTTAGTGCCGTATTGAACATGAGACGTCCTCTTCAAGAGCACCATAAACATAAGAGGGCACTCTCTTATAAAAATCCTCACGTTAAAGGGTTGGTTCCAGAAGAATCTATGCCCGGAATAAAAAATGCCTTCAGGGAAAAATACACCCGAAGCCACTTATGAAAAGGACACATAAGGTAAACTTGCACAAATACTTATAATAATCCTCACGTTAAAGGGTTGGTTACGGAAGAATCTATGCCCGGAATAAAAATTGCCTTCGGGGAAAATATTACACCCGAAGCCACGTATGAAAAGGACGCAGTAAACTTGCACAAATACTTATAGAAACCCTCACATAAAAGGGATAATTTTCGAAACCAAAGTGCTTCAAGTAAAATACATTCGAGACAACACATAGTAAAGCGTGAACATGAAAACATGCGCTGAACTCTTGAGCAAATGCAAAGATTAAAGACTTGCATGGATATTCAAACGAAAGTAAGATTCAAATGATACTTGAGCAAAAATATGTCTTTATTTACAAGAACATGCCAAAATGGTAAAAATTTAAAATGGGAAAAAGAAAAAAAAAGCTTAACTGCAACGCCTACGGAACCAGGAGGAAGAGAAGTGTCCGCATTCCTGGGAGAAGTAGGTGGGTCCATCGATGTCTCGATGTTTTCCCCAGTTCGGTATTCAACATCATCACCTTCTGATCCCTCTTCAGTTTCAGAATACTCTAAACCAGAACCAAAACCAGAAGAACCAGGAGCATCAGACTGCGCTGAGAGTCCATTTTAAGCAGCTAACTCAAGCTCTCGGGCCTTATCAATTTCGGCATCAAAGTCGATAATACCAGCTTTGGCCTCCTCCAAGGTTTTTCTCCTCTTGCTGTACATGGCGTAAGTTCTTTCAACAACTATAGAAGCCTCTTGATGTTTAAGTTCTTCTTTGAGTCGGGTAACCTCGACATAAAGGCTTTCCCGGGCGGACCTAGCAGATTTGAGGCTGACTTTAAGGTCGCGGACAGTTGAACTAAAGAGCCTATTATGCTCGATAGTTTGCTTGTACTTATCTTCTAGCTAGGCGTGTTTTTCCCCCACAGCAGCAATCTCTTCGATTTTGGAGTTCAAGTCTGCTTCTAAGTTAGTTGCGTTTTTGGCAGTAGCAACCTCACGCTCGGTTTGCTGAAAAAATGTCATCCTGGACTTTAACCCATTTGGCCTTAGCCTCATTAAATCTAACCCTCAACGGGCTAATTTCTTGGCTAAGAGTTACCACTTCTTGTTCGCTTTGCTGTAAGAGATCCTCCAAATCAACGGCCCCAGTAGATTTGCTTTCCAGTTTCGAGAGGCGGAGAACCGTTTTGTCTTGTTCCGCCAAAAGCTTATTCCTTCAAAAGTAAGTTCCTGCTTTTCACGAATCAATCTTTGAAGGCCCTTAGAAGCAAGAAAGTTAGCCTACAAAACAAAAAAGAAGTAAAACTTAGAATACATTCATACAAAATTAGAAGAAGTAATGAAGGAAGAAAAGAACGTACCGCTACGGCATTATGCATGGCATTGTTCAACTAGCACTCTCCCGAGAGTGCCTGAATATTTTCCCAGTCTTTTTCTGAAGCTAAAGGCTTCAGATAATTTGCAAGTTCCACCGTCCGTGTTAGAAAGTTGCATCCAATAGAGACTGAAAGAATAATGTTCCTCCTCCTTTGTGGATCTTAAGAAGGGGCATCATAATTTTGCCCCAAATTCCAATGAACTGGGGACTGTGGAAGAGGAACACTTTCTTCATGGTCAAATGCGGCCGATGGAAGTGATGTTGTAGTTGCTGGTGTTGGTGAAGGTAGAGATGAAGCTGATGGAGTTGAAGAGTGAGAAGCATCAGCATCAAATTAAACGATGGATGTTGGATGATTGCCAACCAAAAGACGGCAAGGACCCGGTCCTTAGCCCCGCGACACCGGTTACAACAATTGGGGCCCGAAAATGGGAGTTGGCATTTTCTATCAAATCCCATTCTCCCCAAAGTGCCGAGACATCATCTCCAGTTGATGTAACTATCTCAACAGGTCGAGCATCCTGTTGAGATGATGAGGATCGTCGCACTCTATGTAGAGAAGCTCCCTCATCACTTGCTTCTTCATCTTCAACAATCATCACGATGTCTATGACCGGCCCGGAAGGAGGACCAGTCACCATCACCACCGAAGATGGCTCGGGGGCCTCAGTCTTTGCCCTCTTATTCTTTTCTCTAGCTGTGAAGGAACATCTTCTCTTTGGTTTCTTATCCTCCGGGCGGGGACTCCGTAAAGAAGTATTTGTGCCCGAAATAGGCTTGGAAATACCTGTTCGAGTAATTGCTTTCTGAAGCACCCTCGCTGCATCAGCAGGATCAGCCAAAACGTCCTCCTCAGGGACAGTAATAGAGCCCGCAGGTAGACCGAATTTCATGAACAAGTCAGAAGGATTCAACCAAGTTCTCCATATACAAAAAAATGGAAGCAAGGTAAACTAAAATTACTATGATTTTTGGCCTTCCACCCGTATATAAGGACCAGTTCTTTCCACAAACGAGATTCAGGCGTCATTGGTGGCAACTGCAATGAACCATTCCATCATCTCACGGTCGTTGTCATCATCCATGCTAGACAACAAAGCATGGTGGCCACGCTTGTAGAGGTTTATCATCCCCCCGCGGAAGATTTTGGGGGAATAGAGATTCATCATATGAGCTAAGGTTAGCTCCTCTCCAGTTTCCTGTTACAAGCGTAGAAGAAAAGTGACCGTCCTCCACACTGTAGGACTTACCTATTCCAAACACACTTGGTAGCAAAGGAAAAACTCTGCAATCACATAATCAAGCTCTCCACTAAAAGAAAATGCACCAAAAGTAAAGGGATACGTGTAAAAGTATGTAAAATCTTTCTTGGGAAGGGTCACTTGCTCCGATAGATCAAAAGTAATGATATCCAACTCATGGCAGTGGCAGACTTCATTCAAAGCAGGAATACTGGAAGGACGAATGGAAGAAGGGTACCTACTAAGAGCCATGTACGAGGGTTAGCAATAGGGAATTTCTCTTCAAGATCCTTTGTGGTACCGAGTTTTCTTGGGATGATGGAACCCACCATTGGAGGAACAGAGTCCTCGATTTTGTTCTTATTCTTTGTTGAACCTGCACGCTTGGAGGAAGAAGCCATTGAAAAAGAAGAAGGAAACGGCTTTGAGTTTAAAGAGAATTAGAGAAAGGATGGAAAAAAGAGATGCAAATCGGAAGCTCGAGACATTATGAAACGCAAAGGAAAAGAATGTTGCGTATAAATAAAATTTTGGCGGCTAAGTTCATGGACATCGGTAAAAGCTGTGCTGAATTATGGGATGATGCGTGTTATGGGTATTAAATGCGATAGAGACATGAGTCTAATCAACTGTCAGGAAATTTAAGAGGGCATTATAGTAATTCCCGCCAAAAAGGTATTTCTACCAACTTTCTGGTAATACAAAGTTATGTCACCAGAAAGTAGGGGGACTATCTGTATAGGGTGAAATATGATATGACATGTGGTCGTCTAAAGGGAGGACACGTAGAACCCAAGACGGGGATGACCGAAGACCGAACACAGCCATTTTGCTTGCCACCGAAAAGGATAACGTTCATAAAGGTGTGTTAAATGCTCTGTGCCCGGTAGCATTTAATAGGTAATATTCTGCAGTATTAAGAGTGATGGTACGTTTAGAGAATTTAGCATATATGCTCACCGTTACGTGTTCATCAATGTCCCTCATAATTGATACTAAAAGAGGGCACGATCCTAGGACCTCCTTTCCTAGACATAGCTATAAAGAGTGAGCTCAGTGATGGTTGTAAAGCACATGATTATTTTGGCTAAACATATACTACATTCTATTCAAAGCTTAATACAATCTTACTTTCTTGATTTTTGATCTCATCATTGTTGTGCCCGGAAACCTTATTCCCGAAACTGTCATCTCTGTTTCTTTATCCACATTTCAAGGCTAAGTATTGTATATTTCTTCAACTATTGTATTATTTCAGGATCAAATTAGTTCACTTGTCTAAGAACCACATATAAATTCAACTGTACCGTTTTACGGGTAAACAGATATGTTAGGCTACTTTTCTTTTACCGTTGCATGTAGAGGTTTACCCAACATGAGGAAGGGGAAAGACTGAAATAAAAGACTAGCAATTTGTTTTTATATTATTTACATTAATTGATCAAAGATGTAGAATGAGGAAGAATATAGTCTTGATTAGATAGTTTTCATTTTAAAATCATTGATGCATATGGTGTTTTGTGCACCATTTTCTTGAGCATTTTTTACTTGATCATCTCACGTGACCTAAAGAAAATCGGCATATGAAAATCTATATCTATCTATATAGTATTAAAAGTGTTACACCTTGGTGTTTTCTTTCGGCATCATTCGTATCGTAAGTTAACTAAGGTGAGCCCAGAGAAGTCATAAAACCCCTACAAGGCTAATGATGGCATTAAACAAATGTTAAGCATGTACCATAAGGTTTTGGGGTTAAACGAATAACAAATGCTATAACCCATGCTTTTAGAGTTATACTTGTAATGACCCGACCGGTCATTTTTAGCTCTAGCGTGTCGTTCAACTGTTTGAGGCCTTGAGTAGCTTCACTTCATGTTTTATGACTTGTACACGTAGTCAGAATTGAACTTCGGGAAGTTCGGAGTTGATTTGGATGAAACTTTCTCAATTTAGAATTGTTAAGTTGGAAGAGTTGAACAAGGTTTGAATTTTGAGTAAACGACCTTGGGATCGGTATCTGAAGGTTTCAATAGGTTTGTACGATGATATCGTATTTGGGCGTATGTTCGGGTTGAGTATCGGGTGGTCCGGGAGCATTTTAGTGCTTATTGTGGAAAGTTGGCATTTTGAGGGTTTTAGAATTTCCTAAATTTGGTTTGAAGTGGACTTTGGTGGTATCGATGTCTGTTTGGGGTTCCAAGCCTTGGAATAGATTCGTATCATGATCTGTGACTTACACGTAATGTTTGGCGTCATTCCAGAATGTTTTAGTGTAATTCGGACATGTTTGGCGAAGTTTGAAAGTTGAAAGAAGGGTTTTGATCGTTGATTAATAGTTTGGATGTTGTTTGGTGTGGTTTGAGGCCTCGATAAGATTCATGTCATGTCTTGGGACTAGTTGGTATAATTGGATGGGGTCCCGGGGGCCTCGACTGTATTTTGGGATGGTTTCAGACCAAATTTGGAATTTTTGCTGTTGCTGGTTTTGTTCTTCACGAACGTGGAGAGAGAGACATGTTCGCGAAGAAGGATTTGAGCTGGAGGCCTTTTGTTCAACACGTTCGCGAAAGTTTGGGCAGTGGTTCTCCGCGTTCGTGATGGCCTGGTCGCGTTCACATAAGAGAAACTGGGCCTGGGAGTCTTGGCCTACGCGTTCGTGAGGATGGTGTCGCGTTCGCGATGGCCATGCTTGATAAGGCATCGCGTTCGCGAGCCTGTATTCGTGATCGCAAAGAAGGATTTGGGAGCAGAAGCTGGTTGTGCTTTGCGAACGTGAGGGACTTTCCGCGTTCGCAAAGAAAGGCGCCTGGGCAGATTATAAGCTTGCAAGGGCGGGATTTTTTCATTTTCAACTCATTTCTCTCTTGCTTGGGCGGTTTTTGAGTGATTTGTAGGAGACATTTTCATCATCAATCTTAAGGTAATAGATTTCTACACATTGTGAGTTAAATATATGGATTATATGTGAATTTAAAACATAAAACGTTATGGTAATTTTGAGATTTTGGTAGAAAACCTATAATTTGATATATTTGGATTTTGACTACGAAATTGGATATTGAATTAGGAATAAATTATTTATTTGAGTTCGTGGTATTATTGTCAATGATTATCTTCAAAAAGTTTTGAAATTTGGGCATATGTGCCCGAGTGTTGACTTGTTTGACTTTTCGAGTGGAGTGAGAATTGTTATAAATTGATTAATTATGATTATTGGAGTATATTTTTATTGGTTTGCATGTTGATTGACTAGTTTCAGAATATTTGGCTTTTAATTGAGGAGTTAGAGAGGCATTGGAGTCGGTTATTGGAACTTCGGAGCAAGGTAAGTCTCCTTTCTAACTTTGTGAGGGGGAAACTACGCTGTAGGTATTAAAATTATTATGTGGTACTAGTTGTGGGTGCTACGTACGCACGAGGTGACGGGAGTCCCTACGTAGCTAAAAGCATATTTATGTCTGGGTAGACTTAGGACTTTAGCATGTAATATTTAAATTATTTGAACTCATTTTGCTAGCTTAATTAAGTGAATTTATATTTGAAATTGATTTGGGAATATAGTAGGCCGAGCTTTATCAACTTTGGGTTGTTTTGCGAGATATTTGATAAATGATAAAAGTCATGTTTACTTTATGTTCCTGTACCTGTGTTGTAAGCACGTGACTCGTAATTTGATAAGTTTCTTCCTATGCTGTGAATCGCGCCGAACGTCTCGACAGTATATTGAGATGCATTTCTGGTTCGTGCCGGTCGACCCTCGGCAATGTACACACCACTCTGGAGCGGGTCGTACAACCTCGTCATAATCGTGCGTGATACCACTAGCAGTCAGGATATTCATGAGATTCCCCTTTTATTGAGGCATGGAATTTATATAGTATTCCTTATTTGTTTGAGATTGCATTTGATATTTCTAATCTGTTGAGATAGCATATGAGATTTGAGAGATTTATATCGTCAAAAGAAATGTTGGATGATTATGTTAGTTATCGTTTTACCTCATTATTACTGTTGTACTTCATATCTGTTTATGATTTATCATACTGATTTATTGGACCACTAGTAAGTGTCGATATAATCACTTGTTACTACTTATGTGAGGTTAGGCTAAATACTTACTGGGTACGCGTTGATTTACGTACTCATACTACACTTCTACACTAACTGAGCATGATCTGACAAGTTCATTTGGCGGTCATCTTGACGTGTTGGCGCAGCTGCTGAAGAGATTTTATGGTGAGCTGAATTCTAGGCTACGCATCGCATCCCACAGAGTCTCCATCGTATTATGTACTTTATCATGTCTAATTTACATTCCAACAATATGTTGTATTATTATTGTACTCCTTAGTAAATGCTCATGCACTTGTGACACTAAGTTTTGGGATATTCTTGTTGATGTTTACGGATTTGTATATTATTATCATCTTTTATTTTTATGCCTTACTAATTATGTATGTACCCATGATTTTAAATGTGTAAATTGTTTTACTTAATAACATTTATGATTTCGAAAGTAATAAATGAACAAATAACGTGATAGTTCATTGTTGGCTTGTCTAACGGCGACGTTGGGCGCCATCACGACCTATAGCGGGGTTTGGGTCGTGATAGCTTAGTATCAGAGATCTAGGTTCATTTACGTCTCACTCGTCATTAGCAAGTCTAGTAGAGTCTTGCGGATCGGTACAGAGACATTTGTACTTATCTTCGAGAGGCTACATGGCTGTTAGGAGCACTTTTCTTCTTGATTCCTCGTCGTGTGTTTGATTCCGTTGGATTTATGCCTTAATTTCCTTCCTACTCATTCCTATACGATGTTGAGCGCTTGTTATAAATTGGGTGTCGAAGAGTTGTAGTGGTACTGCAGATATGGTGCAGGATGTTTCTCCTTGCATGTTCGGGCGGGCTATTATTGTCGCCTTGTGGAAGGGTGTTCTGTCATTTCAGCATAATGTTAGTGTTGCCTATGGTTTCACGATTATGCACAGTGTATTATGATGTTCATGCGTTGTTATCGCATGGTATTGGTGTAAATGGTAGGGTGCTTATTTACGTGTCGCGGCAGTAAATGACTCGATAAGAGGATTTCCCGGTTCATGGTTTAGAGGTTCAACATTTAATTCCAGCGGAGGAAAGGTAATGAGAGTATGGATGATCAGGTCTTGGTTGACAGGGTAGCGAGGCTTGGTATTTTCGAACTTGGTAGCATTATCATTTGTGATGTGGTGTCGTCATCCTTGTTAGATCGCATTAAGTCTCATTGGCGTTATGGTCTCCTTTGATTTGTCTTTGGGACATGATGTTGTGGAATGGTGCCTAAGCAACAGTTATTAGAGATGGCGGTGTATGGAGGCTTCAGGTTCGAATCAAAGCTTCTAATGTTGATGGCTCGATAGAGATGATCTTTCTGGAGGCTTAGAGTTGGTGGAAATTTATCCATTCGGGTCCTACAAAGATGGATTATGATTTGAGATAGCATTTTGGCAGCGAAGGAGGAGGAAAGACATGGTGGGAAGTGTCTCGCGGTAGTTGGATTGCTTGCAGGTCAAGTATGAACAACAGAGTCCGAGTAGTTGCTTAAGGATATGGTTTAACCAAAATGGGAGTGGTAGATTAGCTTATGGACTCTGTGGTAGGTGTTGACGGCCAATTTTGACCCTCATTTTTAAAACTAATTTATTTGTACTTAATAATTTGCCATAAATATTTTGAAAGTATTCCTTGTTAATAAATAACTATTTTTACAAATTAATTAGGTTGTGAGTGGGTTGCTCTAGTGGTTAGCACCCTCCACTTCCAACCAACAGGTTATGAGTTCGAGTCACCCCAAGAGCAAGGTGGGGAGTTCTTGGAGGGAAGGAGCCGAGGGTCTATCGGAAATAGCCTCTCTACCCCAGGGTAGAGGGGTAAGGTCTGCGTACACACTACCATCCCCAGACCCCACTAGTGGGTTTATACTAGGTTGTTGTTGTTGTAATTAGGTATTAGTTTTGAAATTAATCATTCAACATTAATAATATGTAATTACAAATGTACTTACTATTTTAATATTATTAAAGTAATTTTTTAAATATGCCATGGAGGTTTTTGTGATTAATTTAACGAATTACTTCTTAAGATTTTGATTAATTAGATTACTATATTCGAAATTAGTGTTGCATTTCAACAAAGTATTTTATAAACAATTACATTAATTAGTAGTATATTTAATATTTATAATTTTACTGCATTTTATCAGGAATTATTTAATTTTAATTGAATTAATGTTAAAGAGGTTAAAGACTAAAGGCTACAATTGCAATTCCTTACTTAACTACACAATGACTATCTTTTAAACTAATTCCAGCCCAAATACCAAGCCCAATTCGAAATTGACCCAGTCCAAACACCCCATCCCCTTCCAACTTGGCAATCCATGCCATTCTCATTGAACCAATGATATCGTGCCACATCACCCTCTTTTATCACTCAAAACACAAACACACATGCATCTAAATCACTGATCCATTTGATCAACGACTCACATTTAATCTCTGATTTTCCTTTAAATTTTAAACACCCGCCTGGAGATCCCATCTCCACCGTCCAAATCCCATGATACAATGGCCACCAAAATTCCTTTTAAGAAACCTTAAATGCCCGAAATTTTAGGGCCGTTGATCACCAGATCCAACAACGTAGATCTTATCTCCTATCTTTAACCTTAAAGACTAGCCCCAATACCCTAAAACCCTAGATCATTTCTCCAACTCTCTACCGCCCCCATTTCCCTTTTCGTCTTCTCTTATCTCAAGTCATCCATGAACATCAATCAATAAACCTTGCATAAATCAATGCAAGGTCGTAAAATCCCTTATCAAATCATCCTTCCCTACTTCATCATCCACAAATCCCGCTGAATTTTCTTTTTGTTTTTCTAATCTGAAACACCAGAACATGTACAGTAAAATCAAAGCACCATTTTTGTTTTTGTTCTCAAATCCAACTGGCAGAATCAATCGCCTCGTCCCTAGGCTGTGAGGCTTGAGGTTTTATTTCATTTTTTTACCGATTGGATTTCAAAACCCTAATTCGAAACCCTAAACTAATCGGTGCAATGTCAAATCCTTAGGAGTCTTTGAGCTCTGTCAAAATTGGTGGCATGCATGGCCATTTTACAATATCATTATCATTGTTCTTGGTCCTGAGGTCAATCACAGAGACCTCTGGACATTGGGCCTTTATCCGGTGAATTTTTGTTCTCAACGAGCAGTCCTCCTCTGTCAGGTTAAGACTATCCTTATTCTCACCACTGTTATCTCTTTTTTCACTCGAGTATGCTCAAATCATCTATCATCCGTCATCTTTCACTATCTTAGTTTGGATCTGAAGCCCTAAGTTATTAAATGGCATTCTAAATAGAGCCTTGAATGCTCTCACCAACCAGACCTACCTAGCCTAACAGAAATCGAAAATCTTATACTAATTAACAGTTTAGAAGCCTAGTCTTTATTTTTTGATTAATTTCTATTCTCTCTTATTTTCGAGTTCCTTCACTGATCAAAAGTTTGAGACCTTGGCCCTCACACGGCTAAGTTAAAATCCTGTTTGGTTTGCTGCTCAATAGGAGGTCAGTATACCTCTACCCTCTCTTTAATTATTTCATTTAGAATCCTAAATATGTTATTGTTTTCTTGGTTAACTGTTTAGTTTATAATACTTATTTAGGCTTTGATCATTTGCTTTAGTTCATTATGATTTGCTGATGATCTATGACAAGTTGTTGTATCTGTTTAATATTAACTAAGTAGTTGTATAATCTTAGTGACCTTTTTGTATTGGATGACCTATGTGTTTGAGCTTATTAACTCGCTGATTTCTCACATTTGCCTAAAATCGTAGACCTTACTCCAATGTTCTGTTATAACTTTCATGTTACATTTTGAGTCATGGTAATGCCCTGTTACAACCTTCATGCTCGTCACGTTTCATTTTGAGATATGTTGATTTTGTTGTAACTCTTATAACCATCATGTGGCATTGCGAGTTTTGTTAATTTCTTGTTGCAACTCTCATAATCTTTATGTTGCTCTTTTGAATTTTGTTCTGCTTAGTGCTTTGTTATAATTTTTATGATCACCATGTTGTATCCTAAGTTCTGCTCTACTTGATTTTCTGTTATAATCCTTCATGACTCATCCTGTTATGTTCTCCTGAGTTCTGTCCTGCTATAGTCATCATGTTTAATCTGCAGTATACTTTTAAAAATATGCAATCTTACTTAGGCTTTCCTGTTCATCATGACATATCCTTTGAATTCTATTATGCTATACTTAGTGTTGTTATTACAGTCTCCATGTTTAACATGCCATGTTCTTTAGTTCTGTCATTTTGAACTTGGGATGTTGTTAGATGGTTTTAGCTAGGTTATATATGAAATGTATAGGATAATCCTACCTCACTGAGTTAAGATTTATGTAATCTGAGTATTAAAAAATGCTTTTGTGAATGTTAATGGATCCCTAAGTATCCTCTGAATCCTCATTATGAGTGTTTTACATCCATCTCTAACTGCTAGTTTGTAAACAGTCCTATTGGGATGGATTCCCCCTTGAATATCAGTAGGGTCTGTCATGATCAGTCTATTTCCTATGAATTAGACTATAGTTGTTCCTTGTTAATATTCTGAATATGAATCCATCATGTTTAACTATTCAACTAATCATGTGTAGTTAATTTAAGTCTGTTAAGTGTGATGTCTCCCTCTCCTTAAACCCTAATGATACTTCCACCCGATTCTTAAATGTTTGGGATTTATTTGATCTTGTGAATTCATAATCTTAATTGAAGTTCCGGTTTGTGTGGAAGTTTGGAATGAACTTTGTTTATCCTCCATGACTTCATATTTTTGAGCACTGTTTAAACTTGTGTTTAGACTTTGTGTTTCCCTTTGTTATTCTGGATTGAACCTGGTGTAAAGGAAAGCTTTTACTGTTACTTGGTTGAATACTATAGCCTACTTGTATCATTATCTGAATCTGTGTTAATGATCTCAAGTAATGCCATTAACCTAAGTGCATGTTCCTCTCTGATCAATGTTAAGGTATTGGTTTATGTATCCTCAAGCTCCTATAAGTCCAAAATGTGTGCCTTATTTGTCCATGATATGTATGACTTCAGTTTTGTTTAATTTTCAGCAATAGCAGCATAAGTATTCTTGTTACCATATGTGTCTAGAAATATGATCTTCAAAATCTGTGCATATGTGTGTTTCATTTATTTAGTGCAGAAGTATAAGGATTGTTCTATGTGCCCATTTCTGTGTTATTTTGCTAAGGAAAGTAGGCTCCTGTGGTAGGACATGTCATATTGGTTGGTTTGCATTGAAAAGGCCTCATTGGCATTCAAACCTATAGGGAAGAGTTGGTTGTTAGTGGTTAAAGGTATTTGGGAGTAGAGTTTAGCTCTAGGTTGTGCTGCTCTCCCTGGCACAAGCATTGCTTTGGACCTTGAGACCCTTGGGAACTTTGAAGTGTCGGGGGATTCAAAGGGGGCATCGACCTTGAGTAGAACTCACTCCTTAGCCTTAATTCATTAACACTAATTCCTCAATGGGGGTTTGGTATTTAATGGCAACGAAAGGTATTCAATGTGAATCATTCACTATACACAACCTCCACATTAGCATGATTCCCTTAGCATTCAGGTACTGTAAGTAATCTTTTCTTTAGTCTTTGCTTAGTATGATTTCCTTAAGTATTCGAACACTATCAGTGATTGTTTTAGTCTTTGATCAAGAATTTTATATTATGGATATGTATGCAATATTGTTATTCTAATGATATTCTTTGGACATGTACAAATGATTTGGGTCTACTGAGTTCTTTAAGAACTCAGGCCTAAGTCTAGCTCTACTGTAGTCCAGGGGTCTGCCTTTGCACATCATTTTCCACTGATGGGCCTGTCCTTTGAGGCCCAAATCTCCCAGAGTCACTCCTTTCCTTTTTCTCTTTATTTATAGCTGCGCCATTCCTTAAGTTTACACCATGTCATTGCTCGTTGTAGTTTTTCTTTTGTTATATACATTATGTATGTGACAAGTATATGTATTGGATTGATTGTTTATTCTTACCCTTTTATTCATAGAGTGACTTAGGCAAGCCTAAAGAACTTAGGAGTAAAAGAAGCCTTAGTTAGAAATTAACTTCATATTCGTTAATCCTAAGCTCTTATCAATTTGCCATGCTTTACTAACTCCTTTCTTAAAAATCTTTGAGCCCCAAAAGCTTAGCAAAGGCAACTGTCCTTCTCTCAAAAGGGGAAATCAAATCAGAATTGTCGCGGTTCAATCTTCAAAAAAATGAATTAGGTATATCGAAAGACTAAGTGTTGCTACACTAAAACAAAGGATTTTCAAATTGTTTTCCACTTCAAAACCAATGTACATCTTTGAATAATTTGCATAACACTCCTTACCACATTAGAATGAAATGAACCTCTATGATTTAGGACACAAAAGGCTTTAACTTGATTTCCTTTCACACTTATACAAATATCTCCGTCTTTCAAAGTTCCTTTTAAGCTAATACATACAAACGCTAATTTCCAAAAGGCTTTTCTTTAAATCCAACTTATTTAGACCATACTTCTCTTTGTAGAAATTATGTCCTAATATATGGTAAACTATACCCTTAGAGCACTAGTTAAGGCATAATACAAATAATTAATTCTAAATCCAGTTTAAGTCGTATGGTGCTACCTCAGGTAGATTTTAAGGGGTGTCTAGCACCTTTCCCTTAGAATAGCAAGAACCCTTTCCCATAATCTCACCGGTTAGCAGACCAATAAGGAATACAATTTTAGTAATTAAATAGGTACCCTATTATACCTTCAAATATTAGGCGGCGACTCTCTTTCATCAACAACAGAGAAACCACAAGTTGAATCTTGTTTTGACTAGTGCAAAATAGGGTAAAACAGTAGGATAGCCACACGCTTTGAGAAAGTTTAGAGCGATTTGGGGATCATGGTGGACAATGACAGTATATTAATTTCATTTGGGATGATGGCTACTGTACTGAGTGAGTTTGAATATAATGGAAAGGAGTTTGCTTGGAATGAAGAGGGGTGTAAAAGCTTGATTATCATTTTGGGATGCAACACAACTTCAAGTTTTGGAACGTATAGTTGGACCTTAAGTTGATGCTAATGGGGAATGAACGAACTCTTACAATTGGTGGAAGAGCATGGGCTTAGGAGGGTTTACTGATTTCATGGTAGTTGTAACCAAGGCAATGCCACTAGAAGATATTGATATGGAATTACACAGGTGCGCTATCTCCTATGAGTAGGCTAGTGTTTGCGTGATTTTTGATAAAGTTCCTATGAAGAGTTATACTTTCTCCCCAGCGGGAGGCATATACTGCGATGTGAGCTTGGATCGCTTGAAGAAGATGGTTGTATTAGAAGGTCGAATGTGCGATTATGGATGATAATTCGGAATGTTTGTGAAACGTTTAACAAGAGATTACGAGAAATTTGTCGGGTTAACAGTGCGACACCATAGTAATTAAGAAGGAGGAGTCATTGTGGGTTCTAGATTTATGTGATTATAGTTTTAAGCTAAGGGAATCCCACCATCTACGATTGGGTCATGTGGTTTTATGCCTATGCGGTGTTTAGCTATCGGTGCATTGGTGGATTAATTATGACTAAGAGAGGAAAACATCAGGGGTAATTCGGGTAAATAACTTGAGGAATGTGTGCTACATTTTTCCTTATCGATTCATGTGCAGGTTTTGGGATGACTCAAAGTTTATGCTTCTTGTGGATGTGATGTACAAGGAAATGAATTCATCCGGTTTCTTCTTTGGGAGTGTTCATGTGCTAACAGAGCGCTAGAGTTTGGTTATATTCAAGACCAGGCTAGCATGGGTGACTCTCAACAATGGTTTTACTGGGTTCAAGAATTAAAGTGTGGTGTCTAAGGATTTTGGGTCCGTTGTGTGGTTAAGGATTGAGTTTTTGCAGTAGATTATGAAAGGGACTTGTAGTGTTTCTATGTTAGCATCAGGGGTCCGCGATACGATGTTAGAGAGATGGAAGGAAACAACTTCGGATTCGTAGAAGATCTTTCAGAAAAGGTGTACTAATTGGA
This sequence comes from Nicotiana tomentosiformis, assembly GCF_000390325.3. Classification (NCBI taxonomy): domain Eukaryota; kingdom Viridiplantae; phylum Streptophyta; class Magnoliopsida; order Solanales; family Solanaceae; genus Nicotiana; species Nicotiana tomentosiformis. The sequence continues at coordinate 33,191,603 of NC_090820.1, read as the reverse complement.
AATACTATTGAGGGCATGCAGAGGGTATGAGATGGTTGATAGGTGTTGAGGCGATGTGGTCACGTGATTTGGGGTCACTCGAGATGAGTGTTGTTTGAGGTCCATTATGTGTTTTAATAGAACTATTATTTCAAAGGTAAGTCAAGAGTAAATTTGAAAAAGTCGAGTCAGTTCGTAATGGTTTAAATCAGCATGGTTGTGGAAATGATCAGTCCCTTCGGTGTGTTAAGATATATAGGTGATTCATGATTGTACGTGCGGGCATGACTGCTACAACAATTTGATTAATTAGAGGTATTTGATTCTGATGGCCTTGTTATGTGTAAATGAATCTTGAAAGAGTTATGGCAATTTAGACCACGATTTGAGGTCTATATTTTCTGCGGTTATGGGAATTCGGTTGCGTGTTGCAATTATTCTTCTAAAATAAGTGGAATGAAAAGGTTCCATATGCTAAAGTTTTTATTCTACTGGTGGTTCAGGGGTTTTGATGAAACTCTTGTACTCTCGTGTAACGGCATGATAGTTGCAATGAGCGATATGAAAATTGAAAGTTGAGGATCAAGGTTGCAATTCGGTGTCAATAAGAATGTCACAAGCTCGAAGGAGCGGGGGAAGATTTCAGATGTTTAGAGTATGTTGACGTCATCTTAGCGCCACCTGATAATGATGTCCTGTGTAAGAGGCATTGTGTATTGATTTGCGGATTCTTGATTTGCATTACAGAATTATTACGGTTTGTGGTATGGATGTGCAGTCTTTGCTACCTGGTGTGGAAGGTTGTGGGAGTTTATACCACTAGAAGATCGTATAAATGTGAGGTGTTAGTCACTTGATTGTTATAGATTGAAACCACGTATGGAGATTCTGGTACTGTCGCTAATGAGAGAGTTTATGCCTAAAAGGCTCTATATTCCTTTGGTTTGGACTGTGAGAGTTTGTTCCGGATTAGACTGCTGCTTGTGTGTGTCATGAATATGGTCATTGTGGATCCTTGAAAGGTTATTGGCCTAGTATGGGATGATCGGAATCGTCTTGAAGTCTGTTGGTAGGTCTAATGTGAAGGTGTGTTCTACATCAGGTTGGATGTGTTTCAGCATAGCATTGCTTATGGAGGAGTCTTCGAGCATTGGATGTTATTCCTGTCGTCAGCTATTATATGTAATACTCTATTGTTCCATGTGGGTTGTGAGACGTCTTGATTATTCGCACATGTGTTGTAATCTCGTGTAGCTTGTCGTGTTATATGAGCAAGATGGCTCTCGAGATGCAAGTCATTTATTGCACCGTAGTCGTGCTTGAGTTTTTGCGGCGCATGACGCTATCCGTCTCCCCAGGATTGTATTTATGCACTTGGCGTGCTGGTGACCGATATTCAGGAATTTTCGTGGGTAGGCATTATGTCTTGACGGATATTTCCTTATTAATTATTATGTGTGGAGCGGATGGAACGCCGCCACGAGTGTAATGTTTGGATTGGGTTTCACTCCTCAACGGTATCATGTGTGGATCGAATTTCACACCGCAACAGTGAGATAGTGAGTACAATTCCTTGTACTTATTTTGTGTGCCTTGTTTCTCATCTCTGAGGTAGGTTCATAGCATCTGTTTGGCTGTTTTATTCATTACGCATGCTGGATAGTTCTTTACCCGAGTTCCTTCTTTCCTTAGTTGGTCATATTTGAGTTATGACTGGCGAATCTTTAAATAATGACATTATCACATTAGATAATGACAGTGTATTATCTGTTTGGCTATCTTTACGAGCAATGACATGGTGCAAACTTAAGGCATGGCGAAGCTGTAAATAAAGAGATAAAGGAAAGGAGTGACTCTGGGAGATTTGGGCCTCAAAGGACAGTCCCAACAATGGAAAATGATGTGTGAAGGCAGACCCCTGGACTACAGTAGATCTGGACTTGGGCCCGAGTTCTTAAAGAACTTAGTAGACCCAAATCATTTGTACATGCCCAAAGAATATCATTAGAATAACAATATTGCATACATATCCATAATATAAAATTCTTGATCAAAGACTAAAAACATCACTGACAGTGTTCGAATACTTAAGGAAATCATACTAAGCAAAGACTAAAGAAAATATTACTGACAGTATTTGAAAGTTTCAATAGGTTCGTACGATGATTTCGGACTTGGGCGTATGTTCGAGTTGAGTATCGGGTGGTCTAGGAGCATTTCGACGCTTATTGTGGAAAGTTGGCATTTTGAAGGTTTTACAATTTCCTAAGTTTGGATTGAAGTGGACTTTGGTGTTATCGATGTCCGTTTAGGTTTCTGAGCTTTAGAATAAGTTCGTATCGTAATTTGTGACCTGCACGTACAGTTTGGGGTCTTTCTGGAATGTTTTAGTGTAATCCGGACACGTTTGGCGAAGTTTGAAAGTTGAAAGAAGGGTTTTGATCGTCAATTCATAGTTTGGATGTTGTTTGTGTGATTTGAGGCCTCGATCAGGTTCGTGTCATGTCTTGGGACTGGTTGGTGTGATTGAACGGGGTCCCGGGGGCCTTGGGTGTGTTTCAGGATGGTTTCAGACCAAGTTTAGATTATTTGTTATTGCTGGTTTGTTGGTGCTTGTTTTGTTCTTCGCAAACACGGAGGGAGAGACGCGTTCGCGAATAAGGATTTGAGCTAGAGGCCTTTTGTTCAACGCGTTCGCGATAAGGCAGTCTCATTCGCGAAGGTTTGGGTAGTGGTGCTCCGCGTTCGCGTAAGAGAAACTGGGCCTGGGAGTCTTGGCCTACACGTTCGCGAGGATGGTATCGTGTTCGCGATGGTAAGGCCTGTTAAGGTACCGCGTTCGCGAGCTTGTATTCGCGATCGCGAAGAAGGATTTGGGAGCAGAAGCTGGTTGTACTTCACAAACGTGAGGGACTTGCCGCGTTTGTGAAAAAGGGCGTCTTGGAAGATTATAAGCTTGCAAGGTAGGGATTTTCTCATTTTCAACTCATTTCTCTCTTACTTGGAAAATTTTTGGGCGATTTGGAGGAGCCATTTTCATCATCAATCTTGAGCTAAGAGATTTCTATGCATTGTGAGTTAAATACATGTATTATATGTGGATATAAAACATGAAAAATTATGAAAATTGTGAGATTTTGGTAGAAAACCTAGAATTTTGTATGTTTTGGATTTTGACCACGAAATTGGACATGGAATTAGGAATAAATTATATATTTGAGTTCGTGGTGTTATTGATAATAATTATCTTCAAGAATATTTGGAATCCGGGCGTGTGGGCTCGAGGGTTGACTTTTCGAGCGGAGTTGGAAATTGTTATAAATTGATTAATTATGAGTGTTGAAGTATATATTTATTGGTTTGCATGTTTTTTTGACTAGTTTGAGATCGTTTGGCTTTGAATTGAGGAGTATGAGAGGCATTGGATCCGGTTATTAAAACATCGGAGCGGGGTAAGTCTCTTATCTAACTTTGTGAGGGGGAAACTACCCCGTAGGTATTAAAATTGTTATGTGCTATAAGTTGTGGGTGCTACGTACGCACGAGGTGACGGGAGTCAATACATAGCTAAAAACATGTTTATGTCCGGGTAGACTTACGACTTTATCATGTAATATTTGAATTATTTGAACTAATTTTGCTAGCTTAATTAAGTGAATTTATAATTGAAATTTATTTGGGAATATAGTAGGCCGAGCTTTCACCTTAAGTTGTTTGGCGAGATATTTGATAAATGGTAAAAGTCATGTTTACTTTGTGTTCCTGTACCGGTGTTGTAAGCACGTGACTCATAATTTGATAGGTTTCTTCGTTTCCTATTGATCACATCGAATGCCTCGGCAGTGTATTGAGATGCATCTCTGGTTTGCGCCTGTTGACCCTCGGCAGTGGACACACCATTCTGGATCGGGCCGTATAACCTTAGCATAATAGTGCGTGATGCCACTAGCAGTCCAGATATTCATGAGATTCCCCTTTTATTGAGGCCTGCCATTTATGGTATTCCTTATTAATTTGAGATTGCATTTGATATTTCTGATCTATTGAGATAACATATGAGATTTGATAGATTTATATCGCCAAAAGAAATGTTGGATGATTATGTTAGTTACCATTTTACCGCTGTGCTTCATATTTGTTTATAATTTATCAAGCTGATTTATTGGACTACTAGTAAGTGTCAATGTCGACCCCTCGTCACTACGTTTTCGAGGTTAGACTAGATACTTACTAGGTATGCGTTGATTTACGTACTCATGCTACACTTTTGCACTACATGTGCAGGAGCTGATAAGTTCATTTGGTGGTCATCTTGGCGCGTAGGCGCAACTGCTAAGGAGACTTTATGGTGAGCTGCATTCCAGGCTACGTATCGTATCTCACAGAGTCTCCATCGTATTATTTACTTTATCATGTCTAATTTACATTCTAGACAGGTGTTGTATTATTATTGTACTCCTTAGTAAATTCTCATGCACTTGTGACACCAAGTTTTTGAATATTCTAGTTGATGTTTCCGAATTTGCATATTATTATCACCTTTTATTTTTATGCCTTACTAATTATGTATGTACCCATGATTTTAAATGCGTAAATTTCTTTACTTAATAAAATTTATGATTTCAAAAGTAATAAAATGAACAATTAACGTGATAGTTCATCGTTGGCTTGCCTAACGGCGACGTTGGGCGCCACCACGACCTATAGTGGGTTTTGGGTTGTGACAATACTAGGAGTGATTAATATGCTAAGGGGTAGTGTTTAAGTTAATTGAATCATATAATATTAGTATATTAAGTTTTGAAGTCATCTAAGTTGTAAAATTAAAAAACAAATCGGCGAAAAGTATCGCAAATTACGTTCATAATCTTGGTGAAAATTGTGTCTAATGCTACTGAGCATTTATTCTAATATACATGGAGTTACAGGATGATCCACCCACTAAATTCAATATCTATGAGTCTAGTTTACAACGTATTAAACCGTTCATCGATACGATGTTGGAGTAGAGAGTTATTCCCATTTTTGCGAGACTGTGCAGGATGCCTCTTTTGGGACCCACTATGACGGTGGTCGACCTTCAACTATTTTTATCTCATTTTTGGGATGAGCTTTGCTCATTTTCGATCTCCTTACATTGTCACACTCTCCAAACCCTCCCAAGATTGTGTGAGGTGAGATTGTGGTGCCAAAATATAAACAATTTAGATATCTAAGATTGTTCTTTCAAGAGAATGGAATGGTAAATATAGATATTACTCATAGGCTTAAAACTGGATGGTTGAAATGGAAAAGTGCTACCAGGGTGTTATTCGATAGAAGGATGACTATCAAAGTGAAAGGTAAATTTTATAGAATAGCTATAAGACCAACAATGTTAGTATATAGTAGTGAAGGCTAGGTTGCCCACGTCCAACAAGTTCACAAGATGATTATTTGCAGAGATGCAGATGCTAAGGTGAAACAAGATTACATAAGATTAAAAATGACCACATTCGTCAGAAGGTGCAAGTAGCACGCATTGAGGATAAAATGAGAGAGGGTCGTTTGAGATATTTTGGTCATGTCATGCGTCGACTGGAAGATGCACCGACCTGTAAGTCTGAAAATATAGTGAATGAAGGAGTTAAAAGGGGACAGAGTAGACCTAAATCACATGGAAGGAAGTTATCTCGAAAGACCTACAAATCCTTGAAATAAATGAAGACTTAGCTCAAGATAGGACACAATTAAAGAAAAAGATCCATATAGGGAATACCTACATTAGGAATAGGTTTTAGACTTCTTAGAGAATTTTTAATATTATTATTATATATATATATATATATATATATATATATATATATATATAAAATACTATAAAACTTCCTTTCACTTTCATTTTTATTTTATCGTGGTAAGGTGATGATATGAGAAAAGCTTAAAGAAAGAAGCGAGGATTCATATAATCGACCCCAACATGTTTGGGATTGAGGCGTAGTTGTTGATATTGTTCCTTTCACTTTCATTTTTATTTTATCGTGGTAAGGTGATGATATGAGAAAAGCTTAAAGAAAGAAGCGAGGATTCATATAATCGACCCCAACATGTTTGGGATTGAGGCGTAGTTGTTGATATTGTTGTTGTTGGAGGGATAGAAGGGGAATGCACCTCCTGAACACTTCTTTTTCAACAAAGTTAAACTACAATGAGTCAATGTGTAACGACCGACCGGTCGTTTTGAGCCATGACACGTCATTCGGCGATTTGAGACCTTGAGTAACTTCACTTCAGGTATTATGACTTGTACGTGTGGTCGGAATCAAATTTTGGGAGGTTTGGAGTTGATTTGGAAAGAAAATTCTAAATTCAGAAGCTTTAAGTTGGAAGAATTGACTAAAGTTTGGAGTTTTAGTAAACGACCTCAGAATCGGAATTTTAAGATTCCAATAGGTCTATATGATGATTTCGGACTTGGGCGTATGTTCGGGTCGAGTATCGGGTGGCCCGGGAGTATTTCGGCGCCTATTACTGAAGGTTGACATTTTTAAAAATTTAAGAATTTCCTAATTTTGGGTTGAAGTGTATTTTGATGTTATCGATGTCCATTTGGGATTCCGAGCCTGGGAATAACTCTGCATGGTGATTCTGGTCTTAGGGGCACGTCCAGATGTGGATTTGGAGGTCAGTAGGTCATTTGGCGAAAGTTGGAAAATTGAAGGTTTTGGAAAAGTTTGACTGGGAGTGGACTTTTTGATATCGGGGTCGGATTCCGCTTCCGCTTCCGGAAGTGGGAGTAGGTCCGTAATGTCAATTATGACTTGTGTGCAAAATGCGAGGTCAATCGGATTTGATTTGATAGGTTTCGGTGTCGAATGTAGAAGTTTGAAGTTCTAAAGTTCATAAAGCTTGAACTGAGGTGTGATTCGCGGTTTTGATGTTGTTCGATGTAATTTGAGGCCTCGAGCAGGTTCGTGTTATGTATTGGGACTGGTTGGTATGATTTGACGGGTTCCCGGGGACCTCGGGTGTGATTTGGGGTGGTTCCGGACCAAGTTTGGGTGTTTTGATGCTGCTGGTTGATGGTTCTTGTGTTGTTCTTCGTGTTCGCGAGGATCCTCTCGCATTCACGAAGAAGGATTTTGCTGTAGGGACTTTTTTCTTCGCGTTCCCAAAGAGGCTCTCGCGTTCGCAAAGAAAGACTTTCTGTTGTCCGTCATCTGACTTCAGAAGCTTATATCTCTGAATCTATAATGCATCTCGATATGATCCAAAAAGAAAATTTGTAGCCCTTGGTGTCTAGTTTTCAGAAAGATAAACCATTTGTAATATGGAGTTGTGTATAAAAGGTTATGGTGGATACATTACAGACTTTTATGGAAGAGTTTGAAAATCTCTGTTGCACAGGGCTCACTTTGGAAGCTTATATCTCTCAATCTACAATGAATTGGGAGATGATAAACATATGAAAGTTATAGCTCTTGATGTCTAATATACAGAAAGTTAAACCATTTGTGATTTGGAGTTTTTTACAAAAAGTGATGACCATTATAACAGAGGCTATCTGAGAAGAGATTGAAAATGGTTTTCGAGAATTTTGTTCATCGCGAACGCGATGGGGCGCTCGCGAATGTGAAGAAGGGTCGCATGGGCAGTGTGTAGGTTTTCAAAAACAGGTTTGGCTCATTTCATCTCATTTGCTCCAAGGGAGCCGACCTAGGAGCGATTTTGGAGCTCCATCTTCATCATCTATGTCAAGGTAAGTAATTCCTACGTATTGCAAGTTAAATACTTGGATTTTATATAGATTTTAACATGGAAATTCATGGAAATATTGTGGAAAATTTGGGGTTTTGGTAGAAAATCTAGAAATTGATATTTTTAGATTTTGACCACGAATTGGGCATGGAATTGAGAATAAATCATATATTTGAGTTCGTAATTTTATGGGTAATGTTTATCTTCGAAAATTTTCGGAAATCGGGCACGTGGGCCCAAGTGTTGCTTTATCAGGTTTTCGAACGAAGTTGAGAATTTGTCTAAATTGATTTATTATGAGTATTAGAGTATATCTTTATTGGTTTGCACATTGTTTGACTAGTTTTGGAGCGACGGGCATCGGTTTGAGGTGTTAGAGGGATTTAGAGCCGGTTATGGAATTTTGGAGCGAGGTAAGACTCTTGTCTAACTCTATGAGGGGGAAACTACCCGTAGCTGATATATTTAATGCGTGCAACTTGTTGCGGGGACTATGTACGCATGAGATGATGAGAGTCCGTACGTAGTTAGATTCATGTTATTATCCGGGTAGACTTTGGTTCACATCATGCTATAACTGTACTACTTGAGCAGTCTCTCGCCTATTAAATTCCTCTATTTTACATTACTACTTGAGCCTATTAAATTCCTCTGTTTACATTACTACTTGAGACTAGAATTGCTTTTGTAGAGACTTCACGAGTTCATGATTAGTCACCGACTAATGTTACTCCTCTTACGCATGTTTCCGGGATATATATGTGTTTCATTGAAAGGTTTTTGTTAAAGAAACTACAACTCACACGTTTATTCGTGAGTGGGTCAAGGACCTATCAAAGCCTCTTATTCTAATGGGATCGGGCCGTTCGCCTTAGCGGGATTATGTATTTCACTTCTTATGGGATCGGGCTGTTCTCCTCGGCAGGTCTTATGTACCACACTCTCATGGGAGCGAGTCGTTCACCTCGAAATCTTAATAGATGCATCTATGGTTCATGCCGTTCGACCCTCGATAATGCACAATTTAAATTCTTATGTTAGATTGGGCCGTACGCCTCAACATTTCTATAAAAGTATCCTCATGGAATCGTGCGTAATATTTGGCAAGAGGCCAGAGTATCTGTGAGTTTTTCCCTGATTCGAATTATAACAACCCATTTGGCGAGGTCCATTATATATATATATATATATATATATATATATATATATATATATATATATATATATATATATATATATATCACACACACACACACACTCCGATTGAGGAGGAATTTGCTAATTAAGAGCTTGAGTTTATTGTAAGGTGGATAAATGTACCACATGTTTACACTTGTTTATTTCATTTATTTACTCTGCCTCATATTTGCTCACCTCCTTACTGTACCTGATATTATTGGACCACTAGTGAGTGTCGATATCGAACCCTCATCACTACTCCTCCGGGGTTAGGCTAGATACTTACTGGGTACACGTGGATTTACGTACTCATACTACATTTGCTGTATATTTTTGTGCTGGTACCTTTATGTCCGGTGGTCCTTTGGGCACGGAGGCACGGATGATGCGGGGGACTTGCCACGAGCTGTATTTCAGGTTACGATCCGCAGCCAGCAGAGTCTCCTTTAGAGTTATTTGTATTTTTTCTGTCCTATTTGTATTCCGGACATATGCTATATTTTATTTTACTTCCTAGTTGATGCTCATGCATTCGTGACACCGGGTTTTGGGGATGCTTTTGAGTTGTTCTGTATTAAAGTTGTAAAAATATTGCCACTCACTTTTAAATTTCATCTCTTACATATTAATCGAAGGAAATTATGATTTCAAAAGTACTAAAATGAGTAATGAAGTTGGTTATTTATTGTTGGGTCGTGCTAACATGGTATCAAAGCACTAGGTTCATTTCGGTCTCATGAGTCATGAGCAAGTCTTGTAGAGTCTTACGGATCGGTACAGAGACGTCTGTACTATCTTCGAGAGGCTACAGGGTTGTTAGGAGAATTTCCCTTCTTGATTCCTCTATCATGCAGTTTGATTCCATTAAGGTTTGTGCCTTTATTTCCTTCCTACTCATTCTTACACGATGTTAAGCGCTCGTGTAAATTGGGCATCGAAGAGTTTTAGTGGTACGACAGACGTGGAGCAGGATGTTTCTCCCTACGCATTCAAACAAGTTGTTATCGTCTTCTTGCGAAAGGAGATTTTGTCATTTCAGCTCAGTATCGGTAATTCCTACAGTTTTGAGTCTATGCATGATGTTGGTATAATAGTAGGGTGCTCGTTTATGTGTCGACGCAATGAATGAATTGAAAGGAGATTTATCTCAGTGTGTGATTCAGAGGTTCAATATTTGATTCTAGCAAAGGAAAAACAATCGGACTACGAATGTGCAGGTTGGGTTGGTAGAGTAACGAGACTTGGTATTTTCGAGCGTGGTGGAATTTTCATTATGATGCGGCATCATTGTCCTTATTTGAATGCTTTACGGTTCACCGGTGTTATGATCTTCTTTGATTTTGCCTTCGGAGCAGGGTGTTGTGAAATGGTGCTTGAGGGACGGTTGTCAGATAGCAGTGTGCAGCGAAAATAGTGGTGTGCAGCGGTTCAAGATTGAATAAGTAAATCCAATGTTGATGGCTCGAAAAAGATGATCTTTTAGGAGACTTAGAATTCATAGTAACTTGTTAGTTCAGGTGCTACAGAGATGGATTTTGATTTGATACAATATTTGGGTAACGAAGGATGAGGAAGGACATGGGGAGGTGTCTTGCGGTGGTTAATTTCACGTACCTTAAGAAAATGTAGAACAATTTGGGAATCGTGATGGAAGTTGATTTGGTATACGTATTTTATTGGAATGATGGTTACCGTACAGAGAAAGAGTGAATAAGGCAGAAATGAGTTTGCTTGGGATGAATATGGGTGTGAAGATTTGACTATCGTTACAAATGCGGTATGACTTGAGCTCGGATGATATTTTTGAACTCTCAGTTGATGTTAGTGAGGAAGGAACGGACCTATACAACGTCGTAGAAAGAGGTTGGATAGGAGATGATGACTGATGGTTCAGAATGTTCATGACGAGATTTAACAAAACACTTAGAGAAATTTAGCGGGATAACAGAGCGATATCATGGTAATCGAGAAGAAGGAATCAGTGTGGGCTCAATATTTTGTGATTATAGCTTAAAGCTAAGTGGGGGAGCCCCACCATCCATGATTGGATCAAGTGGTTGCCGGCTTGTGCAGCTTCTGGTTATCGGTGCATTGGTGGATTATTTGTGACTAATAAAAGGAAACATCAGGGGTAACACGAGTAGAGAAATTGATAAATATGTGCTATATTCCGTCTTATCGATTGAGGTGCAAGATTTGGGAAGACTCCAAGTTTATGCTTATTGCGGATGTAATGTACAAGGAAACAAATTCAGTTGGTTGCTTCTTGGAGAGTGTGTTCATGTGCTAGCGGAGCATTGAAGTTGGTTACATTCGAGACCAGGTCAAAGTGGGTGACTCTTCATAACGGTTCAGTGAGTTCAATAATTTAAGTCTGGTACTTAAGGATTTTTGGTCTGTTGTATGGTTAAGGATCGAGTTCTGCAGCGGATTGCGAATGAGACTTGAAGTGTTCTATGTTATTACTGGGTAAGCGGTGCAGTATTAGGGAAAATGAAGAAATAGTTCTGGAAATTGTGGGAAGTCTTGTGGCATGGGTATACCGGTTGGAGACGCCATTGTGCACATGATGAAGGTATGGGGTGATTTATGGGTATTGAGATGATGTAGTCTCGCGATTCGGGTCACTCAGGATGAGTTGAGGGCGGATTTAGTTCATTGTTCTTTGATTAGAGCTGTTATTATTTCCATGGCAAGTCTAGAGTAAATTTAAAGGAATTGCGTCGGTTAGTAATGGTTGAATCGGCATGACTGTGGCAGTGATTAGCTCCTTCAGCTTGAAGCCATACACGTGGTTTGTGGTTGTATGCGTGGGTTTGAGCGTCATCACAACTTGTTTGAATTGGGAGAGTATTTGATTCAAATGGCTTTGAGGTGTAATGGATCTCCGGAAGAGTTGCGATGGTTTAGACCATAGCTTGAGGTTTGTATTTTCTGCGGGTTGGGGTCGAGTTGCATGTTGCATTGATCCTTCTGAAATGAGATGAACGAAGGGTTTTCTAGCCAACGAGCTATTCATTCTACTAGTAGTTCAGGAGTTATGATGAATTCTGGTATTTTTGCATAGCGGCATTTTAAGTGCAAGGAGCGACATGAAAAAATTGAGTTAAGGATCAAGGTCGCGATCCGATGTTGTCAAAAATGTCATAGGCTTGGATGAGTAGGGAAGCATTCAGATGTTTAAAGTAAGTAGGCGATATCTTAGTGTCGCCTAAGAATGGTGTTTGGTGGAAGAGGCATTGTGTATTGGTTTGCGAATTGTGAATTACCTTACAGATTAGCACAGTCGGTGGTATGGGAATCCAGCCGTTGCCACTTGGTGCGGAATGGTTGTGGGAGCATACCCCACTGACAGATTTGTATCGGAGTGGCGTGGTAGTCACTTGATTATTATAGATTAAAACTAAGTATGGAGAATTTGGTGATGCCCCTAACGTGTGAGTTTATACCAGAGAGGCGTTCTATTCCTTGGGTTGTGGAATGCATGATGTTTGTTCCATATTTAATGGTTGTTATTGTGTGTCATGGAAAAAGGTTATTGTGGATCTTTGGAAGGATATTGTCCCAGTATGATATGATCAGAATCGGTATGAGGTTCCGTGGAGCTTGTAGTGTAATGTGAGCAGAATGACTCTCGAGATGCAGGTCATTATCGTGCCTTAGTTGTGCTTGAGTTTCGTAGCGTGTGGCACTATACGTCTCCCTGGTAGTTGTATTATACACTTGGCATGCTTGTGGTCGATATTCAGGTATATACTCTTTGAATCGGGTTACGTGCCGCAATAGTGTCATGTCAGATCGGGTTGCGTGCCGCAATAGTGTCATGTCGGATCGGGTTGCACGCCGCAATAGTGAGATGTTGAGTACGATTCCATATATTGGTTTCTGTGTATTTTGTTTCTCATTCACCGAGGAGAGTTCATAGCATCTGTTCGACCATGTTATTCGTTACTCGGGCTGGGTAATTCCCGATCAGAGATCGTTCTTTTTTATGAGTTATATTCGAATTCGTAGCTTATTGGCGCGTTTTGGGCGTCATATGAGACTTTTGGCAGTGTTTGAGGTGGCTTATTGCCAGGGCAGATTGTATTGGGTGAGATGAGACTATTAGGCCTGGAATAAGTGCAATCAGACTTATATAAGGTATATTAAAGAGCAAATATCATCATTTAGTTCAGAATGGTGTAATGGTTCTTGTCCGGGGAAGATACTCAATGATTTGTTGATTTGACAAGTGGTTATGAGTTTCTACACGACTCTTTTGTCGTGGAGGTAATGTGAGAATTGGAACATGAGTTATATACGTCATGAGATGTATTGCGGGCAACAGACTTGTGAAATTTCAGCTATTATGGTCGGAGGATGTCATTATGGGCAACTGACTTATGTGGGTGCATGGTGCGATTTTAGCACAAGTGCACAATCATGTTTCAGTACAGTGTGGGGTGATTGATACAGTGTTGGTATGTTAGGATCAGATATTGTAAAGAAATTCAGAGGTTGGAATTTGGTTCCAAGGCTTATTGATTGAATAAAAAGGAAGACTTACAGTCCGGCTCGAGCCAAGGTGCCAAACTGGGATTGTGATGGAACGAGTATGTGCACAAGATGTTAAACAGTAATTTTGGACACCTCCGAAGCAATTCTTGGCACGTTCGAGGATGAACGTATGTTTAAGTGAGAGAGAATATAACTACCCGATCGGTCGTTTTAAGCCCTGGCGCTTCATTCGGCAGTTTGAGGCCTTGAGTAACTTCACTTCAGGTATTATGACTTGTACGTGTGGTTGGAATCAAATTTTGGGAGGTTTGGAGTTGATTTGGGAAGAAAATTCTAAATTCAGAAGCTTTAAGTTGGAAGAATTGACTAAGGTTTGGAGTTTTAGTAAACGACCTCAGAAACTGGATTTGAAGGTTCCAATAAGTCCGTATTATGATTTCGGACTTGGACGTATGTTCGAGCCGAGTATCGGGTGGCCCGAGAGTATTTCAGCGCCTATTACTGAAGGTTGGCATTTTTAAAAGTTTAGGAATTTCCTAATTTTGGGTTGAAGTGTATTTTGATGTTATCGATGTCTGTTTGGGATTCCGAACCTGGGAATAGCTTCGCATGGTGATTCTGGTCTTAGGGGCGCGTCTGGATGTGGATTTGGAGGTCCGTAGGTCATTTGGCGAAAGTTGGAAAATTGAAGGTTTTGGGAAAGTTTGACCGGGAGTGGACTTTTTGATATCGGGGTCGGATTATGATTCCGGCAGTGGGAGTAGGTCCGTAATGTCAATTATGACTTGTGTGCAGAATTCGAGGTCAATCGAATTTGATTTGATATGTTTTGGTGTCAAATGTAAAAGCTTGAAGTTCTAAAGTTCATAAAGCTTGAATTGGGGTGCGATTCATGGTTTTGATGTTGTTTGATGTGATTTGAGGCCTCGATCAGGTTCGTGTTATGTATTGGGACTGGTTGGTATGATTGGACGGGGTCCCGGGGGCCTCAGGTGTTATTCGGGGTGGTTCCGGACCAAGTTTGGGTGTTTTGATACTGTTGGTTGCTAGTTCTCGTGTTGTTCTTTGCGTTCGTGAGGAGCCTCTCGCGTTTGCGAAGAAGGATTTTGCTGCTGGAACTTTGTTCTTCGCATTCGCGAAGAGGCTCTCGCATTCGCGAAAAAGGAATTTCTGTTGTCCATCATCTGACTTCGGAAGCTTATATCTCTCAATCTATAATGTATCTAGAGATGATCCAAAAAGGAAATTTGTAGCCCTTGGTGTCTAGTTTTTAGAAGGATAAACCATTTGGAATTTGGAGTTGTGTACAAAAGGTTATGGTGTATATACTACAGACTGTCTGGAAAGCATTTGAAAATCTCTGCTGCAAAGGGCTGAATTTGGAACCTTATATCTCACAATCTACAATGAACTGGGAGATGATCAACATATGAAAGTTATAGCTCTTGATGTCTAATATCCAGAAAGGTAAACCATTTGTGATTTGGAGTTTTGTACAAACAATGATGACCATTATACCAGAGGCTGTCTGAGAAGTGTTTGAAAATGGTTTTTGAGACTTTAGTTCTTCGCGAACGTGATGGGGGGATCGCGAACGCGAAGAAGGGTCGCCTTGGCAATGTATAAGTTTGCAAAAATGGGTTTCGCTCATTTCATCTCATTTGCTCCATGGGAGCCGACCTAGGAGTGATGTTGGAGCTCCATCTTCATCATCTATGTCAAGGCAAGTGATTCCTACATATTGCAAGTTAAATACTTGGATTTTATATAGATTTTAACATGGAAATTCATGGAGAAGTTGTGAAAAATTTGGGGTTTAGGTAGAAGACCTAGAAATTGATATTTTTAGATTTTGACCATGAATTGATCACGGAATTGAGAATAAATCATTTATTTGAGTTTGTAATTTTATGGGTAATATTTATCTTCGAAAAGTTTTGGAATTCGGGCACGTGGGCCCGAGGGTTGCTTTATCGGCTTTTTGAACGGAGTTGAGAATTTGTCTAAATTTATTTGTTATGAGTATTATAGTATATCTTTATTCGTTTGCACATTGTTTGACTAGTTTTGGAGCGACGGGCATCGGTTTGAGGTGTTAGAGGGCTTTGGAGCTGGTTATGGAATTTCGGAGCGAGGTAAGTCTCCTGTCTAATTCTGTGAGGGGGAAACTACCCCTAGGTGATATATTTGATGTGTACAACTTGTTGCAGGGACTACGTACGCAAGAGGTGACGAGAGTCCGTACGTAGTTAGATTCATGTTATTGTCCGGGTAGACTTTGGTTCACATCATGCTATAGCTGTACTACTTGAGCAGTCTCTCGCCTATTAAATTCCTCTATTTTACATTACTACTTGAGCCTATTAAATTCCTCTATTTTACATTTCTACTTGAGACTAGAATTGATTTTGTAGAGACTTCACGAGTTCATGATTAGTCACCGAATAATGTTACTCCTCTTACGGCATGTTTCCGGGATATATATGTGTTTCATTGAATGGTTTTTGTTAAAGAAACTACAACTCACACGTTTATTCGTGTGGGTCAAGGACCCATCAAATCCTCTTATTCTAATGGGATCGGGCCGTTCGCCTTGGCAGGATTATGTATTTCACTTCTTATGGGATCAAGCTGTTCGCCTCGGCAGGACTTATGTATCACACTCTCATGGGAGCGGGCCGTTTTAATAGATGCAACTATGGTTCATGCCGTTCGACCCTCGGCAGTGCACAGTTTAAATTCTTATGTTGGATTGGGCCGTACGCCTCGACATTTCTATAAAAATATCCTTATGGAATCGTGTGTAATATTTGGCAAGAAGCCATAGTTTCTGTGAGTTTTTCCCTGATTCGAATTATAACAACCCATTTAGTGAGGTGTATATATATATATATATATATATATATATATATGCATGCTCCGGTTGAGGAGGAATTTGCTAATTAAGAGCTTGAGTTTATTGCAAGGAGGATAATTGTACCACATGTTTACACTTGTTTATTTTATTTATTTACTGTACCTCATATTTGTTAACCTCCATACTATACCTGATATTATTATACCACTAGTGAGTGTCGATGTCGAACCCTCGTCACTACTCCTCCGGGGTTAGGCTAGATACTTATTGGTTATACGTGGATTTACGTACTCATACTACACTTGCTGCATATTTTTGTGCAGGTACCTTTATGTCCGGTGGTCCTTTGGGCACAGAGGCATGGATGATGCGGGGGACTTGCCGCGAGCTGCATTTCAGGTTACGATCCGTAGCCAGCAGAGTCTCCTCCAGAGTTATTTGTATTTATCCTGTCCTATTTGTATTCCAGACAGATGTTGTATTTTAATTTACTTCCTAGTTGATACTCATGCACTCGTGACACCGGAGTTTTGGGATGCTTTTGAGTTGTTCTGTATTAAAGTTGTAAAATTATTTTCACTCACTTGTAAATTTCATCTCTTACATATTAATCGAAGGAGATTATGATTTCAAACATATTAAAATGAGTAATGAAGTTAATTATTAATTGTTGGCTTGCCTGATAGCAGCGTTAGGCGCCACCACGACCTTTAATGATTTTTGGGTCGTGACACAATGACTAGCTGCTAACGCGGGGATGCCATCTCATATGTTCTAGAAATATTAGGCTAAACATTACCTCGAGCATGTTTTCTAGGCTTTCAAGATGTTCCAGCATCCTCATTACTTCTTGCCCGCTATCATTTGCTGCCTTACATCCCATGGTCGAGTTACTTCCTTTGGCCTCTAAGTATTTTGATGATGACAATATTTACTCTCTGAAATTTTCCAAATGCATTATAGTCAAGTGGATTGCTTCATGGACTAAATCAATTCAATTTAGTAGACAAATACCAAGCTCAAAAAACTAACAGAGAGTATTTAACATATGGCAGGTGTGAGAAATGTCTATCCCAATGCAAGCACATAAGAACGAAAACATTTAGTAGCTCAACAAGTTGTTAAATAAGAACAAGAGTTCCAATATTAAAGAAGGAAGGCCTCTTTAAGAGGCTCGGCATCTGAAAATTCAGAACATTGGGATGGAAAACGGAAGCATTCAAGGCTACATTTGATGGCTCAAAATATTGGAAGACATTTAAAAACATTATTCAAGATCCTCGAATAACTAAAGAGAGATGTTTAAGAACTGGCTGGATGTAAAAAAAAAAAAAAAAAAGAAGAAGAAAAAGCTCTATAGATACTTTTGCATATCTTAAACAAAAAGCTCTCTTTCTACTCCTTAGTAAATCTATAAAGATCGTAAATCTTAGAGTTGATACATACTGTTCACCATAACCTTGTCTAGGTTATAATGTGGTGAAGAGCTGTGAAGTTTTGTAGTTGGAAAAGAGGATATGTGAGAGTGGAATTTTTAAAAGCGTTCAGTGGTGAGCGAGATTAAAACCATCAGGGAGTTCATTGTTGGTGAGCGAGTATAAAATCAACGTGTAATCGTTCATGGTGCTTGATCAAAAGCCACACCTTGTTGGTGACCATTTGAAAACTATTCATTGCTGGTAAGTGAGTAAAATAAGAGGACTACTATAACACCGTGAATCAAGGGAACTGGATTAGGCACCACATGGATGATCCGAACCAGTATAAAATTTCTTGTGGCATCTTTAATTTACTTTACTTTGTCTATCTATACTTCTCTAGCATCACTCCTCAACCTTAAATTATTTTTATCAGAAAGTTGTTCAGAAAGTAAAACACTGAGACTATCAGCCAGTAAAGTGTTTGAAATCTGAGAACTATGTTCCTTCCTTCTAACACACCTTTCCTACTACTCTGTTATGGAGACATCATATTTACAAGGTAAATCATAATTTTTTTATCTCAACTACATGACTCTTTTTTCTTTCTTAAACTCTATACCAAATCAAACAAGTTCAAATAAAATGAAATGTGTAATGACCCGACATGTTGTTTTGCTTTATAGATACACGTTCCCCTAATTAAAACTCCTCGTATGTGCTTTTACCATTTTATGACTTGCGGGGATGATTGGTTTGGGTTTGAAAGGGTTCGGGTTAAAATCGGAACACTTGTTTCCTTAATAGTAGCCTAAGATTGCCAAGTTTGACTTTGGGTAAATATTTTGAGTACACGACCTCAGAAATCGGGATTTGAAAGTTCCAATAGGTTCTTACGTTGATTTTCGACTTGAGCGTGTGTTCGGATCGATTTTCGGGGTGATCCGGGAGCGTTTCATCGCTTAATATTGAAAGTTTGCACATTGAAGATTTTTCAGTTCTTAGAACTTGGTTTGAAGTAGAGTTTGGTGTTATCGAGGCCCGTTTGGTATTTCGAGCGTAGAAATAGGTCGTTATGGTAATTTATGACTTGTACGCAAAATTTGGTGTCATTTCGAGTTGTCTAAGTAAGATTCGACGCGTTCGGAGTTAGTTGAAAAGTTTGAAGTTTATAAGTTGATTTAATTTGGTTTTGGGGGTGCGATTCTTAGTTTTGATATTATTTTTACATGTTCCGAGGGTTTGATCAGGTCCGTATTATGTTTATGGACTTGTTGGTACAGTTGGATGGGGTCCCGGGTGGCTCGAGTGAATTTCGGACCACACGAAGCTAAGTCTGAAATTTCTGTTATTGTAGGTTCTGGTTTCCTTCTTCTCGAACGCGGAGGTGGAGTCGCGTTCGTGGAGAAGGAATTGGGTGACTGGGCATTTTTTTCTTCGCATTCGCCTTCGCGAAGGTCGTGGACAGGTGGTCTTCGCGTTCGCATGGGCAGGTCCGCGTTCGCATAGAAAAAAAGGCCTGGGCGGGGTCTGCCATTATTGCTCTTCGCGTTCGCAAAAGGCGGACCGCATTCGCGAAGCTCAGGCTGGGCAAGCCTTCACGATCACGTGTCTTCCCTCACATTCGTGATCAAGAATTCCTGTGCCTATGAATTGAGTAGAAATTATATATTTTTGTTCGTGAGGTTATGGGTAACATTTATTTACAAAAGATTTCGGAATCCGGGCACGTGGTCCCGGGGGTAAATTTTAGGAACCTTCCAATTTGGATTGGGTAATTACTGGAATAGTGAAATTATAAACTTATGAGCATATATTGACTATGTTGTACAATATTTGGCTAGTTTCGGATTATGTGGCACCGATATGAGGCTTTTAGTGTGAATTGTGGACCGAAAAGAGGACTTGAAAACGAGGTAAGTCACTTGCCTAACCTTGAAAGAGGGAATTATCCCCGTAGGTATTATAAATGGTTATTTGATAATAATTCTGGGTGCTACATGCGCAAGATATGATGAGAGTCCATACGTATCTAAAACCATACTTATGTCTTGGTAGTTTTAGGACTCTACCATGTATTACTTGCATTATTTGCATCCAACTTGTTAGTTTAATTAACTAAATTTATATTTGAAATTGGATAAAGGGTTTGTAAACACTGAGCTTCATTACTTTGTATTTTGGCGGAATAAATAATTGTTAGTGAATTTATGCCTTCTTTTAGTATTATTCTTATGTAGTAGTTGTTAATCGGAGTGTGTAGAGTATTCTCTATTCTTGTGGATCGGGCCGAATGCCTCGACATTATATTAGATGCATCTATGGTTCGCATCGATCGACCCTCGGTAGTGTACACACTATTCCGGATCGTATCGTAAGACCTCCACATAAATTGTGTGTGATATTGCTTGGAGTTCGACTTTACTAGATATTTCTTTTCTTGATTTGAGACTTGAAAATTACTTGGTGTCTCTTACGTGTTAAAGACTTGGCATGTGATAGTTGGAGATTTTAAATTGATATTATGTCTAAGAATCATTATTTACTGCTTCGTATTTCACTATTTTGTTGTATTTCATACCTTCTTATGGTTTTTACATTTTTATTTATTGACCTCTAGTAAGTGTCGATTTCGAACCCTCATCACTACTTCTTCGAGGTTAGACTAGATACTTACTGGGTACATGTTGTTTATGTACTCACGCTACACTTATGCACTACTCGTGCATGGTCTGAGGCAGGTGCATCTGGTGGAAAGTCAGGAGCGTACCTGCTGCCCGGAGACTTAGTGGTGAGCTGCTTCCTATGCACCGTTCTGCAGCACCCGGATTCTCTTCCTTGTTGTATTTATTTTTCTGTCTATAGTAGTATAAGAGGTTTTGTTTACTCTACTTGTTTGCTCGTGTACTTGTGACACCGAGTTTTGAAAATTTCTAGTAGATATTTCATGGTTTTCTTCACTCTTATGTTTATTTCATGCTTTTCGTTACTATTGTCACCTACTGATTGTTTCTTAATTAAATAAAATCAGTGATTCTAAAAATATTAAAATAAACAATTAAATAAATAGTTCATCGTTGGCTTGCCTAGCAGTAACGTTGGGAACAATCATGGTCTATAGTGGGAATTTGGGTCGTGACAGTTTGGTATCAGAGCTCTAGGTTCACATAGGTCTCACAAGTCATGGGCAGGCCTAATAGAGTCTTGTGGATCGGTGCAAAGAAGTCCGTAATTATCTTCGAGAGACTATAGGGTGTTAGAAAACTTCTCTTTCTTCATATCCTATCGTGTAGTTGATGTTGTGCTAAGTAGCTTTCCCTTATTCGCTCACAAATAGTGAGAACGCACACGAAAAATGTACTCGACGGTAGAGGAGCTGCTCTCCCTGTTGCTAGAGGCCGAGGAAGGGCTCCAACTCCTGCTAGAGGATGAAGGCGTTCTAGAGTTTCTCCTATTGTACCACCAGCGGATCTGGTGGAGGATCATGTTATTGAAGAGAACAATGAGGTACCTGTAGCTGAGCCGGCCCCGACAGAGTTCATGTCCGCACCGGGATTTCAGGAGGTCATGGGCCGTATGATGCGGTTCATAGACACTATGACGCATGCTGGTTTATTTTCAGCGAACCCAACTATTTCTCAGGCGGGAGGGGGAGCATAGACCCCTACTGCTAAGGCTCCAAGGCACGTTGCTGCCGTATATCAGACCCCATGTACACTACCTGTGGGTGGGGCTCAGCCAGTTTCAGTGGCTATACCAGAGCCCAGACCAGCCGCGACCAGCTTGCCGCAGAAGCTGTTGGATATATGGACCACGCTACATCCTCCTGCCTTTGGCAGTTTGCGACATGAGGACCCCCAGGACTTTATTGATCATTGCAGGGACAGACTGCACAACATGAGAGTATTGGAGTCCCTCGGGGTGGACTTCACCATATTTCAGTTGGAGGGCAGGGCCCGTAGATGGTGGCAGTCCTATCTTCTCAACAGACCAGCAGGTTCTCCTCCCTTGACATGGGACCAGTTCACACGTCTCTTTCTAGAGAGAGATATTCCACGCTCTCAGAGGGATGAGTTGCAGGGTCAGTTTGAGCGGCTCCAGCAGGGTCAGATGTCTGTGACCGATTATGAGACGAGCTTCTCTAATTTGTCTCTCCATGCACTTATGATACTCCCCACCAATGCAGAGAGAGCGCAGATGTTTTTTACGGGCTTGCACTATGGTATCCAAGTTACTATGGCCCGAGAGATTGTGATGGGGATTCCTTATGAGAAAATTATGGAGATAGCTCGGAGGATCGAGGGTATTCATCAACAGTGCCGAGATCATGCACCGAGGGACAAACAACCTCGATATTCTAGAGGGTTCAGTGGTGCTCCATCTGGGGGTAGAGCTCAGTTTGTGAGGGGCTAGTTTAGCAGGTCCACGTATTCAGCACCACCGCCTTATCAGGGTGCTTCAGTACGGCCCTATTTCAGCGCCATTCCAAAGAGTTCCTACTGTCCATAGTGTATTCAGGGTTCTTCCAGTGGGTGTTCATGTCCCCAGGGCAGGTGGGTAAGGGTCGCCCTAGAGGTGGAGGCCAGTCAGGTGGCGCTCCAACTAGGTTCTATATTTTTCTATCTAGACTAGATGCAGTAACCTCAGACGCCGTGATCATAGGTATTATTTCTGTCTGCGGTAGGGATGCTTCGGTACTATTTGATGCAGGGTCTACATATTCATATGTTTCATCTCTAATTGCTCATTATCTGGGTGTATCTCGTGAGTCCTTGGGTGCTCCTGTATATGTGTCCACGTCAGTGGGCGATTCAGTTATTGTGGATCGGATTTACCGGTCTTGTATTATGACTTTTTGTGGTTATGAGACCAGAACAGATCTTCTGTTGCACGAGATGACCGTCTTTAAGGTCATCGTTGGCATGGACTGGTCATCTTGGCAATGCTAGAGTTTTCTAGATTGTAGTTGAGGGGTTCATCTATCAGTACATCTAGTTGGGTTATCTCTTTATTGAAGGCTCAACATATGGTCGAGCCTGACTAAACAAGAGTTTCTTCAATAATGGCTTGGTCGAAAGTCGTAAAGAAGGCACCGGATAAGCAGCTAACATAAACTACTACCGTACAACGCATCCCGTGGGCGGCCTAGCATGGTTGTTTGGCTTATCTGGCTTATGTTTGGGATACTGCTATAGAGACTCCCATGATTGATTCAATTCCCATGGCGAGGGAGTTCTCCGATGTGTTTCCGTCTGATCTATCAGGCATGCCACCAGATCGTGATATCAATTTCAGTATTGATTTGGCGCCAAGTACCCAACCTAGCTCTATTTCACCGTACCGCATGGCCCCGAAAGAGTTGAAGGAACAACTTGATGAGTTACTAGTGAAGGGGTTCATCATTTGAGAGTTGTGCTTCACACCTTGCGGGAAGAGAAGCTATATGCTAAGTTCTACAAGTGCGAGTTCTAGTTGGATTATGGCATTCTTGGAAAATGTTATATCAGGTGAGGGTATTAAGGTAGATCCCAGGAAGATCGGGGCAGTCCAGAGATGGCCTCGTCCTACCACAACGACCGAGATCAGGAGCTTCTTGGGGTTAAGAGGTTATTATCCTCGATTTGTGAAGGGCTTCTCTTCTATTTCGACACCTTTGACTAGTTTACCTAGAAGGGTGCTCCATTTCGATGGTTCGATGATTGCAAGGAGAGCTTTCAGAAGCTCAATACCGCATTGACTACAACACCGATATTAGTGTTGCCCTCCGGTTTAGGGATGCATACAGTGTATTATGACGCTTCACGCGTTGGCCTGGGTTGCATATTGATGCAGGAGGGGCGAGTTATTGCATATGCTTCATGTTAGCTGAATCCTCATAAGAATAATTACCCCGTACATGATTTGGAGTTGGTCATGATAGGCCATGCTCTCAAGAATTGGAGGCATTATCTTTATAGGGTGTCATGTGAGGTTTACACCGATCATTGTAGCTTGCAACATTTGTTTAAGCATATGGATCTTAATTTGAGGCAGCGCAGGTGGCTTGAGTTATTGAAGGACTATGATATTACCATCCTTTATCATCCAGGTAAGGCAAATGTGGCTGCGAATGACTTGAGCAGAAAGGCCGAGAGTATGGGTAGTTTGGCATTCATTTAAGTAGAGGAGAGGCCATTGGCTTTGGACATTCATTACTTGGCTAACAGACTTCTGAGGTTGGATATTTCAGAGCCCAATCGAGTTCTTGCATGAGTTGTGGCTCAGTCTTCATTATTTGAGCGGATCAAGGCACGTTAGTATGTGATCCACACTTGCTGGTTCTTAGAGACATAGTGCTATAAGGTCGTGTCAAGGAGGTGACTATCGGTGAGGATGGTGTTCTGTGACTCTAGGATCGCCTATGTATTCCTAATGTTGATGGCTTGATGGCACACAATTCTAGGTATTCTATTCATCCAGGTGCTACGAAGATGTATCGTGACCTGAGGCAGCATTATTCAGCGGATGAAGAAGGACATAGTTGAGTATGTATCGAGATGCCAAAATTGCCATTAGGTTAAGTATGAGCACTAGAGGTCATGTGGCCTACTTCAGCAGATGGTTATACTAGAGTGGAAATGGAAGCGCATCATTATGGACTTCGTAGTTGGGTTGCCGCAGAAGTTAAGGAAGTTTGAAGTCGTCTGGGTCATTGTCGATAGACTGAACAAGTCGGTACACTTTATTCCAGTGATGACTACATACTATTCAGAGAGATTGGCCCATATTTATATTCATGAGATTTTCCGGTTGCATGGTATGCCTATTTCTATCATTTCAGATAGAGTCCCTCAGTTCACTTCGCATTTATGGAGAGCAGTACAGAGCGAGTTGGGTACCCGGGTAGAGCTCAACACAACCTTTCCCCCGCAGACCAACGGGCAGTCAGAGAGGACAGTTCAAATTTTTGAGGATATGCTTAGAGCGTGTGTGATTGACTTCGGAGGGCAGTGGGATCGATTCTTGCCTCTGATCGAGTTTGCTTATAACAACATTTATTAGTCCAAAATTGAGATGGCTCCATTTGAAGCTTTATATGTCGGCAATGTCGTTCACCCATCGGATGGTTTGAGCCCGGTGACGCTAGGTTATATGGCACTGATTTTAGTGAAGGATGCCTTGGAGAAGGTAAAGTTGATTCAAGAGCGACTTCACACAACACAATCCAGATAGAAGAGTTACATGGATCAGAAAGTGTGTGATTTATCCTTTATGGTGGGCAAGAAGATTCTCTTTAAAGTCTCACCGATGAAGGGTATCATGAGGTTCGGAAAGAAGGTCAAGCTGAGCCCAAGGTTTATTGGCCCATTTTAGGTGTTGAGGCGAGTTGGGAAGGTTTCTTATGAGCTTTCTTTGCCACCAGTTGAGGAGGCGACTTGGGAGACCGACGAGAACATGCGGAGAAGATATCTACACTTATTCAGCACTCCATGTATGATTCTAGACCCATTAGAGGATGAACGTTTGTTTAAGAGGTGGAGAATGTATCGACCCGACTGGTCGTTTATCTTTCTAGATCCCCGTTACCCTAATTAAGACTCCCAGTATGTGCTTTTACTGCTTTATGAGTTGCGAAAATGGTTGGTTTGGGTTAAGAAGGGTTCGGGTTAGAATCGGAACACTTGATTCCTTAATAGTGGCCTAAGATGGACAAGTTTGACTATATTTTGAGTAAACGACCTCGAAACCGGGATTTGATGGTTCTAATAGGTTCATATGATGATTTTAGACTTGGGCATTTTTTCGGATCGAGTTTCGGGTGATCCGGGAGCGTTTCAACACTTAATGTTGAAAGTTGGCGTATTGAAGGTTTTCAAGTTCTTTGAATTTGGTTTGAAGTAGACTTTGGTGTTATCAAGCCCTGCCTGGGATTCATAGTCTGGTGATTTATGACTTGTACGTAAAATTTGATGTTATTCTGAGTTGTCTAAGAGAGATTCGACACGTTCGGAGCTAGTTGAAAAGTTTGGAGTTCATAAGTTGATTTAATTTTGTTTTGGGGTGCGATTCTCAGTTTCGATGTTATTTTTATGTGTTCCGAGGGTTCGAGTAGGTCTGTATTATATTTATGGACTTTTTGGTGCAGTTGGACTGTATTCCAGGTGGCTCGAGTGAATTTCGGACCACCCGGAGCTAAGTCTCAAATTTCTGTTCTTGCTGGTTCTGGTTTCCTTCTTCGCGAACACAAAGGTGGAGTCACGTTCGCGGAGGAGGAATTGGGGGACTGGGCATTTTTCTCTCCGCGTTCGTGATCAACAATTCACGTTCGTGAAGGTCTGGGACCGATGGTCTTCGTGTTCGCGTGGGCAGGTCATCATTCACGTAGAAGAAATGGGCCTGGGAGGGGTCAGCCACCATTGCTCTTCGTGTTCGCGAAAGGCTGGCCGCGTTCGTGAAGCTCAGGCTGGGCAAGCCTTCGCGATCGCGTGTCTTCCCTCGCATTCGCGATGAAGACTTCCTGGGCCTGGGCAAGATTTGCCTTCACGATCGCGAGACTTCTTTCACGATCGCGAAGAAGGATCACTGGACAGTGGACTTAATTAAAAACGGGAGTTTGGCCTATTTTGTTTATTTCTCTCAACTTGTGGCGATTTTAGAGCTCTTTGGAGAGGGTTTTTCATCAAGCACATTAAGGTAAGTAATCTCTACATAGTGTGAGTTTAAACATAGATTACGGGTAGATTTTAACATATAAAATGTGAAAAATTAAGGATTTTATGAAAAACCTAGATTTTGATAAGAATGGGATTAGACCACGAAAATGATTATGGAATTGAGTAGAAATTATATATTTTTGTTCGTGAGGTTATGGGAAACATTTATTTACAAAAGATTTCGAAATCCGGGCACGTGGGCTAGGAGTAAATTTTAGGAACCTTCCAATTTGGATTGAGTAATTACTGGAATAGTGAAATTATAAAATTTTGAGCATATATTGATTAGTTTGTACAATATTTAGTTTAATTAACTAAATTTATATTTAAAATTAGATAAAGAATTTGTAAACACTGAGTTTCATTACTTTGAGTTTTGGCGGAATAAATGATTGTTAGTGGAATTTATGCATTCTTTTAGTATTATTCTTATGTAGTAGCCATTAATCGGAGTTTGTAGAGTATTCTCTATTCCTGTGGATCGGGCCGAACGCCCCAGCAGTATATTAGATGCATCTATGGTTTGCGTCGGTCGACACTCGGCAATGTACACACTATTCCGGATTGGGCCGTACGACCTCGGCATAAATCATGCGTGTTATTGCTCGGAGTCCGACTATACTTGATATTTCTTTTCTTGATTTGAGACTTGAAAATTACTTGATGTCTCTTATGTGTTAAAGACTCAGCCTGTGATAGTTAGAGACTTTAAATTGATATTATGTATAAGAATCATTATTTATTGCTTCTTATTTCACTGTTTTGTTGTATTTCATGCCTAATTATGATTTCTACATTTTTATCTATTGACGTCTAGTAAGTGTCGATGTTGACTCCTCGTCACTACTTCTTTGAGGTTAGGCTAGATACTTATTGGGTACATGTTGTTTATGTACTCACGCTACACTTCTTCACTACTCGTGCAGGGTCTGAGGCAGGTGCATCTACTAGCCAGTCTGGATTGTACCCCCGCTAGCCGGAGACTTAGTGGTGAGCTGCTTCCTATGCTCCGTTCCGCAGCACCCGGAGTCTCTTCCTTGTTGTATTTATATTTCTGACTATCTTACTCCAAACAGTAGTATAAGAAGTTTTGTATATTCTACTAGTTTTCTCGTGCATTTGTAACATCGAATTTTAAAAATTTCTAGTAGATATTTCATGGTTTTTTATTATTAAATTCACTACTTCACTCATACGTTTATTTCATGTTGTACATTACTACGGTCACCTACTGATCATTTCTTTATTAGTAAAATCAATGATTTTAAAAATATTAAAATGAACAGTTAAATGGATAGTTCACCGTTGACTTATCTAGCGGTGACACTGGACACCATCACGATCTATAGTGGGAATTTGAGTCGTGACAAAATGGGCGAGTACTCTTTTTAAACAATAGCCTCCAATATGTTGTGCTTATGACCTTTACAGTTAGCCTCCAATTTGTGGTGGTAACGACGACGTTTCCGGTTCAAAATGGGCGAATATACAAAGGATACACTGCTCGACAAGTTGGGCATGTGTTGTTATGTTCATCGATAGCCATGACAGGATACAGTATGAAAATCGTGCGAACAATAAGTTGTTAACACTTCATTCTTATCTTTAAAATCTTCATAGCAAACAGGGTAAGTGTCGTCATCCATTAGGTCTCTGTTGCTGCTGCCATTGAGTTGGTGGTAGGGGTGATCGCCGAACTTAAAGAAAATGAAAGCAAAATTTTAGATTTTTATATTTATGTTATAATTAATAATATATATATTATGTAATATAATATATATTTTGGTACGGTATTAATATTTCGGTATTTCAATTTAAAATATCAAATACCATATCTAATACCAATATTTTTTAAAATTTAAACCAAGTATCATACCGAATATCAAATACCAAAATTTTCGATTTCGATACGGTAATTCGATATTTATCAAATTATGCCCCGTCCTAATTGGTGGTATATATATGCGTAAGAGGGGGTTTAACCACCACAAATCATCTTGGTACATCTGCCGTAATGGGTGGCACGTCACTAGTATATTCCCTTAACGCGAAGATATACTCGAGCACGTCACCAGAGTATTCATGATATGGATCATTCTAGTAAGAAAGATTCAGATTTAATGTTTATGGGTTCTTGCAACGACCTCGAGTAAAATTTTTAATAGTAATTGAGTTCATATTCAAATATTTATAAATATTTAGTAAATTATTCGACCACATGTATACTGTTTGGACAAAATCTCCTGGGTTCATGTGAACCCGTAAGTCGGGACGTGGTTCCGCCGGCGAAGCTCCTCTTCTTCGTTCAGTCATTTTCAAACCTACAAAACGATGGGATAGAGGGAAGGATCTCTAGTGAAAAAATAAAGCGAAACATTAGGATGTAATGTGTAATCAACAAAGAAAATGTGGGAGTCGATGGAGAACCATTTTTGCTACGGTACATTTAGAGACATTGAGAGTGAAGTGCTGATTTTGGATGATAAGTATGAGAGAGAAAATGTGGTGTGAAATATTTTAGAAAACAGATGAAATTCAAATTTTTAAGTAATCTTCTATTATTTTTTTTTAATGATTTTGTACATAAATGGTAAATATATATAGAATGTAAAGAGTTAATCAATTATAGTTTTGGGGTCGGGTGGGGTTATAAGTTAGTACTAAATTATCATCTTGTTATTGATTAGATAGAATTCAATCAATTACAAGATGAAGAAAGCTAAATATGAGTTGCGTAAAATTCTTAAAATAACTTCTAATTGAAATTATAATTATTTATCTATACTTGATTGAAGAAGTAGAGGTGTCCAAAATATTTGTTGCACTATAAAGAGATAATCTTAGGACTTACCCGTGCATGAAATACTCTCAACACTATGCTTCCTGTGAAGCGTTTATATAATTATTGCCTTCCCATCTTTGGACGAAAACTAATGTAGTACTAGTGGAACTCTAATTTAATTTTACGAAATTGACATAAACTATGTGGGGCTTCAGCTCGGTGCCGTATGTTTAATAATGACCATAAGAGTTGATAATAATAATTTTTACTTAGTTTAAATAAAGAGTGGCCACATATTATTAGTTTATTTTTTATTTATATCAAACGCTATAATTATTTTATATATAGTTTTATGGTGACGATATTTGGAAGAATCTGGGATGAAATTAAAGTCTTGGGTAACTTATCCTTTGATGGGAAAGTTAAGGAACCTTTTTTGGTGAAAGGGGATTTGCATATATATTAATAATTACAAAATAGAGTACTGATTGTTAGGGGATACTGGATCCCTCCCATGTTAGACATAACCTGTTGCAAATTATCAGTATTACAGACCAAAATATTTCTAGTTACTTCAGTTCCTATGATGTATGCCCAAAAAAATTCAATTGCAAACACTTCCTTCATTTGCCAATTTGTCCACCACCCTATTCTGCTCTCTGTAGTTATATTTCACTACTACTCTGACCATCCTTTGGATTAACAACCTGCATTCAGAAATAATAGAGTCATAAGTGCTATTTCCTAATATTAGCATTCTTATTACCTCTGTTGATTCGGTGGCTACTTCCAATAGCGTTAGGCCATTCAGTTTTGCAATTTGGAGGCCCCTTAATAGCGCAGTCAGTTCCGCAAGAGTAATGGTGGTGCGTGGCATATTCTCCATAAAGCCAAGGATCCAGTCACCACTAGATGTCCTAAAAACACCACCAATGCCCCTTATCCATGGGTTACCTAGAGCTGCCCCATCAGCATTTAGTTTGTAATGATCCCTTAGAGGAGGTTCCCATTTGACACTTATAGTGACTACATCCTTATGCTCTCCCTGCCTGCTACTGTGTAGAATTCAATGGCTTTAGCAATGGTGTTTACAGTGGAGATGGGATCTTTTTATTGTTGAATAGGTTATGATTACTTGTTAACCAAATGTGCCAAAGGCATAAGGGAAGGATAACCTCCCAAGAGAGAATATTATTGAAGGGCATTTTCCTTAGTTTGTTCCATGTCTTGGACCAACATTGGACTGTAAAAATTGGATTTTTCTGTTGGCTGTCATTTGTGCTTTTGAAGTAAGATCATGCCAGAACAACTTGGCATTTGGATAGTCAAAGAAAATATGGGTGCTTGTTTCTGGAATGAAGGAGCAGAAATAACAAGCAGGGTTACAATTTACCCCAATTCTATTCAAGAAGGCTCATGTTAGCAACCTATCATGTGATAGCAGCCAGATGAAAGTTTTGATCTTGTTAGGTACCCTTAAGTTCCATATCCATCTAAAATTTTCCCCATCCCCACTCTTCAGAGAATCAGTTTCGTTGCTAAGGAAAGTGTAGGCTGATTTGGTGGTAAAGATGTCATTTTGTGCCAGACCTCAAATCATCTTGTCTTCCTTGGTTGTGTTTGTAGGGATGAAGGTGCATTTGATCAAGTTTATAATATTAATCGGGAGATTGAAGGATATGGAAGAGGTATTCCATTCCCCATTATTAAAGATAGTGGCCACCTTGGATTAAGGTCATTAGGTGTTAGAGGCCCCCAATCATTTCCCTAATGGATATATTATTTGGTAGCCATACATCATTAAGGAATCCAACTCTATTTTATTTGTTAATGACCAATCTGCTGGCCTGCCCACATGTGTCCACCTCTTGAGGATACACTACCAGATTGGTGATTTTGATTTTTTTGGGGTATGGTTCCAATTACAGTGTTTGGAGATTAGGACTCTTGCCCATAAAGAAGAGGTGTTATGGAAAATTCTTCAGGAAATGCCAACATGGGTGCCCTGTTCTTGCACTCCACTTTTTGTAAGCCCAGTCCCCCATGGTATTTTTGAGTTTTAACTGTATCCCAGTTAACCAGGTATAGTTTCTTCCTATTTGGAGTAGTATCCTAAATAAAATTTCTTTGTATTCTATCAACCAACTTGGTAGTTTTGGAGGGTAACTTGATGAATTGCATGACATGGCTTGGTATGCTTCTAAGAGAAGCCTTGGCTATGTTACTCTACGAGTCATGTTTAGACAGTTTGTTTACCAGCCAGCCAACTTAGATTGCATATTGTCAATTATGAAGTGGAAGTCACTATTGGAAGGTCTTTTGTGGAATATGGGAAAACTCATATATTTTTCAAAGGAGACTGTAGCTTGAATGTAAAGGGAGTTAGTAAGAGTCTCCATGATATCAGGTTTGCAGTTAGAGGAGAAGAGGACCCCAGACTTTGTGAGGTTAATCTTTTGCCCAGATGCTTCATTGAAATAATTCAGAATGTTGGTAATTGTATTGCAGTTTCTGATGTTAGCTTTGGCAAAAAGGGTTAAGTCATCAGCAAAGAAAAGAAGGGGGATCTTAGGTCCAGACCTACTGATGCTAATTGGTAACCACTGTTTGGCAGAGACTGCATTGTCAATGAGCCTAGAAAGTCTCTCCATGCACATGATGAATAGGTAGGGAGAGATGGGGTCTCCTTGTCTAGTTCCCCTGGTTGGTATGAAGGTATCCGTTTTGCCACAATTCACCGGGATAGAGATATAGGAGGAACTGACACATGATAGGATGAACTTGGTGAGGCCAGGTGACGAGCGCAAAACACATACTTAAATCGTGCTCGCTAGTCGAATATAGTAAAGTATAATTATCGTCTCCACATGGATTAGAATTAAACAGTTTTTGAATAATCTCCAGTTGATTACTATCCAGAAAAATTAACACTTGGTTGGATATCTATTACTACGATTAACTATTGAAGTTCAAGCAAATAACAATTGATCACTAAAAAGAGCAAGGGAGCACGAAGAAATATTTATGAGGAAAATAAGGGTAATTGACTAGATAGGTGCACGATAGCTGACTCGGAATCCAATTCTTGAGTAAATTTACTCTATAATACGATCGATTCTTACGAATTCAACCGATTATGAGATTACACTTGAAGTTAATATTCCTCTTTCGATTAAACACTAGTTTCAAGTAATTAACCCAATTGAAGTATGGTAAACAATTGCAAGAATAAAAATGATGTCTATGATCAAAAGGGTAATTTCTCACGAATATTCCCTATTTTCTCGTTCAATCAACAATTCAAGAGGCTCCTTCGATTACCTGTTTGAATCATGAAATTAAACTAGAGCATAAAATGTGCAGAAATTTAATATCAAACGTCTCTTTCGATTAAGCAAAATACTAAATAAATCCACAAAATAAATCAAGCTCCATCAATTAATTATAGCAAATATCAAGAATCAAATCCTTAATCAAGCTATTGAAATACCATATCTATCAACACCCAAATATAAATTACTCCATAATATTGGAGTAGGATATCTCAAATAAAGAACAAAGAAAATATCA
Organism: Nicotiana tomentosiformis; assembly: GCF_000390325.3. Taxonomy (NCBI): domain Eukaryota; kingdom Viridiplantae; phylum Streptophyta; class Magnoliopsida; order Solanales; family Solanaceae; genus Nicotiana; species Nicotiana tomentosiformis. Next base: position 33,158,888 of record NC_090820.1, on the reverse strand, counting down.
ATTCTAAAGATTTGATACAAACCCTCGTATTGCACCGATTGTAGATTAAAATCTTGATGAATTCTTGAGTCTTCTTCCTTGGTGTCTCTCCAATCTTATCTAGGTCCAAAACAAATCCTGAAAAAGGGTATTTTTGGTGCCTTTGAACCGAAGTCCAAAACAACCTCCGGACGATCGAAAATACTCTAAGGATTTTGGGCTACCGCACCTCTGACAATTTCCAGAACAGGTTGCGACATTAACGACAGCAGCAGGTGGGTCCGTCACAGCTGTAATATCAAAAGGTCGAATAGGCTGCATCACCTGAATAGTCCTGTCGTAATGAAATTCCTCCTCTACATGGTGTCTCGGCAGAAGCCGTGTTATCATACTTGGAAATATAGGCAGCGGGCCCTCATTGGTCGCACTCGAGACATGTGCTCGAGCATAATCTTACCCATATCAAGCTTAATCCGAGTTGAGAGAGCATAAATTAGACACACCTTCACCCTTGAGACATCAATATTGTTATGAGTAGGCATGATCTTTGCATTTGTAAGCCTTAGCGGAACTCAGGCAGGACGCTGGAAATGACTCTTTTTCATGTCTTTGTGGAATTCATAAGCATCTCGCGACCAGGTGGCAAGAGACCCCGCGCCATACAGCTGGTGTCTAATATCAGTATATGGTGGTCGACGCATCAGCCTTCCAAATAAATGATGTGAATGCTCTGTGCACCCCATGGTTTGGTTGATTACTCGGGAAGAGAATGTAATTATTTTTTCGTGCACTTGGACTTGGTATACAGTATCTAAGCCGGCCTCAGGTTGCCAGTTTGCATAAAATTCCTTAACCATGTTCACATTCACCAGGACGGAACAAGGTTTCAAAACCCAAGTACCTGATGTTGTTGTAAATTGTCAAGTACTTTCTTACAAGTCTTCCATCGCCGATCCCCACTTCTGGGTCAGGATTTACTACCGTAAAAAAGGTCCGGAACCATTGCCTAGCATGAGCTGGACACAACCCTGATGCCGTATTTGCAGTATGGCACTAAATATTCATTTGGGTCAATGCGCTCATCTTCCTCCTTCACCGGGTCAGGGCGATGTGCTCGTCTACCTCCTCGCTGGCTACGAGAGGCAGCTTCTGAGAAACCTATATTAGAATGTTTGCTAGGGTGTCGAGACATTGTGCCTGCAAATGATGAACAACATTAGCCAAAATTCTTAAAGCAAAATAAGATCAAACAAGGTAACCACCCTGTACTTATGTTTTTGGCATATTCACAATCACAAAGTATATCGGGAACTCAGACTACCCCCTCTTTGTTTTTTAAAAAAGAACACGAAATACCTTGCCGACAAACCCCACACTTACCACTCATGATAGTGAGACTACATCACCACATACTATGCTAATCCAATACAAACACACAACACTTTGTAGTTGCTTAACAAGTTATACTAATTGATTATTACAAAACTCATAAATTTAAAATCATCACCACACAAGACACACAAAGGCTAACATGTTAAAGGTTAACAAAAATAAGCATGACCTCCCTCTCCACTCTTATTGTCAAGCCGTACCAAATTTCTCATAATTATCCCCCCAAATTAAGCTCAATTCTCCTTGTGGCATTTCATCAAACACAAGATAAGCAACAAATATACATCACTATTGCGACTCTAATTATTGAAAGGTTACTCCTTAAATACATAAATTGACCACCCTATAATAATCACAACACCACCAAAAGGTGACAATAGCAAGATACCACCAAAAATCTTATCAAATTTCGGCCATATTGGCCACAACTCTAAGGAAAGAGAAAAAAATAAAAAATTTCAGCACCATCAAATCTCACAACAAAAAGATTACCTCTAATTCTAAGAATAATGAAAAACATACAATTTTATGAAATAAATTCGTCCATAAAATGAACATTAACAAAAAGAATTTGAAAAACTAGCTAGGGTTAGGGTATGAACTCAAACAACTTAGATTACTACAAAAAGAAAATAGATGAGAAGAGAAATTTACCTTGACAATTGATGTAGATGAGAAAAATCTGGAAGAATGAAGGAATTAGGGAAGCTGGAATGTGATAGAGAGAGAGGGGAATGCGAGATGTGAGAAAAAGTTTGGGAAATACAGATATAAAGGCAAACAAAACAAAAAAAATTAAAAACAAAATTGTGCTACCACGTCACTAGGTGTGGCGCCCCATGCGGCGCGGTAGTGTGTATTTTCAGTGTGTTTTGAAAATAATGTTAGGCAAGAATTTTGTCTTGGCGTGTCTCCCCATGCGGCACGCTAGGATAATTTTCTTAGAGTTCCGGAAACTTTTGAGTTTTAGGCCACAGGTTGCACCCCGTCTCTATTATGTACTTATTTTCTGTTCAATTTATACGTATACCTGTCCAAACAAGTAGCAACATTCCTAAACTTTGAAAATCTTGCAAAATAATTGTTTAACATCCATCATCGGGAAAAAAAAATTAAATTAAATTAATTAATTTTTTTACTATCAAACTACTAAAACTAACAAACTAGTACAATTAATATACATACATACAAATAAAACTAACAAACTAGTACAATTAATATACATACATATAACAAACTAGTACAATTAATATACATACATACAAATACCTCCACCCCACACTTTAAGTTGTGGCATGTCCCCATGACACACAATTTAAGAGCATAAGGTAGAGAAAACTTCCCTGAATCTCTAGTCGGGATCTGAATCAAAGTTGGGCTCCGTTCTTCTCGCACGAACTAGTGCACACATCCATGCATACAACTTATTCTCGACCTTCTTGGGGTACACCCCACACTTATTTTGTTCACTAACTGCATCCTTCTCTTTTGAACTCTTCACCTTTCATACAACACTAGCATCTAGCTTCTCCTTTTTCATCCATGTTTCTATATTCATCTCAAAAGTCACAGTCTCCTCACCCACTCTAAGCATGAGTTTTCTCTCATGTATATCTAATATTGCTCTACCCGCTACTAGAAATGGTCTTTCTAGGATGAGGGGGACCTCCTTGTTCTCTTCCATATTTACCAATATAAAATCTAGAGGATATAAAAACTTATCTACCCGAACTAAGACATCTTCAACTATTCCCTCGGGTAATAGAGTCGGTTGATCTGCCAACTGCAAAGATATTGGTGTAGACCTTATCTCTCCAATCTCTTTCTACAGCTTCCTGTAAATAAATAGAGGCCTTAGATTAATTGAGGCACCAGAATCACATAGAGACTTATCAAAATTAGTAGTGCCTAAAGAGCAAGGTATGGTAAAACTCCCTGGATCTCCACACTTTTGTGGGAGTTTGTTTTGTAATATTGCACCGCAATGCTCAGTGAGATTGACCACCAAGGGTTTCTTTATTTTCCTTTTCTTTGTTAGGATCTCCTTCAAGAACTTGGCATAAGCCGACATTTGTGAGAGCACTTCTGTGAATGGTAGGTTTACATGAACCTGTTTCAGCACATCTAGAAATTTCTCGATCTGCTTGTCCAACTTTTCTCGACTCAGCTTTTGGGGAAAAGGCAGCGCAAACATATGATTGCTCTCATCATGTTCCTCCCTTCTTGATTTTTCTTCCTTCTTCTTCTCAGTTTTCATCGGGCCTTTATTCATTTTATCAACATCACCCTTCAACTGCTTCCCACTTTTTTTTTCAAGGTTCATATCATTTTGGATCAGGGTGGGATCCTTTAACACTTGCCCACTTCTCAGATTTACAGCATTCACTGTTTCTTTGGAATTTCTCTCAGTATCAGCTAGAAGTGTTCCTAGGGATCTCTCCAATATTAGAGTAGCTAAGTGCCTAATCTGTTTTTCCAATATTCGAAAAGATGTACTCAATTCTTTGATAGCTGCATCATGGGCATCAAGTCTTTCATCTGTCTTGATAATGAAGGTCTTCATAATATCTTCCATGCTGGATTGATTTGACGGTTGAGATTGATACTGCTGCCGCTGCTGATTTTGAAAACCTGTAGCTCCTTGTTCCTGGAATCTTGGGTTGTTTTGTTGCCATGCATTTGCAGTACCCCCAGGTGAACTCCATGAAAAGCCGGGGTGCCTCTGACCCATTGCATTATAGTTTCCTACAACATTCACTTCCTCAGTTGATGCTTGACACTCATGGGTAGGGTGTCCTCTTTCACATATATCACAAGTTGCATAGTGTACATTTTTTATCGAAGCTACAATTAGCTTCCGTATTTCTTTAGCCATAGCATCAAGTTGTACTTGCACAGATATAGTAGCATCAACTTGGTGAACACCAGTTGATTTTCTTCTTTCCACACTCTCATAGGGCCACTGATTAGCATCTTCGGATAACTCATCAAGGATTGTATCTATTTCCTCTGGAGCCTTCTTCATAAAAGGGCCTCCAACTGCATTGCTTAATGTTTTACGCGAGGTCGATGTCAATCCATCCCAAAAATCTTGGAGTTGTATCCATAGTTCAATTCTGCCATGTTGACACCTTCTAACTATCTCCTTAAACCTCTCTCATGCTTCAAAAATAGTTTTATTCTCTTTCTGACAGAAGTTATGAATTTCTCTTCTAAATTTTCCCGTCTTGGCTGAGGAGAAATATTTATCAATAAATTTTCTGGTCATTTACTCATATGTTCTAATTTATCCATTTGGCAAGCTTCGAAGCGACTTCTTTGCATCATCTTTAAGTGAAAAGGGGAATGCCCTTAAATACATTGCATCTTGTGACACCCCATTGTATTGAAAGGTGTTCATATTCTTCTCGAAGTCCATCATATACGTGTTTGGATCTTTGTTCATCTTTCCTCTTAAAACGCAGCTGTTTTGAATGGTTTGAAGCAAACCTTGCTTTAACTCGAAATTATTGGCTGCAATTGGAAGTGGTCTAACACTTGACAATCCTTGATTGTAGACTGGTCTGGCATAGTCACCCAATACTCTACCAGGCCTTGGTATCGCATTCTCGAATTGGTCTTCAATCAAGGGTCTATTTAGATTGAATCTTCGACCCCTATTGTCTTCGACATTTTTCTCAGCAGCTCTATGGGCCGCCTCAACAGCTATCCTTGCAGCTGCCTCTACCTCATTGTCATCATTATTAGCCATGTGTTCTTGGGTTGAAGTTTGCCCCAAGAACCTTACGGTGAACTCTTTATCCTTCCTCAGTTGCGGCTGGTGTTTTTCGAATTCCGGTTTGTAGGGTATTAATTCTTTACAAGAAGATCGTGTCATACACCACGAACTTAACCCGTTGCCTGAACACGGAGGAGAAACCCGTGAAGAACAAAATAAAAGAAAAAAATTAAAAACTAATTCCTGAATTAGCACTACAAACTACTTCCAACACTATTGATTGCCAATCCCCGGCAACGACGCCAAAATTTGACGACCACAAAACACACACTTAAATTGTGCTCGCTAGTCGAATATAGTATAGTATAATTATTGTCTCCACAAGGATTGGAATTAAACAGTGTTTGAATAATCTCTAGTTAAGTACTATCTACGAAAATTAACACTTGGTTGGATATCTATTACTACGATTAACTATTGAAGTTCAAGCAAATAACAATTGATCACTAAAAAGAGCAAGGGAGCACAAAGAAATATTTATGAGGAAAATAAGGGTAATTGACTAGATAGGTGCACGATAACTGACTCGAGATTTGATTCTTGAGTTAATTCACTCAATAATACGATCGATTCTTATGAATTCAACCGATTATCAGATTACACTTGAAGCTAATATTTCACTTTCGATTAAACACTAGTTTCAAGTAATTAACCCAATTGAAGCATGATAAACAATTGCAAGAATAAAAATGATGTTTATGATTGAAAGGGTAGTTTCTCACGAATATACTCTATTTTCTCGTTCAATCAACAATTCAAGAGGCTCCTTCGATTACCTATTTGAATCATGAAATTAAACTAGAGCATAAAATGTGCAGAAATTTAATATCAAACTTTTGTTTTGATTAAGCAAAATACTAAATAAATCCACAATACAAATCAAGCTCCATCAATTAATTCTAGCAAGTATCAAGAATCAAATCCCTAATCAAGCTATTAAAACACAATATCTATCAACACCCAACTGGAAATTACTCCATAACAATGGAGTAGGATATCTCAAATAAGTTAAAGAACAAAGAAAACATCAATTCTAAATATTTGATACAAACTCTCGTATTGCACCGATTGTAGATTGAAATCTTGATGAATTCTTGAGTCTTCTCCCTTGGTGGCTCTCCAATCTTCTCTAGGTCCAAAACAAATCCTGAAAAGGGTATTTTTGGTGCCTTTAAACCGAAGTCCAAAACAACTATCACGACCCAAAATCCATTAAAGGTCGTGATGGCGTCGGACACCGCTATCAGGTAAGCGAAAAATAAATACTTAATTTGGTTCTCCTTTTAATATTTTTGAAATCATATTTCCTTCGATTAAATACTAAAATATGAAATTTACAAAGTAAATAATAATATTTTTAATAATTTCAATACATGACAACACAAATTTACCCCAAAACCCGGTGTTACAAGTGCATGAGCATCAACTAGGAAGTAAAATAAAATACAGCATCTGTCCGGAATACTAATTGGACAGAAAAAAATTATAAATACTCTGAAAGAGACTCTATTGGGTGCAGATCATGGTATAGAGTGCAGCTCTCCTAATTCCCCGCAATACCCGTACCTCTGCGCCCACAAGGCCACTAGACATATATGTACCTACACGAAAATGTACAGCAAGTGTAGCATGAGCACATAAATCAACGTGTACCCAGTAAGTATCCCGTCTAACCTCGAAGAAGTAATGAAGAGATGTCGACTTCGACACTTACTATGGGCTATAAATAAAATATCAATGATATAACTAAGCATGGATTACGTAGAATGGCTGTAAGCTCAATATCATGAAATAAGTAAATAATTCTTTGGTTAATAAGAAATTTCCAAATTTATTTTTCATCATTTATCAATTTGTATCTCAATCCAATGAAGCAATATCAATTATCTTAAATTTTAAAGCAACCAATTCAATTATGCACAAATCATGCCGAGATCGTACGGCCAGATCCAACATAATATTTAAACTGTGCACTGCCGAGGGTCGAACGGCATGAACCATAGAGGCATCTATCTGCTACCGAGGCATTCGGCCCGCTCCACAAAAGAGAAAAAACACATTAAACAACCAATTCAAGATTTATTAAGGGGCAAATATTCCAAGAATTTCAAATTCTCGTTTAACGGTCAAGTAAAAGAAGTTTAACCCTTTTTTATAATTCCCTTATCGAGTTTCTAAATGTTTTAAATAATTAAATTAACAAGTAGGGAGCAACATCGCAAGTACAATATGATATGGGTCCTAGACTACCCGGACATAAGCGTAATAGTAGCTACGCACGGACTCTTGTCACCTCGTGCGTACGTAACCCCCACAAATAGAAGAATATAATAATTTGATTCACCTATGAGGTTAATTCCCTCTTAACCCCATAATGAGATTTACCTCGCTCCGAAATTCCGCAACCGACTCCCAAGCCCTTCCAACAACTCAAACCGATGCCCAATGCTCCAAAACTAGTCAATAAATGTGCAAACCCATAAATATATACTCTAATACTCATTGTAATTCAATTTACAACAATTTTTAAATCCGCTTGAAAAGTAGATAAAAATCACCCTCGGGCCCACGTGCCCGGATTCCGAAACTTTTCAAAGATAAACTTTATCCACGACACCACGAACTCAAATATATAATTTATTCCAAATTCCATGTCCAATTTCGTGGTCAAAATCCAAAAATACCAATTTCTAGGTTTTTCTTCAAAATCCCAAATTTTCACAAATTTTAAAGTCTAAATCCATATATAATCCAAGTATTTAACTTGAAATTGGTAGGAATCACTTACCTTGACATAGATGACAAAACTCTCCCTTCCAAGTGCTCCAAAAATCGCCCAACCAAAAGAAAAATAGAGGAAAATGGCCAAATCCCGTCTTTAAAACTTCACTGCCCAGGTCCGCCCTTCTTCGCGATCGTGGAAAGACCATCGCGATCGCGAAGGCCAAAGAAACACTGCCTCCAAATTTCCTCTTCACGTTCGCGACACTCTGATCGCGTTCGCAAAGGCCAGCTGCCCAGACCCCTCGCGCTTGCGTTCCCTTCTATGCGTTCGCGTAGGCCAAATGGCCTTAGGCCTATCTCCCCCTTTTTTCTTCGCGTTCGCATAGCCTTGGCCGTGTTCGCGAATGCTTGCCCAGCTCTTGCCTCTCGTTCGCGTCCACTTGCTCGCGTTCGCGAAGCCCAACCCAGCAGCCTTACAAATTTCCTCTACGCAAACGCGGGACTTCCTTTGCATTCGCGAAGAAGAACACTAGACACCAGCAACAACTGTCCAAAACAACCAGAAATGATCTGAAACCATCCCGAAATACACTCGAGGCCGCCGAGACTCCGTCCAAATCGCACGAACCAGACCTATAACATAACATGGACCTTCTCGAGGTCTCAAATCACATCTAACAACATCAAAATCATGAATCGCACCCCAATTCAAACTTTAGAACTTCAAACTTCTACATTCGATGCCGTAACCCATCAAATAATGTCCGGTTGACCTAAAATTTTGTACATAAGTCACATTCGACATTACAGACCTACACCAAATCCTGGAATCCAATTTTGACCCCGATATCAAAAAGTCCACTCCCGGTCAAACTTCTCATAAACTTTTAGATTTCTAACTTCCGCTAAATGACCCCAAAATGACCTGCGGACCTCCGAATCCACTTGGGGGGGCGCTCCTATCGTGCCCCATTTTCTCTCACAAAAATCGAGCTTCGACGTGTGACAACTCTTTTTAAGGAAGGTATTAAAATAGAAGAGTTGCCACCTAACGGTTTAAGGTGCGTTAGGGCACCTATTCGCATATGACTCAGGTTTGACTAGTTTGCATCACCAGAGATCGGGTAAGGGCTCGAAATTACCTCAAAGAGAAGGTGTTAGGCACTCTTCCAGGTCCACAACTGTGTTTCCCGGCCGAACTTGAATTATATGAATTAATCAGATAAACAAAGACAGAGTAAACAAGAAGTTTGAGAAATTTTATTATTAAAAGGCTTTGAGGAAATACAAACACTTGATTCAAATATAAAAAGGGAATACAATGGGGGGTCCTAAGTTTTTTAACCTAAAGAATTACCCCGTGCAACATAAATAATACTTCATAACTCCCTCAAGATGGGGTGTTACTCGTATTATTCAGCGGGCACAGACTATCATCTCCTGCTACTCGATTACTATCTTTAAGATATTACCTAAAGCGCACTAGTTCAATTATAAGTCGTACCTTATGCGTGCACTACCCGTCCCATACCTATGGTCCATGAGGCATTGGACCTCCATTTTGGGTAGTTCTAGACTTTACTTAGGCTGCTCAAAAATGTCAAAACTAGGCGACAATTCAAAACAAATAGGACTGCACTTAAGGACAGTTAAAAGGCTCAAGTTAGCCTCCGCAGTTAGACAACAATTGCACGCGAACAGATTTTTACGTTAGGCATTAGACGGTTTCAAAATTGAGGAAGATTGAAGTCATTAAGCTCTATAGACATGGTTTCTATATGATCTGATCCAAATGTGCAAGCAGTTTCAGATGCAGGGCACCACTTTAGACCTATGATTTCTAAATTACCAGTTTGAGAGTATCTGATACTATTAAGTTGTTTATTGAGATTATATATTATAAATTAATAAAACCTATAGCATGATCTCTAAGTGGTTTACACAGAAAGAGATAGTAAAAATTATTGAAAATGCTTAGAATTTGCTCATGCTTTCTAATAGTGGCATGGCTAAGCAGTAAACAACATTTGAAGAGTCCAGTATCAGCACTTTAGAGCGAGTGGTAATACCCTATAGGAAGGATTTTCTAAAGATTGGCGACTGGAATCGATTTTTTATATTTAGCTCCTATAGGCATGTTTTCTAGGTGCAATAGCGAATTAAATAATTAAAATCCTATAGGCGTGATATCTAATGAACATGGTGCAGTTATGCAAATTGAAGGGCATTTATTGGCATTTATTTCCTATAGGCATGTTGTCTAGCGACACATAGCAGTAGACATGGGATAAATAAAGCAATTATGCTTTGATAGCGTACAAGTTGTGTGAGTGTGTGATTTCCCTAATGACATGATTTTTAATAGTGTACATTGAGAGTGAACGACACATATAACAAACACATCATTAAGTCCTATAGGCATGTTACCTACCCATCGCATATGAATATTAAATCTACCCCATTCCCTTTTACTATCAACCCCAATTGTTTATACAAAGATTATTACATGCCCATTAGTGAGTAAAATAACAATGTCACATAACGGTGAACATGCCCACAGTAGGCTCAAATAAATATCCAGCATTGCCTGGGCCTTCAACATCTCCTATAGCATACTCAGGCCTTCAACAGAGAGTCGCGTTCAATACATGACTCAAGGTTCTATAGAAATATCCAAACCAATTTACTTAACCACAACACCAAGTGTTGCGCTACTTGAAAGAACCAAATTCAGACACACAGTACATGACAAGGGGAAATGGAATAGTAGGAACAATTTTGGAGTTTGAGGGAGTGACTAAGGACCAAGACCTAGTGCGTCAGAGTTCACAAGAGTCTCAATTGTACGTGCTCACACTAGGGAGGTCGACAACAGAACCTAGATAGGCTTGGCTTTCAGCCGATTAAGAATGAGAATTCAGAATAGCATGAGTAGTAAATAAGAAGAGTGGATAGTGATACAGGGACAAAAATTAAATACTACACCAAGTTAAGCATACAGAGCAACTAATCAAGCAGGCCAGCAAGACAGCAAAACACCACATAGATAGTCTCATATTGAAAGAAATTGGGGAAGCAACAAGTTTGCAAGATATACATAGATTATCATTCATGACATTAAACCAATTGAGACCTAAGAAGTTTGGATTAAGCTAAGCATGCATCTTAGGGTCATACTAATCAAAATTTAGACATTGTGATAAACATTGAAGAGGCAAGCCATTAAAAATAGAATGGAAAAACATATTAGCATAGGAGCAAGATCATAGTTGAGGCAGAAATGAATGTTTATCTTAACATACTAAGTGATGCTAAGGAAAACATGTTTAGAGTGAACCTTAAAGCAGTGTTCTATATAGTGTTGGCTAGTACACAAAGAACAGTCAATCAGACACAAAACTCAGCACTAAATGATTCACAGAGGGAGATTTCCATAGAGTTGTAGTAGTATCCAAAGCAAGGTATGAAGAAACTCTATAACTAACAACATATAGTCGTAGCAGTCAAATTTAGATCAAAATAGGCACGCATTGAAACTCAAAACTGAAACATATTCAGATGCTAGAGGTACATGACTGATTCTAGAAGAAAATAAAGAACCAACATAGAAGTGCAGACCAGCCTAACACAAACTAAGGACAAAGCAGTAAACTATCTCATGCATTCAACTATCATAGGATGACAAAAGAGTATCGAGCATTATCATAATAGTGCTATATCAGGGATTCACAAACTAAATCATACTCATATAATTCAAACACATATAAGTATGCAGAAGGAAAGAAATAAAATTAACTTTGCAGGGGTTAAAACACTAACCAGTAGCAAACATTATACGAATAGAAGGATAGTAAAGAGCTTAATAGCAAGAACCCCAAATCTCTGATGCTTCAGAGTTCACAAGAACTTCGACAAGGGCTCCGAGCAGTGCTTGCACCGAAGGAGGTCGTTTAATAGCCTTGGCTTTCAGCCGGCCCAGAATTTCACAAAATACTCGAGTGTAACAGAGTGAATGAGTAAGTGAAAGGAGGAGAACAATGAGAATAATAGTAGTGATTAGGAGATTCCGCGGTCCCTTCAAAGGGTATTAGGGGAGGGGTTTATATAGTATAAAAATCAACCAAGTAAACATGAAAAACAAATTATTCAAACACAAATAAGGAAAGATATACTAGAGTCAATTAGAATCGGTTATTTTTAGGGCGTGAACAAAGGGGTTCAGTAAATCAACCGGGAATAACAACTATCATGCAAATAATACTAAAAATAAAGGAATACAGAAGATTAAACAGAGAATAAGGAAAATATCATACCAAAAATCATTTAGAGTCAGATTTAGGGAAAAATAAAGTAGAAAATAGGAAAATAATAGTCAAACACGAAAAAGGGAAAGTATCAATCAATCGAAAAATCAGTAAAGGAAAAAAAAAAGGAAAGTCTAAAACCCTAGTTGGGACTAACGACTTGAATCGAACCAATAATGCAAGAATCATTCAATATAACATGCATATAAACGAAAGATCGTCCAGATCCTCATAGAATCAAAGTAAATCGGTTCGTTCTTGAGAAGTCGTTCTTGCCAAAAATAGGGCAAGAACTAAGTAACACCGTAAACATGCGTATGATGATAGAATATCACAAAATAGGTAAGTAGATCATGGATTGATTCCATGTTTGAGTCGGAATCGGAGAGGATTAAGGGTTACGACGGCTAGGGTTTAATCATAGAAGAAGAGAGATGAGAGAATTTAGGGGCGGTGGGTTTAGGAAATAGGGTTAGGGTTTGGGTGATGGGTAGTTAATTAAAACAGGGGAATTGCTAGGGGGCGTTGATCATTTGAGATCAACGACCAGGATTAGAGGAGAAGCGGGCGGGTCACGGATCGGGTCCCAATCGAGTTATAACTAAGGGGTCGTTTGGTCATGGGCCAAGGGTTGGGCTAAAGATATTGGGCCAATTTGGTCCAGAAAATTAGTTTAAAGCTAGGCTATTATTTAAATACACGAAAATAATTTATATAAATGCTTGAAAAATAAGTAAAAATATTATTTATACACTGAAATTCTTAACAATAATAACTTTGTATCATAAAAATATAAAATTCTATTTTGACACAAGTAATATAAATAAAGCGCATTTCTGTATAGATATAGGCTATTACTGCAAAATTACGCAAATAGCTTAACAATATTAATGTAATTACATAAAATGAATTAAAATATTTGAAACATGTATTATAGGTGCGAAAATAATAACTTTAAGTAGTTAAATCATCATCAAATACTTTGAAGGAGTAATTAATAATTATTCAAGTAATCAATTTAAAAGCTCTAAAAATTATGGAAAATTATAGAAAATGCTTGTATATGTTTGTAAACTAAATGATGATGCAAAAATGCCATGTTGAAAGTATATATGCATTTTTAGAAAATATGAGGGAAAAATTAGGTATCAAGAGCTACCCCTCTTTACCCGGGAATGATGAAAGAGTTACCGGGTAAAGAAATGATGACTGATTTTGATCAAATGGGGTAATTTGAAAAATGGAGGCCGAACCTTAGTTTCTAAGTTGCCTACATATCCATGGTATTACAGGAATCAAGCCGTGTGTAGTTCTGGATCCAACGGTGAACTGAACCGATGGAGTTGTTGTAGGAATAGCCGTATGCTTCGGAAAGGCTCTTTTGGGTAGGACAATATCAGATGAATTTGCGCGAAATCACAAATGTGAATCTGAAATGTTATGGCTATATCTCAAAACGAGTATCCGAACGGTTATCAAGTAAAAGTGGGTAACTGATGGTGGTTGGTTGCATTTGAAATAATTGTAGGATGTGAACGTTGAACAGAAACTGGAGCGAAGATTGCTACCGTTAGGAGAACGGTTACTTCCTGGATTACCTGCAAAACTTAAACACGATGCATACAAGTATATATGGATTATTACGAGAATTTAAACATGATGCAGATTCCCTTTGGATCATGAAAGTTGTCGTTGGACAGTGGGGATGATGTCCTTAGACCATGACGTCCTGGGCCATGAATCATGTGATAGGGGATTCGCAGGCCATGAGATGATGTCCACGAGCCATTAAAATGGTGCCTCTAAACCATGACGCCTTTGAATAATGATGTGCAATACTGAGAGATCCTCAGGCCATGGAATGGTGTCTTCCGGTTATGAGGATGATGCCTTCGGACTATGACGCCTTTGGACAAAATGGCGATATTTCAGCCTATGAAGTGTAAAGATGTGGTGCTTAGTCACATGCGAAGAAGAGACAAGACAAGGCTTAGGCTTGTGTATGATGAGGGCAGTGCTTAGCCTTAGGTGAATAGAGGATAGTGTTAGGTCTTAGGTGGCATAGTGGGGATAGTATTTAATCCTGAGGAAAAGCCAGTGCTTAGCCGTATGCAAGAGAGGGGTAGGGCTTAGCCCTATGCAAAATAGGAGACAACGCTTAGTTTCATGCGAGTAAGGTAAGCGGTGCTTAGCTTCATGTAAAATAGGAGACAATGCTTAGTCTCATACAAAGAAGGCAGTGCTTAGCCTTGTGTAGTTAAGGAGGCGATGCTTAGCCTCGTGCAAATAAGAGACAATGCTTAGTCTCGTGCAAAGAAATGATACAATGCTTAGTCTTATGTAGAGAAAGGAGACAATGTTTAGTCTCATGCAAATAAAAGGAGACAGTGCTTAGTCTCGATGTAAGGAAAGGCAGAGCTTAGCCTTATGCGATTAGGGAGGCAATGCTTAGCCTCATGCGAAAGAGGAGACAATGCTTAGTCTCAAGCAAAGAAAGGCGATGCTTAGCCTTATGCAATTTATGGAGGCAATGCTTAGCCTCATGCAAAAATAGGAGACGATGTTTAGTCTCATGCAAAGAAAATGAGACAGTGCTTAGTCTCATGCAATTAGGAGACATTGCTTAGTCTCATGCAAGGAAAGGGAGACAGTGCTTAGTCTCATGCAATTAGGAGACATTGCTTAGTATCATGCAAAGAAAGGCCGAGCTTAGCCTTATGCAAGGAGAGGAGACAGTGCTTAGTCTCATGCAAAGAAAGGCCGAGCTTAGCTTTATGCAATTTATGGAGGCAATGCTTAGCCTCCTGCAAAATAGGAGACAATGCTTAGTCTCGATGCAAGGAAAGGTGGTGCTTAGCCTTATGCAATTAGAGAGGCAATGCTTAGCCTCATGCAAAAATAGGAGACAATGCTTAGTCTCTATGTAAGGAAAATGATGAGTGACAGTAGAGTGTTTCTTAGCTGGAGATGCTTGGGACAAATAATCTGCTATTTTGAAGGTAGTGACCTGACGTGTCTGCAGATATTATTGTCTTACTGTGCCTGCATCCAAAGAAAAATTGTGACTTTTGCAGGGGAAGGTTGGTTCGCACTTTTGTCTTTTGCTTTGCATGTGCTCCTGTCTTGAGATCCTATTTGAGTTACCCTGGGTAGCATCTGGCTGTTTATAGAAATAAAGTTTTTCGAAAGAAATGCGTGCATTTGATGAATGTAGTTATTTGAGATATAGTAGTATGCAATATCGACTAAGTTAGATGAACCAATGACTGTGACATATTTTAGAGACATTGCGACCTCCTTGCTTTAGAATTTTGAGGGTCCTCCTCAAAATTATGCCCCAGTTTAAAAGCAATTCTTTGACTGTTCTGTGTATGACGATGTCAGCTGAACTTGCTTTAGAATTTTGAGGTCCTCCTCAAAATTCTTCACCAGTTTCTGACCATGGCAAAAATGAAGATTTTATTGAGATGTGATCGAACCCACAGGGATGCCTACGTATCCCATCTTAAACGGGAATCAGGTCAAGCGTAGTTCAGTTACATCAAATGTAAAAATATAAACAATCTAAACATAGTATCTCTTGACTACGTCTGAGTTGATAGGTTTTGGCCAAATTTCCGTCCATCTCTGCGAGTATGAGCACTCCTCCTGTTAGTACTCTGTGAACCATGTAGGGCCCTTGCCAATTGGGTGAAAATTTCCCGTTGGCTTCATCTTGATGCGGGAAGATCCGCTTCAGCACCAGTTGTCCCGGTGTGAATTGTCTAGGCCTGACCCTTTTGTTGAAAGCTCTGGACATTCTGTTCTGGTAAAGTTGACCGTGACATACTGCGTTCATTCTTTTTCCGTCAATGAGAGCAGTTGCTCATAACAACTTCATATCCATTCTGCATCACTCAGTTCAACTTCAACCCATTTTGTGAAATAGCCTATGGCCACTAGAATGAACCTGTGCACACTTGAAGCGGCGGGTTCGATTGGACCGATGACATCCATCCCACAACCGGAGAAAGGCCAAGGTGCACTTGTTTACTTGAGTTCATTGGGTGGCACTCGTATCATATATGCATGTACTTGGAATTGATGACACTTTTGGACATACATGATGCAGTCTGTTTCCATAGTCATCTTGGCTAAACCAAAACCATTAATGTGTGGTTTGCAAGTTCCGGCATGTATCTCTTCGAGCAATTTGGATGCTTCCTTGGCGTTGACACACCGTAATAATCCTAGATCTGGAGTCCTTTTGTATAAAATTCCTCCACTTTGGAAGAAATGGTTGGACAATCTTCGGAGTGTGCGTTTCTGAGTATGATTTGCGTGCTCCCGGTACTCTCCTTTTGCCAAGTATTCTTTGATGTCATGGAACCACGGATTCCCATCAGTTTATTCTTCAACATGAGCACAATAAGCTGGCTGATTATGGATCCCTACTGGAATAAGATCGATGAAATTCTTGTCTAGGTGTTGTATCATGGAAGATAGAGTGGCCAACGCATCTGCGAACTCATTCTGGATTCTCAAAATATGTTTGAACTCAATTTTTGTGAACCTCCTCATCAACTCTTGTACGTAGTACAAATATGGGAATATTTTTGTATTCTTCGTAACTCATTCTCCTAAAACCTGATGTACCAAAAGGTCTGAATCTCCAATTACCAGCAATTCCTGAACGTTCATGTCAATGTCTAACTTGAACCCCAAGATGCAAGCCTCGTATTCTACCATGTTATTGGTATACGGAAATCTAAGTTTTGCGGATACTAGATAGTGTTAACCTATCTCTGATACCAAAACTACTCCAATACCTACTCCTTTGAAGTTTACAGCTCCATCAAAAAACATTCTCCAACTGTCATAGATTTCGGTGATATCTTCTCCTACGAATGATATCTCTTCATCGGGAAAATACATTTTTATTGGTTCGTATTCTCCACCCACAGGATTTTCTTCCAAGTGATATGCCAATTCCTGTCCCTTGACCGCTTTCTGAGTTACATAGATGATGTCGAACTCACTCAGTAGTATCTTCCATTTTGCCAACTTTCCCGTAGGCATGGGTTTTTGGAAGATGTATTTTAACGGATCCATTATTAATATGAGGTATGTGGTGTAGGCACAAAAGTAGTGCCTCTACTTCTGAGCTATCCACGTCAAAGTGCAGCAGGTGCACTCCAGCAAAGAATATCGTGCTTTGTATGGTGTGAACTTCTTACTTAGATAGTATATAGCATGTTCCTTTTTTCCCGTCTCGTCGTGTTGTCCCAAGACACAATTGAAAGCCCCATCTAGTACAGACAAATAGAGTAGTAGAGGTCTACCAGGTTTCAGTGGGACCAGAACAGGTGGTTTGGATAAATATTCCTTGATCTTATCAAAGACTTTTTGGCATTCTTCGGTCCAACTTGTTGCAGTGTCTTTCTTTAACATTTTGAAAATCGGTTCGCAGATCACAGTTGATTGTGCTATGAAACGGCTGATGTAATTGAGATGCGGAGGTGACAAATCTTGGATAGCCTTGACCTTTGACGGGTCTAGCTCAATTCCTCGATGGCTGACGATGAACGCCAATAACTTTCCAACAGGGACTCCGAAGGCATATTTTGCGGGATTTAGTTTCAGGTTGTATCTTCAAGTCGATCGAAGAATTTCCTCAAATTTGCTATATGATTTGTGCTTCTCTTGGATTTGATGATGACATCATCCACGTACACCTCCATCTCCTTGTGTATCAGGTCGTGAAAAATGATTGTCATGACCCTCATATAGGTGGCTCCAGCATTCTTTAGGCCAAACAACATCATTTTGTAGAAATACAATCCCCATGATGTAATAAAGGCTGTCTTTTCGGCATCCTCTTCATCCATCCAGATCTGATGATATCCCGCGAAGCAATCCACGAAAGATTGGAGTTCATGCTTGGCACAGTTGTCGATCAGTATGTGTATATTGGGCAGCGGGAAATCATCTTTGGGACTTACTCTGTTTAAGTCTCGATAGTCGACACATACTCTGACTTTCCCATCTTTCTTTGGAACTAGCACAATGTTAGCCAACCAGGTCGGATATTCAACCACTCTAAGAACCTTAGCTTTGATCTGCTTGGTGACTTCCTCCTTTATTTTCAGACTCATATCTGGTTTGAACTTCCTGAGCTTCTGCTTTACAGGCAGACACATAGGGTTGGTAGGTAGTTTATGAATCACTATGGACGTGCTCAAACCGGTCATATCATCCTAGGACCATGCAAAGATATCCTCATACTCCTTCAAGAATCGGATGTACTCTGCCTTCTCTGATGGTGATAGGTGAATGCTTACACGTATTTCCTTGACTGTTTTGGAGTCTCCCAAATTAACTGTTTCAGTCTCATCCAAATTGGACTTAGGCTTGTTTTCAAAGTTTTCCACTTCTCTGACAATTTCCTCGGCTTTTATATCCTCTTCGAGATCCTCCGAATCATTATCCTTATGTTACGTTGTCTCATTACATGTCACAGTCATAAGTTCATCGGGGTAGGTAAAAATAATGATGTAGAGAAAAATGTAAAGAATAATAATAAATATTAAAAATAACAATGCATTAGATAAATCTTGAAAGCGTCAAATAAGTACGGCTCGATGACCCGAGCAATTATTTCAAACAAAACATGCTTATAACAAAATACTAAAAATGTCTTAAATGCTCATAAAATTGCTTTTAAAATAAATGATGCTAATTGCCAGGCTACCCAGGAACTTAACGGCCCCTTGATGGTGCAGTAGTCCAGTTCTTGAGAATAGCTCCCTTCTCCATGGTCTGAATAATGAGGCTTTCCTCCTCCTCCTTCTCAACTATCGCACCGCAATCGATGTCTTCATCATCCAGAAATAGATTCCTTATGCCAGCTAGAACTTCATCTTCTTAGGACTCCCACATCATGTCAGCTTGATGTAATGACTGGCTCAAAAGTGGTACTGGTTGCTCTAGAGGGTAATAAGCACCACGCCATGGTGGCGGCTAATTCTGATACTCGTTCCAGGTGTATTCATACCCAAGCCCAAAAGTTGTGTTGTGACGCTTTAGCTGTATCGGTTCGGTGATCCCCTGGAGATTCTTACCGATACCCTTGCCAGGCCCATACCCTGTCCATGCCAATATGCCTTCTATCTTACTGCTCCACCATTTGTCCTTTTCAATTGCGTTGACGCGCTCGATGCAATGGTATGTTTCTCCACCCAACTTCCTTCTATTCTTGATGACTAGAACAATTAGACTGGTGTAAATGGGATTACTTCTGTCCCCATGGATGATCACTTGCTAATGGTCCACTCAAACTTCACGACCTGATGTAGAGTAGAAGCTACGGCCCCAGCGACATGTATCCAAGGTCTTACCAACAATAGGTTGTAGATAGCAGATATGTCCAACACTTGAAACTCAACATCAAACCAGGTTGGGCCCATCTGTAGGCTGAGGTTGGTCTCCCCAATTGTGACCCTTTGGGACCCATCAAATGCTTTCACATTCATACTTCCTACTTGTATCTCGTGCAGGCCTTTACCTAATCTTTTCAGAGTAGTTAGTCGACATATGTTGAGACTCGAACCCCCATCTATCAGGACTCTGGCAATGAACTTGTCCTCAAACTGCATTGTGATATGCAGTGCCCTGTTGTGACTTAGTCCTTCTGGTAGCAGCTCGTCTTCATGAAAAGTGATCTTGTGGCTTTCCAATACTTACCCTACCATGTTGGCCATCTCTCCACTTGTGATGTTATTGGGTACATAGGCTTCATTCAACATCTTCATCAGGGCATTCCTATATGCCTCGGAGTTTTGCAGCAGTGATAAAATGGATATTTGAGCAGGGGTTTTGTTCAGATGATCAACCACAGAATATTCTCTTGCATGCACCTTTCTCCAAAGATCATCTGGGCCAGTCTCAATGACAAGCGGTTTAGAGGCGGCTTCTTTGCTTGTTCCTCCCAAATACTCGGGTGTATAAATCCTACCAGTTCTGTTCATGCCTTGCGCTGCACTTGTTTCTTCCATTTTTGCCTTTCCTTTCCTTCTTTCTTCCGCAACATAATCCCATGGTATAGCATTAGACTTATAAGACAGCATAGGTGCTACCATCACGGTGAAGGGCGTTGTTACTTTAACCTCAAACGGAGTTGGTGCAGCTACCTCAACTTCAATTGGTGCCCGAGTCTGTACCATGATAGGTGTGAGAGTGACTGTAGATCTTTCATAATTATCCCCTTCTCGAATGAGTCCAATTGACCCCTCTGAGTCCCATTCTTCATCGGTCTCTATCATGTTTACTCCTCTACACCTGTGATCTGGGAGAGGATTGTTACGGACATTGGGTGCAGCCTCCTTTGCCTGTATGACTTTGGTGTCAATTAATGTCTGAATCTTATCCTTCAAAGTACGACACCCATCAATAGTATGACCTTTCATGCCTGAGTGATTGGCACATGCCTTGTTTGGATTAATCTAATGGGAATAGTTTTCCATAGCAACAGCGGGAATAGGAGTGATATAACCTGCAACCTTCAGTCTCTCATACAACTGGTTTATAGATTCATCAATTAGGTGTATTGTCTGGGTGGTCTGTGGTCGAAATTTGGTCTAGGTTTTTGGTAGTTGTGGCGGGCTGGTGGTGAGTGGTAGTATGCTGGTTGGGTGTTATAAGTATGGTAAGTGGCGGTAGGTTTTATGGTATCTAGGAGGTGAAGGCTGATATGTGGGTGGAGGTGTTTGGTATATAAGAGGAGACTTTGGACCTTGGGCTACCATCACCGCACCTACTTCTTTCTTCTTGGAGATACCTCCTGACTGCAGGGCCTTGTTTGTGGCTTGGAGTGCTTCAAAATTTGTCACCATTCCGCTTTTGATCCTTTCTTCTATTCTCTCTCCCAACTTGATGATATCAGAAAATTTATAGTTTTCAAAAACCATCAATCTTTCGTAGTATTGTGGATCCTGAGCTCTGATGAAGAACTTATTCATCTGTTCTTCTTCCAGCACTGGCCTTACTTTTTCAGCTTCAGACCTCCACCGAGTAGCATATTCACTGAAAGTTTCCGTTGGCTTCTTCTTGAGATTTTGAACGTAGAAAATGCCTGGTGCATTTTCTATGTTAAACCTGAACCGATCCATGAAATCTGATGCCATGCTCACCCAATTAACCCATTTCTTTGGGTTCTGACTGATGTACCAAGATAGGGCGTCTCCGGTGAGGCTTCTTATGAACAGCTTCATGCGAATTCTTTCATCCCTATCAACTCCTACAATGTTGTCACTATATGTTCTCAAATGCACCTTCAGATCATCAATCCCGTCGAACATTTCGAACTTAGGAGGTTTGTAACCCTCTGGCAGTTCTACATCTGGCTGAATACACAAATCTTCATAATTAAAACCCGCAATGCCTTTGCCACCTTCGACACTTTGAACCCTGCCAGTAAGTTTCTTGAGTTCCTCTACCATGTTCTTGATGAGCAGGTCCTTCTCGGCGGATTCGGGTATGTATAGGGTTTGTTGTGGGGTGTGGGGTAAGGTTTCCACATATATGGGATTTATTTGGTGGACTCTGGGAATCTGAGCATAATGGTGGTTATTGGTTGAGTTTTGCGGGTCAGGAGAAGGTTGTGGTGCATTCTGAGGGGTGTGGTATGTGGTTGTTTGTGGGTATTGAGTTGGGTGGCGATGGTGTTGTTGGGGAGTAGGTATCGGTGAAGGGTTGTGGTTCTGAGAAGGTGTGGCGTATTGATGTGGTGCAGGAGGATTCGGTGGTGGGTTTTGATTCTGCGTGTTTTGGAGAGGTGTCGGGTTTTGGGCGTTTGTGTTTTGTTGGTTGATGTCAGGGACGTTTAGGGTGAGGGAAAGGTTTGCCAAGTTCCAGACCTGCTCAAGTTGCCCTTGTAGTTCCAATATTTTCTGTTTCAGTCGTAGGACAAATTCATTCTGCACTGGAGTATTCCGACCGTCCGAGGTTTCAACGTTCTCTACATTGTCCTTTCTGATACCACTTAAATCATCCATTTTTTCTTTCCCTTTTCTTTTGCCTTTAGGATCACTTGGTGGAGGAGGAGGTAGAGGATCTCTAGATCTAGTATGATATGCGGATGATGCCAGTATGCACGAACCAACCTTTGGGTGAATGCGAATAAACAAAAGAAAAACAAAAGAGGTAACCAAGTCAGTAAGGGTTATTAAGAGGATATTTGCAGTATTATAAATTCGTGTCCTAACTTTAGGGACCTCATCGTGCCCGAGGTAGGCCTAAGCAACATATAGGATTGGATAAAATTGATGCCAATAATTGCGTCATTTCATTAATGTGATAAATGAACCAGACCTCTACTAAAACGACAATAATTATAAAGAGTTACTAATGGCATTTGCCTTATTACAATCAAAGTCTAAAACGAGTCTAGAAATAAAATAAAACATTATTCCTAATTTATTTGGTCCCAGAGGGACCTTCTCCATGCTTGGCCTTCTTAGCTCCATCAATCAGGTTCCCCAGGTCGCGTATGTCCAACAACAGATAAGCCTTTGCTAGATGCCCTCATTCGTTGCCCTTTGTGTTCTGACAGTCTGAGAGCCTCTTCCTCATCTTTCCTTCGAGTTCCATTAATCCTCGCTCCAAATATTCCAATCTTTCTGTTGATTTAGTAGCAATTTCTTTCCATTCGCCGATAGCTTCCATATCCACTTTGTGTTGTTCCAAATGCGTAGCTTCAGACTCGAAAACCCTCTTGCACAGCATCCTATACTTGACTTGTGCTTCAGCAGTGTCATCGTTAACCCTATTTTCTAGATTAATCCTTAGTTTGACATCTCCCGCTATATCATCGACCAACCATGATGGATAGAAGTACTCATGGCCAGTGTGATACCGATCTAGCTCGATGGTTGCTTTCTCCAGAATGATCTTTTGATGCCACATATGTTGTGCCTCAAACTTGAATGGAATGGTGTCCCCCTTGAAGTCTGCTTTGTACTAGACCATGTTGGAAACCCGAGGTATAACCTGCTTTCTCCCAGCTTGCCTCAAAACCCTTATTGGAGCATAAGGATAGATTTCTCTCAACCCGATTAGCACTAGATGAGGAGTCTCTATTGACCTGATGATGAACTTGCTGCTAGGGAACCATTCGAATATCCAATGCACTCTTTCATCAGTCAAATTGCTGAAGAAACGTACCCAGCTCACAGTATTTCCCAGTTGCGCAAACCTGTTTGGGATAAAAGTCATTCTCTTCGGATGATGATAGGCTATGTGGTCATTCCATGGTCATCGCGGAAGTTCTTGACGGTATTCACCTCTCTGAAAGTGTTCTAACAACCATACCTGCAGCAATAGATTGCAACCCTCGAAGTGCCCATACCTATTTTTGCAACTGCCTAAAGCCCGGTACATCTCTGCCAAGATCATAGGAACAATGGTGTAAGTTTGCCCTTCAATTCCCTCCATTAAATTCCTATCAACCATAGCTAAGCGAATGTGGATCCTTTCTCCCTTCATCGGAAATATCAGCATTCCCAAAAAATAGATAATGAATACAAAAAACTGGCGGTGTGTCCAACCCAAAGAAGTAATGGCAAGTTCATCACGGTAAAGGTGATATGACTTGTTGTGCCCGTAACGCTCATAAAGGAACTCAAATGGTATATAAGACTTCGTCAGACAAAGTAACTCATTATTTTTCTTGAAACCTGTCATTTTCAAGAAACCTCTGGAAGTACGATTTTCCGGTACCAACAAACCAGGGCTATCCCATGGGAGTCCAGCGAAGCCTCCTATTTCCTCTAAAAGAGGAGTCATTTCTATGTCGCCAAAACGGAAGACGGCTCTCTTCTCATCCCAAAACATGGTGGCGGCCTTAATTAATGCATTTTTTGGCTGAATGTCTAATAAAGAGGGTAAATTCCCGAGGACTCTTTTTACATGATTTTTGTCACTTGGTGAGAGGTTTTTCCACCAATCCAACAGCAAAGGTGGGATATTTTGAACCATAACAAACCTCGGACTTCATGTCTCATTTATGCAAAACAAATAAAGTTAGCCCTTTCCCCCTCCAGATTTGACTATTTACACATTAATGATCGGCATACGAGCATGTTTTCTCCAAATAATGCACATATCGTGATGGCATCCATTGGGAGTACGGAAATCCCGGCGGACTTTGGACAAGGCTTGCCTTAGCGGGTTATCACGCGGATAATGTTCTAACCCATACTAGGTTTGGACATGATGCATGCACAGTTAATATTAGAATAGGGTTTCTAGAAGAGTCTAGACCGGTACCCTCAAGCGAACAATTTGAGAGGGAAAGGCACAGAACCGTCGACTGCACCGCTGATAGAATAGTTTTACCCGAAAGAGCGCGGACACTCATCAAGTGCCGCTATGGTATTAATTGGGCACGAGTAGAATATGATATGGAGCATGCTTTATGCAAAGATAAGCAACACGTTGTCAAATATTTTGCATGATAAAAAAAGTAAATGCAGTATTAAAATGAAACGTAAAAGACATGAAAATAAAGGAAAACAAGAAGAAGTTAGTTCGTGCAATGTGGAAATCGTAAAAAGTAAGAGAAGGAGTATGGGTGGGGAGAAACATGGTTTAGCAATTTAGAAGGAAACTTGGAGCAAATAAGTACGACCAAAAAAAGAACATGCATGTTAGAGCCAATTTGAGCAAAAGAAGGGAAAATAAGGGAAGGGATTTGCATATTAATACGAATTCAAATAGAGGGAGAATAAGGGAAAGGGTGTGCATGCAGCAATAAAAAAGGAAACATGAGCGGGATATTCATGTAGCAACAAAATAATAAAGAACAAGGAAACATGTTTATCAGAGAAGACTAATTCATATAAACCAAGTTTGCTATGGTAAGAGCCTAAATGTCACCAGCAGAGTCGTCATACTGTCGCGCCCCGTTTTCTCTTGCGAAAATCGAGTTTTGACGTGTGATAACTCTTTTAAAGGAAGGTATTAAAAGAGGAGAGTTGCCACCTAACGGTTTAAGGTGCGTTAGGGCACCTATTTGCATATGACTCAGGTTTGACTAGTTTGCATCACTAGAGATCGGGTAAGGGCTCGAAATTACCTCGAAGAGAAGATGTTAGGCACTCTTCGAGGTCCACAACTGTGGGTCCCGGCCAAACCTGAATTATATGAATTAGTCAGATAAACAAAGACAGAGTAAACAAGAAGTTTGAGAAATTTTATTATTAAAAGGCTTTGAGGAAATACAAACACTTGATTCAAATATAAAAACGGAATAAGATGGGGGGTCCTAAGTTTTTTAGCCTAAAGGATCACCCCGTGCAACATAAATAATACTTCGTAACTCCCTCAAGATGGGGTGTTACTCGTATTATTCAGCAGGCATAGACTATCATCTCCTTCTACCCGATTACTATCTTTAAGATATTACCTAAAGTGCACTAGTTCAATTATAAGTCGTACCTTATTCTTGCACTACCTGTCCCATACCTATGGTCCAGGAGGCATTGGACCTCTATTTTGGGTAGTTCTAGACTTTACTTAGGCTTCTCATAAATTTCAAAACTAGGCGACAATTCAAAACAAATAGGACTGCATTTAAGGACAGTTAAAAGGCTCATGTTAGCCTCCGCAGTTAGAAAACAAATGCACGCGAACAGATTTCTACGTTAGGCATTAGACGATTTCAGAATTGAGGATTATTGAAGTCATTAAGCTCTATAAACATGATTTCTATATGATATGATCCAAGTGTACAAGTAGTTTCAGATGCAGGGCGCTACTTTAGACCTATGATTTCTAAATTACCAGTTTGATAATATCTGATACTGCTAAGTTGTTTATTGAGATTATAGATTATAGGTTAATAAAACCTATAGCATGATCTCTAAGTGGTTTATACAGTAAGGGATAGTAAAAATTATTGAAAATGCTCAGAATTTGCTCATGCTTTCTAATAGTGGTGTGGATAAGCAGTAAACAACATTTGAAGAGTCCAGTATCAGCACTTTAGAGCGAGTAGTAATACCTTATAGGCAGGATTTCTAAAGTGTGGCGATTGGAACCGATTTTTTATATTTAGCTCCTATAGGCATATTTTCTAGGTGCAATAGCGAATTAAATAATTAAAATCCTATAGGCGTGATATCTAATGAACATGGTGCAGTTATGCAAATTGAAGGACATTTATTGGCATTTATTTCCTATAGGCATGTTGTCTAGCGACACATAGCAGTAGACATGGGATAAATAAAGCACTTATGCTTTGATAGCATACAAGTTGTGTGAGTGTGTGATTTCCCTAATGACATGATTTTTAATAGTGTACATTGAGAGTGAACGACACATATAACAAACACATCATTAAGTCCGATAGGCATGTTATCTACCCATCGCATATGAATATTTAATGTACCCCATTCCCTTTTACTATCAACCCCAATTGTTAATACAAAGATTATTACAGGCCCAATAGTGAGTAAAATAACAAAGTCACATAACAGTGAACAGGACCATAGTAGGCTCAAATAAATACCCAGCATTGCCTGGGCCTTCAACATCTCCTATAGCATACTCAGGCCTTCAACAGATAGTCACGTTCAATACATGACTCAAGGGTCCATAGAAGGATCCAAACCAATTTACTTAACCATAGCACCAAGTGTTACGCCACTTGAAACAACCAAATTCAGACACAGTACATGGCAGGGGGAAATGGAATAGTAGGAACAGTTTTGGAGGTTAAGGGAGTGACTAAGAACCTAGTCCTATTGTGTCAGAGTTCACAAGAGTCTCAATTGGACCCCGAGCAATGCTCACACTAGGTAGTTCGACAACAGAACCTAGATAGTCTTAGCTTTCAGCCGACTAAGAATGAGAATTTAGAATAGCATGAGTAGTAAATAAGGAGAGTGGATAGTGATAGAGGGACATATATTAAGTACTACACCAAGTTAAGCATACAGAGCAACTAATCAAGCAGGCCAACAGGTTCAGCAAGACAGCAAAGCACCATATAGATAGTCCCATATTGAAAGAAATTAGGGAAGCAACAAGTTTGCAAGATATACATAGATTATCATTCATGACATTAAACCAATTGAGACCTAAGAAGTTTGGATTAAGCTAAGCATGCATCTTAGGGTCATACTAATCAGTATTTAGACATTGTGATAAACACTAAAGAGGCAAGACATTAAAAACAGACTGAAAAAATATATTAGCATGGGAGCAAGATCATAGTTGAGGTAGAAATAAATGTTTATCTTAACATACTAAGTGATGCTAAGGAAAACATGTTTAGAGTGAACCTTAAAGCAGTGTTCTATATAGTTGTGGCTAGTACACAAAGAACAGTCAATCAGACACAAAACTCAACACTAAATGATTCACAGAGGGAGATTTCCATAGAGTTGTAGTAGTATCCAAAGCATGGTATGAAGAAACTCTATAACTAACAATATATAGTCATAACAGTCAGCTTTAGATCAAAATAGGCACGCATTGAAACTCAAAACTGAAATATATTCAGATGCTAGAGGTACAGGACGGATTCCAGAAGAAAACAAAGAACCAACATAGAAGTGCAGACCAGCCTAACACAAACTGAGGACAAAGCAGTAAACTATCTGATGCATTCAACTATCATAGGATGACAAAAGAGTATCAAGCATTATCATAATAGTGCTATATCAGGGATTCACAAACTAAATCATACTCATATAATTCAAACACATATAAGTATGCAGAAGGAAAGAAAGAAAATTAACATTGCAGGGGTTAAAGCACTAACCAGTAGCAAATATTATACGAATAGAAGGATAGTAAAGAGCTTAATAGCAAGAACCCCAGATCTCCGATGCTACAGATTTCACAAGAGCCTCGAGAAGGGCTCCGAGCAGTTCTTGCACCGAAAGAGGTTGTTTAATAGCCTTAGCTTTCAGCCGGCCTAGAAATTCACAAAACATTCGAGTGTAATAGAGTGAATGAGTAAGTGAAAGGAGGAGAACAATGAGAATAATAGCAGTGATTAGGAGATTCCGCGGTCCCTTCAAGGGATTTTAGGGGAGGGGTTTATATAGTGTAGAAATCAACCAAGTAAACAAGGAAAACAAATTATTTAAACACAAATAAGGAAAGATATACTAGAGTCAATTAGAATCGGTTATTTTTAGGGCGTGAACAAAGAGGTTCAGTAAATCAACCGGGAATAACAACTATCACGCAAATAATAATAAAACATAAAGGAATACAAAAGATTAAACAGAGAATAAGGAAAATATCATACCAAAAATCATTTAGAGTCATATTTAGGGCAAAAAAAAGTAGAAAATAGGAAAAGAATAGTCAAACACGGAAAAGGGAAAGTATCAATCAATCGAAAAATCAATAAAGGAAAAAAAAAAAGGAAAGTCTCAAACCCTAGTTGGGACTAACTACTTGAATCGAACCAATAATGCAAGAATCATTCAATATAACATGCATATAGATGAAAGATCGTCCAGATCCTCACAGAATCAAAGTAAATCGGTCCGTTCTTGAGAAGTAGTTCTTGCCAAAAATAGGGCAAGAACTAAGTAACGCCGTAAACATGCGTATAATGATAGAGTATCACAAAATAGGTAAGTAGATCATGGATTGATTCCATGTTTGAGTCGGAATCGGAGAGGATTAAGGGTTACGACGGCTAGGGTTAAATCAGAGAAGAAGAGAGATGAGAGCGTTTAGGGGCGGCGGATTTAGTAAATGGGTTAGGGTTTGGGTGATGGGTAGTTAATTAAAACGGGGGAATGGCTAGGGGCCGTTGATCATTTGAGATCAACGGTCAGGATTAGAGGAGAAGCAGGCGGGTCGCAGACCAGGTCCCGACCGGGTTATAACTAAGGGTCGTTTGGTCTTAGGCCAAGGGTTGGGCTAAAGATATTGGGCCAATTTGGTTTAGAAAATTAGTTTAAAGCTAGGCTATTATTTAAATACACAAAAATAATTTATAAAAATGCTTGACAAATAAGTAAAAATATTATTTATACATTGAAATGCTTAACAATAATAACTTTGTATCATAAAAGTATAAAATGCTATTTTGACACAAGTAATATAAATAAAGAGCATTTCTGTACAGATATAGGCTATTACTGCAAAATTACGCAAATAGCTTAACAATATTAATGTAATTACATAAAATAAAGTAAAGTATTTGAAACATGTATTATAGGTGCGAAAATAATAACTTTAAGTAGTTAAGTCATTATCAAATACTTTGAAGGAGTAATTAATAATTATTCAAGTAATCAATTTAAAAGCTCTAAAAATTATGGAAAATTATAGAAAATGCTTGTATAGGTTTGTAAACTAAATGATGATGCAAATATTCCATGTTGAAAGTATATATGCATTTTTAGAAAATATGAGGGGAAAATTGGGTATCAACAGCTCCCAATACCATACGGAGCTATTTCCAGACTCGGAATCCCAAACGGACATCGATAACATTGAAATACACTTCAACCCAAATTTATGAAATTCTTCCAAAATGCCAACTTCTACAATAAGCGTCGAAACGCTCCCAGGTCATCCAAAACCCGATCCGTACATACGCCCAAGTCCAATATCATCATACGAACCTGTTGGAACCTTCAAATCCCAGTTCCGAGGCCACTTACCCAAAAATCACACTTTAGTCAATTCCTCCAATTTAAGGCTTCCGAAATTAAAATTCTCTTTCCAAATAAACTCTGAACTCCCCAAAATTCAATTCCGACCATGCGTACATGTCATAATACACAAAGTGAAACTGCTCATGGCCCCAAACCACCGAACGTCGCGCTGGAGCTCAAAATGACCGATCAAGTCATTACATTCTCTACCACTTAAACATACGTTCGTCCTTGAGCGTGCTAAGAACTGCTCTGGAGTTGTACGAAATCATTGGTCAACACCTCGTGCACCTACCCGTGCTACCACAACCCAGCTGAGAATATTATCTCAGATCTTCCTCTTTATTTAGTCAAGTAAGTCTTAGAGTCAAATTCCAACATCCGAAATTCTCCCCCATGCATGTTTCTAACATACGAACACTGTATCAATCACTACACACTGCACCAAACACGTTTGTATACCCTTACTAAATTCTTACCATGCACCGCATAATTCACATGACCATAATAACATCCTCCGATAATAGTAGTCAAAATTCCACGAATTTGATGCCCGCAATACACTTCATGACACGGATAAGTCTTGTTCCAACTCTTGAAATGCTACCACGACGGAAGAGATGTGTAGAAATTCATAACCAACTGCCGAGTCAACAAATCATTGAGTTTCTTTTCTTGACAAGAACCATTACCTTATTATGAACCAAATAACGATATTTGCTCTCTAATATGCTTCATATAAATCTGATCGCACTGATCCCAGGTCCAAAAATCTCGTCTTACCCAGTACAAGTCATTCCGGCAATAAGCCACCACAAACACTACCAAAGGTCTTATATGATGCCATCATGTGCCAACAATCCACAAACTCGAATGTGGTACACAAGGAAAATGAACTGTGGAAAGAACTACTCAACACACGTAACTAATTAAACAACCGAAAAGGTGTCATGAATCTTTCTCAAAAAATGCGGGACAAAACACACAGGAATAGATATAGGGAACTATGCTCAACATTACACTGTTGCGGCGTGTAACCCGATCCACACATGATACCGTTACGGCGTGCAACCCAATCCAACCATGATATACGTGGTTGCATGCCACCCGATCCACACATAATAATTGAAAGAAAACACACATCAAGCCGTAATGCTTATACTCACGAAATGCCTGAATATTAACCATAAGCATGCCAAGTGCATAATACAAATCCTGGGGAGACGGGTAGCGTCATATGCTATAAAACTCAAGCACAACTAAAGTGCAATAAATGACCTACATTTCGAGAGCCATCCTTCTCATATAACACCATAAACTATATGGGATCTCAATACGAGTGCGAATAATCAAACCGCCTCACAACCCACATGGCACAATAGAGACTACACAGAAGGGCCGACAACAGAAATAACATCCAAAGCCCGAGGACCCCTCCGAAAATAGTGCTATGCTGAAATGAACACCTCAAGTTGATTCTGATCGTACCGCACTGGGCTAATACCCTTCCAAGGATCCACAACACCCCTTTGCCCATGACACACAAGAACAACCGTCAAATCTGGAACAAACTTCCACAATTCAAAACCAATTGAATAGAGCGCCTTTCAGGCCTAAACTCTCACATTAGCGATAGTACCAAATCTCCATACTTGGTTTCAAATATTTAATCAATCAAGTGACTAAATGTCACACTTATACAATCTTCCTATGGGATGCGCTCCCACGACCTTCCGCACCAGGTAACAAGTCTGCACATCCATACTACCGGCCATACTAATGTTGTAAAGCAAATTAAGAAGCCGCAAATTAGTACACAAAGCTTCTTACACGGGAGACCGAGCTCAGGTGACGCTAAAGACAATACCAGCTTACTCTAAACACCTGAATTCTTCCCTGATCATCCGAGCTCGTGACATTCTTGTCAACACCGAACCGCAACCTTGATCCTCAGCTTCCAATTTCCCATGCCGCTCACTGCACCTAACATGCTAATACGTAAGAGCGCTAGAATTCCATAATAACCCCTGATCCACTAATAGAATAAACACTTCATCATATAGAAACCTTTTACATAGCTCATTTCAGAAGAACCAATGCAACACGCAACTAAATTCCCAAATCGTAGAAAATACAACCTCATGTCGTGATTTAAACTGCCATAACTCTTCCGGAAATCCCTTTACACAACAAAGCCATACGAATCGAATACCTCCCAAATCAACTAAGTTGTGGTGGCGCTCAAGCCCAAGTGTACAACCACAAACTACATGTATAACTTCATGATGGAGAAACTGGTCACTGCCATAACCGTGTTGATTCAACCATTACCAACCGAGCCATTTCTTCTAATTTACTCCGGATTTGCCTTAGGAATAATAATAGCTCCATTTAAAACATAACGAACCCAAATCCTCACTCATCTGAGTGACCTTATTTCACGAGACCATGTTGTCTCAAACCCATGAACTAACACATACCCTCCTAGTGCTCACATTCGCATCTTCAACTGGTACACCCGTTCTGATAATTCCTCTACGAATCCAAAGTTAATTTCTCCCATTCCTCTAATGCTACACCGCAGGCCACTGATAATATAGAACACTCCAAGCCCCTTTCATAATCCACTGCAAAAGCTTGATACTTAACCGTACTACTGGCTCGAAATCCTTAGTCACCGCACTTTGAATTTTTTTTTTGAATCCACTAGAACCATTGTTGAGAGTCACCCACTCTGACTTGTTCCCGAATATAATCAAATTCCAAGGCCTTGCTGGTACATGAACACCCTCTCAAAGAAGCAATCGGCTGAATTCCTTTCCTTGTACATTATATCCACACGAAGCATAGACTCTAATTCTTCCCAAAACCTGAACATGAACCGATAAAATATAACACACATTCCTCAAATCCTTGGTTCAAATCACCACTGGTGTTCTCTTTCCTCAGTCGTAGCAACCCGCCAATATGCCGATAACCAAAAACCTCACAAGTAGATAACCATGCAATCCAATCGTAGGCGGTGGGGCTCTCCCACTTAAGCTTGAAGCTACCATTACATGACCCTGGAACCTACCAAGATTCCTTCTTCCTTACTGACATGACCTTGCGTAATCGACCTGCCAAATTCCTCGAAATCTTCCTGTTAACCATTTCATGAACGCTTTGAATCACTAGCCACATTTACATATTTGACCTCTTATCGGATAGCAGTAAAATTCTTCGTAGAAGCTTTATCAACACCACGCAACAGTTAACCTGCTCACCAGAAATAACCCATCAGTGGAAATTCCATGCAGACATCTTCCAACAACGCTGCACCGAGTATAATAACCACGAAACCAATAAATCATCCTGAGCCCGTGCTCATTCACCAGTTGTACAAGTCCGTTCACTTCTCATGGACATCAACTAAAGGTGCGACAATACATTCCAATCCAAAGTCATGTTGTATCTTTCTTCATATCATGCAACTCTTTTCCGTCGTATCCAACCCTTCTCCGTATAGCAGTCAATATTCTAAATTAAGTTCGTAGACTTAGTCACTGTCCACCATGAGTTCCAAA
The DNA here is from genome assembly GCF_000390325.3 of Nicotiana tomentosiformis. Taxonomy (NCBI): domain Eukaryota; kingdom Viridiplantae; phylum Streptophyta; class Magnoliopsida; order Solanales; family Solanaceae; genus Nicotiana; species Nicotiana tomentosiformis. Next base: position 33,125,479 of record NC_090820.1, on the reverse strand, counting down.
TCACTCTAAACTTTCCTCAACGTGTGTAGCTATCCTACCATAGAACCCATCTAATACTCTCCCACTTCGGTCCAACCCTCTCCTTTAAGCAACTACTCGACTTCTGTTTCTCACACTTGGCCTTCTAGAAACTTAACCGCGACAAGACACCTCCCACATGTATTTCCTCATCGTTCACTGCCCAGTTGTTGCCTTAAATCAAAATCTATCTCTGTAGCACTTGAACTAATCGATCACTACCAACTTTAAACCTTTCCGAAGATCATCTTTCTCGAGCCATCAACACTAGAAACACCGATTCGATCCTAAACCACTGCATACCATGATCTCTGACAGTCGCTTCCCCGACACCATTTCACAATACCCTGCCATGAAGGCGAGTTGAAGATGACCATAACATCGGCAAACTTAATGCATTCAACAAGGACGATGACACCACATCACAAATGAAAATTTTTCCACGCTCAAAAATACCAAGTCTCGTTACTCCATCAACCCAAACCTGAACATTCTTAGTCTGAATGCCTTTCCTCCGTTGGAAATAAAACACTGAACCCTTGAAGCATGCATTGAGAAAAACCTCCTTCCAAATCATTCACTGCCCCTACACATAGACAAGTACCCTACCATTACTCAAACACTGTGCGATAGCAACGCACGAATCGTCATAACAATCAATGCCAAATCTCAAAATCTTAGGTAATACTGATACTAAGTTGCAACGACAGAACGGCCTTCCGCAAGGCGACGACAATAGCCCAATCAAATACGCAGGGAGAAACATCCTGCACCACATCTATAATACCATTAAAATTCCTCGATTCCCAATTTATAACAAGTGCTTCACGTCGCATAAGACTGAATAAGAAGGGAATGAAGGCATAAGCCTCAAAGGAATCAAATCGCACGATGAAGAATCAAGAAGGGAAGTGCTCCTAACAGTCATGTAGCCTCTCAAAGATAAGTACAGACGTCTCCGTACCAATCCCCAAGACTCTACGAGACTTGCTCACGACTCGTGAGACCTAAGTGAACCTAGTGCTCTGATACCATATTGTCACGACCCAAAATCCATTAAAGGTCGTGATGGTGCCGGACACCGCCGCCAGGCAAGCCAAAAATAAATACTTAATTTGGTTCTCATTTTAATATTTTTGAAATCATATTTCCTTCAATTAAATAGTAAAAGATTGAATTTAGAGAGTAAATAATAATATTTTTAATAATTTCTATACATGACAACCCAAATTTAGCCCAAAATCCGGTGTCACAAGTGCATGAATATCAACTAGGAAGTAAAATAAAATACAACATCTGTTTGGAATACAAATTGGACAGGAGAAATTATAAATACTCTGAAAGAGACTCTGTTGGCTGTGGATCATAGTATAGAGTGCAGCTCTCCTAAGTCCCCGCAATACCCGTGCCTGCCCACAAGGCCACTAGATATATATGTACCTGGACAAAAATATGCAGCAAGTGTAGCATGAGCACGTAAATAAATGCGTACCCAATAAGCATCCCGTCTAACCTCAAAGAAATAGTGATGAGGGGTCGATTTCGACTTCGACACTTACTATGGGTTATAAATAAAATATCAATGATATAACTAAGCATGGATTACGTAGAACAGTTGTAAGCTCAATATCATGAAATACGTGAATAATTCTTTTGTTAAAAAGAAATTTCCATATTTATTTTTCATCATTTATCAATTTGTATCTCAGGCCAATGAAGCAATATCAATTATCATAAATTTCAAAGCAGCAAATTCAATCATACGCAAATCATGCCGAGGTCGTACGACCCGATCTAACATAATATTTAAATTATGCACTGCCGAGGGTCGAACGGCACGAACCATAGATGCATTTATCTGCTACCGAGGTGTTCAGAAAAAAATACATTAAACAACCAATTCAAGATTTATTAAGGGGCATATATTCCAAGAATTTCAAATTCTCGTTTAATGGTCAAGTAAATGAAGTTTAAACTTTTTTACAATTTCCTTATCGAGTTTCTAAATGTTTTAAATAATTAAATTAACAAATAGGGCGCAACATCGCAAGTACAACATGATATGGGTCCTAGACAACTCGGACATAAGCATAATAGTAGCTACGCATAGACTCTCGTCACCTCGTGCGTACGTAGCCCCCACAAATAGAAGCACATAATGATTTGATTCATCTATGGGGTTAATTCCCTCTTATAAGGTTAGAAAGGAGACTTACCTCGCTCTGAAATTCCACAACCGGCTCCCAAGCCCTTCCAACAACTCAAACCAATTCCCAACGCTCCAAAACTAGTCAATAAATGTGCAAACCCATAAATATATACTCTAATACTCATTATAATTCAATTTACAACAATTTCTAACTCCGCTTGAAAAGTCGATAAAAATCACCCTCGGGCCCACGTGCCCGGATTCTGAAAATTTTCGAAAATAAAATTTACCCATGACACCACGAACTCAAATATATAATTTATTCCAAATTCCATGTCCAATTTCATGGTCAAAATCCAAAAATACCAATTTCTAAGTTTTTCTTCAAAATCCCAAATTTCCACAAATTTTCAAGTCTAAATTCATATATAATCCAAGTATTTAACTTGCAATAGGTGGGAATCACTTAACTTGGCATAGATGACAAAAATCTCCCTTCCAAGAGCTCCAAAAATCGCCCAACCAAATGAAAAATGGAGGAAAATGGCCAAATCCCATCTTTAAAACTTGACTGCCCAGGTCCGCCCTTTTTGCGATCGCGAAGGCCAAAGAAAAACTGCCTCCAAATTTCCTCTTCGTGTTCGCGACACTCTGATCGCATTCGCGAAGGCCAGCTGCCCAGACCCCTCGCGTTCACGTTCCCTTCTACGCGTTCGCGTAGGCCAAATGACCTTAGGCCTATCTCCCCCTTTCTTCTTCGCGTTCGCGTAGCCTTGGCCGCGTTCGCGTTCGCTTCCACCTACTCGCGTTCGTGAAGGCCAACCCAGTAGCCTCACAAATTTCCTCTATGCGAACGCGGGACTTCCTTCATGTTCGCGAAGAAAGACACTAGCAACAGCAGTCCAAAACAGCCTGAAATGATCCAAAACCATCTCAAAACACATCCGAGGCCCCCGGGACCCCGTCCAAATCGCACGAACCAGTCCCATAACATAACAAGACCTGCTCGATGTCTCAAATCACATCCAACAACATCAAAATCATGAATCACACCCTAATTCAAACTTAATGAACTTTAGAACTTCAAACTTCTACATTCGATGCTGAAACTCATCAAATCACGTCCGATTGACCTCAAATTTTGCACACAAGTCACATTCGATATTATGGACCTACTCCAACTCCCGAAATCAGATTCCAACCCCGATATCAAAAAGTCCACTCCCGATCAAACTTCTCATAAACCTTCATATTTCTAACTTCCGCCAAATGACCCCAAAATGACCTACAGACCTCTGAATCCACTTTCGGGCGCGCTCCTAATACCAGAATTACCATACAAAGCTATTCCCAGACTCAGAATCCCAAAAGGACATCGATAACATTGAAATACACTTCAACCCAAATTTATGAAATTCTTCCAAAATGCCAACTTTTACAATAAGCGCTTAAATGCTCCCGGGTCATCCAAAACCCGATCCGGACATACACCCAAGTCTAATATCATTATACGAACCTGTCGAAACCTTCAAATCTCAGTTCCGAGGTCATTTACTCAAAAATCACACTTTAGTCAATTCCTCCAACTTAAGGCTTTCGAAATTAGAATTCTCTTTCCAAGCCAACTCCGAACTTCCCGAAATTCAATTCCGACCACGCGTACAAGTCATAATACCCGAACTGAATCTGCTCATGGCCCCAAATCGCCGAACGACGCGTTGTAGCACAAAACGATCGGTCGGGTCGTTACAACAACCCTTAGACGAAACTACTCTTATTTAGCGAAAATGGAAAATACTTTAAGGATTTTGGGCTATCGCGCCGCATGCTGCGGCGCGCCTATAAAAATTTCCAGAACAGGTTGCAATTATAATTCTAAGCACAATTTGTACTGCCGCGTCGCGCCTTGCCGCGCCCCATGCGGCGCGGCAATGCATTTTTCTTAGAGTTATTTTGTTTCTCCAATTTTTGACATCCGGACTTGGTCTTCGACCCCCGAACATGATCTCGTCTTAATTGTTTGGGCTTATACTCAGACTTCAAAGCTCCAAATTGCTCGGATTAGCTCCATCATGGCTACATAACTCGAAATCACCCTTATAAGGCATAAAACACACAATAAGTGCAAAAACACTAACAATTAAAGTTCAACAAAGGTAAAATGCAGTAATTTGAGTGCAATACTATGTCTAAACACGAGTTTCTCGCATACCATCACCAAATGAGAAATTAAAATCCTGGAGTGTATCTCCAATGAAAGACCACTCAATCTTGTCAAAGGCTTTCTCTAGATCTATCTTGAGGATCATGTTGGCCTGATTTCCTCTCATTTTTCCAAAGTGAGTGATGTATTCCTGAAAACTTATGGCATTATCAGAGTCCCTCCTATTGTATAGGAATCTGGCTTGGCTAGGGCCAATTATTCCTGGGATGAGGGGTTTAATCATATTTACACTGACCTTTGTAACATTTTTGTATATAGTATTGTGGAGTCCTATGGGTCTGAGTTCTTGAGCATAGTGGCTTGAGGGTGCTTGAGGATGAGACAGAGCAATGTCTCATTCATGGTATTATGCATATCGTGGGTGTCAAAACACAATTTGCAGAAATCAACTACTGACTTCCCAACTATGCTCTGGTAATTTTGGTAGAAGAAGGGGTGCAACCCATCTGGCCCAGGAGCTTTGAAAGGATTGAAAGCGAATATGACCTTAATTTCACTCTCCCTTAGAGGTGTGTCCAAGGTGTCTCTCTGAGAGTTGGATAGTGTATGGGTTTGGCCAATTGGCTTGGTTGTATGCAGAGGAGCTTGAGTGTGTTGGGAGATGTAGAGGGACCTGAAATAGTTTAGAATGGACTCTTTGATTTCCTCCTGCTCATATTGCAAATTTCCAGTTTCATCTTTTAAGGGCAAGATTTTGTTTCTCCTTCTCCTATTAAGAGAAGAGATATGGAAGAACCTAGTGTTAGCGTCACCATCAGTGATCCAGTTAATTTTGGATTTCAGTTTCCAGAATTCTTCCTCATTCTTGATGATGGAGTCAAGCTCCTCTATCAGCTACTTTCCAGATTTAAGAGGAAATCACTAAAATGGTAGTTGGATAATTTATGGATTCCAGTTATTCTGGCCATAAGTCTTCTCTTTTTTTGGAAAATGTTGCCAAAGGTAGTCTATTTCATTGAGTGGATATGTTCTTGAAGAGCTGGGTTGATTGAATTAGAGGGGAGTTTGGAGGAAAGACCTCAGAGATGAGATTGGAAAAAAATGGATGACTAGCCCACGTGCATTCAAACCTAAAGGGTCTATTTGTAGTATTGACATATTCATCTTTTAACATTATAAGCAAAGAAAAATTATCATAGTGGATCATAGGAAAGTGGGAGACACAGGCCTCAGGGTACTCAGAGATCCAAAAGTCATTAAAAAAATATCTATCAATTATCTCTAGGATTAGACTACTCTTATTATTGTATCTTTTATTTATCCATGTGTATTTACTATCTTTATAACCTAGGTCCACCAGTTTGTATTCATTGAGGTAGTTCCAGAAGAGATTACTTCTATTAGGGTTGATGGTATTACCCTCAAGCTTATCCCTAGCTTTCAAAACTTCATTAAAATCACCTCCTACAAACCAATTCCCAGAAAAGTTCCTAGAGATATCAACTAAATTTTCCCACAACAGTCTCCTTTCAGCTAATAACTTACTAGCATAAAATGCAAAAAAAAAAAAAAAGCTAGGGGTATGAGATGGTAATACCTTAACCATGGAATGAATACCTTGGGGAGTGGTGGATACCTCATCTACCTGCACAGAATCTGCCTTCCACATCATGACTATCCCTCCAGAGAAGCCCACTGCCGGGAACTATATTAGCATATCAAAATAGAGCTCTTCTGTCAGCTTCTTGTGATTAGCCATCCTTGTTTCCAGCAGTACTAACATGGCTGATTTATGCAGTTGAACCATAGTTGAGAAATGTCTTTTGAACTTTGTGTTGTTCCCTCCCCTAACATTCCATATGATATAATTCATTAGGGAGTGGGTTTGGTTGGGGATTCCATTCTCTGTGCCTTCTTTGTCCCTTGACGAGGTGTCATAAATTTTCTTTTCCCTTAATTTTTCATGCCCAGCACTTGGGTCAGCATTAACACTGGCTTGACAAAACCCTGGCTCGGGTGGTATCCAAATCTCATCCAACACTTGGTTAAGGCACAGGGGCATAGAAGGACTAGAATCTCGCTGCTCTTCACACTGAACTCTATCGCCCTGACAGAGTCTAATAGGAGTGAGTCCTATCGCAGTGGCCCATATCCTTCCCCTTCCGCTTCCTTGGTTGGTTTCCCCTTTAGCATGTCTAAAACTTGGTTGATTTCTTTTTATATATTCCCTAGCGGTGGGTTTTGACTCTTCCCTACTGTAGTTAAAGACGATGACACTTGTTAGGATGGTGGTTCGATGACCACAAACTAGGGAGTTACCACTGGGTCTGGGAAGAATGGGATCAATTGGAAGGCTTGAAGTATCAAGTTGTTAATCATTAGGGTTCCAAGTTGGGATGCATGTTGCCAGTGAGAATAATCGACTGTCAGAGGTTTGGGCCAAAGGTTACCAAGCCCTTTTTCAAAGCTTCCACTGTTACCCTCGCCAGATACGCTGGGTTTTGGATGATTAGGGTCACTGGTTGGTTCCCTAATTGGAAGTTTTAGGCTAGCCCTTGCCCCCGTAACTCCAGTTCCTGCCAAGATATCGGTGTGTGGTCCGGCGACAGTAGAAGGGAAGTCACAAGGATGGGTGGTTGTTGGGGGTTTTCCATTTTTTGTATTTTTTGATTTGCCTCTTTGGGTAAAATTTGAGATTAGGTTGGGCGGTTGGTGCATAATAGGGTATTTGGGGTTACTTGTCAAATCAGACCGATAATTTTAGCTGTGGTATTTGCATCTAATATCGGAGATTTGAAATTAATTGTGAATCCGCTTGAGTGGACGGAAGATGTCATATCACCTGAGTTTGGATGATTTCTCAGGTAATGCATTTGAGTATCCATGGATAGTAGTAAGATTGTTTCTGCAGGTTACTCTGGTAGGGAATGATCAGAGGGCGAGTAGGTACTGGGTTATGGATTATCATTTGGGGTAATATATTCCGATTGGGATGGTCCCCAATAGTGAACTTTGTGTGAAGATGGTGGCCCAGCCTACTCTGGCTTGTCAAGTCGAAGCCTGATGTTTGGTTTGTGATGGGGGCCTCATTGGGTACAACTTGGGCTTGGGCGGGGCCAGTAATTGTATCTGTGCTTGTCTCATCTGGCCCCGACCCCGCTTCTCTATTTGCATTGGACTTGGGTTGAGTTTGTATGGATTGGGCTTTTGGAGTAGGGGTATTGGATTTTTGTTTCTTAGTCAGATTTGAATGTAGTTTAAGATTTGTAGCCTAATTAGTATTAAATTTAGAAGTGTACTTAAAAGGTTTTGTTTTAAGAAATTTACCAGAATTTGCATCGAATATTTTTACCTGGATCTTTTATGTGGTTTGTTCAACTTGGTTCCTGCCTCATTGCTCCAAGTATGTGTGGTCTTTTGATTTGGTTTTCTTCTTCTTAGAAAAGTTACCGTTTTCCATTCGTCCTTATCCTCTTTAAGATTACGCTCTTCAGAGCATTCTAGGGCTTCTTGTGATGGTATTAGCCTTTCTTGCACGTTGGTACAAGATTTCAATGTGTGGCCAATTCTGCCACAGCCTTTACATAAGGTTCCTTCCCCTTCGTACATCACTGCCTATTTCCACCGGAGTCTTTAATGGCACTTGGATACATATGCGTGCATAACTCCCCCTCAGGGTGGAGGATGTGCACGTGTCTATTTTCAGTAATTTGCCAAGCTTTCTTTCTACCTTTTCCAGGATTTATTTATCATAGAACTCTATTTGCAATTGTAGTAGGCGAATCCAGATGGCAGTAAAAGATAGGGTAGCTTCATGTAGAACGAATTTTGGTTCCCATTTACGGACTAAGAGAAAATTCCCAGAAATGAACCAAGGGCATAGGTGTAGCCTTAAAGTTAATGAGCTTTGCTAATTGTGGAGTTCCAAGATTGACTAGTTATTTAATCATATCTCTATATACCAAACTACTAAAAACTACCAAAACGTTTTTGCTTTCTTTGTTATATTTTAGGTTTATGATATTATGGGATATTGTCTACTTCATCATGATATTATGATATCATTGAGTTGTCATTTTTTATTTTATTTTTTTTACATACGTTCTAAAAAATGGCAACTCTCTATATTATTTTGTACATTAAGTTATTTGTTGTAATATATTAACTAAACATTAGTGAAGGCAATACGAGAAACTATAATAAGGAATCCGAAAAATAAAGAAGATTTTCATTTCTTTTAATGTTTGGGACTCTACATAGATAGAAACTAATGTTAAAATTGATATGGTCAAATTGATTTGTTAAAAATAATAATAACAATTTTGAGCTCTTATCTTTGAAATTCTTCTTTCTATATGAGATTACTTTGTGAGACTTTCTCGTAAATTTTCTTTTTTATATGTATATTTCGCATGGATCCTTCCGATTGGAAATAAGCCTTATGTTAAATAAACATATACGTGTGAGCTTTTGCATAATTAACTTTCTCTGATTAATCAACAATGTTGTCTCTCTTGGCTTTTTTTCAATCTGAAAAAGGTCATTCCTTTTCTACTTAAAAGTTGAAGACCTCAGATCTGCTAGTATTGGGAATGAGATCTTTTAAATAATTTGATGCTTTGGCGCTTCAGTTTTCTGTTTTAATTGGTGTAGTTAATATAAGTTATTTTCATATTCATTTAAAGATACATGTTATTGAAATTATGTAAAATTCTGACAGTCATATCTGTTGGAAACCCAGGAATTCAACAACTTACTAGTCTGTTAGAAAAAAATAATAGTCATGAAAAATTTCGACAGGCAATCATCGCTAATTCGACAGTCATCTTCGATGAAAAAAAACTTTCTAATGTATATATAACGACCCCATCGGTCATTTTGAGCTGTAGCACATCGTTCAGCAGTTATGTATTACAACTTGTATGCGTAGCCGGAATAGAATTTTGGGAAGTTCGGAGTTGATTCAGAAGGAAAATTCTCAATTCGAAACCTTTTAGTTGGAGGAGCTCACCAAGGTTTGACTTTTGAGTAAACGACATCAGAATCGAGATTTGAAGTTTCCAATAGGTTTATATGATAATTTCGGATTTGGGCGTATTTTCGGGTTGAGTATCGGATGGTCCGGGAGAATTTCATCGCTTATTGTGGAAAGTTGGCATTTTGAAGGTTTTAGAATTTTTTAAGTTTGAATTGAAGTGAACTTTAGTGTTATCGATGTCCGTTTGGGGTTCCGAGCCTTGAAATAGGTTCGTATCGTGATTTGTGACTTGCATGTAAATTTTAGCGTCATTCCGGAATGTTTAAGTGTATCTCGGACGCGTTCGACGAAGTTTGAATGTTTGAAAGTGGAAGGAAGGTTTTGACCGTCGATTCGTAGTTTTGATGTTGCTTGGTGTGATTTGACGTCATGGGATGGTTTCGGACAAAGTCTCCTTGTTTTATCATTGCTGGTTCCTAGTGTTTCTAGTAAGCATCACGATCGCGGGTAAAGTGACGCGATCGTGACGAGTAGCTATTGCTCGGGTGAAATTTGTGCAGCGCAAACGCGGTAGAGGCGTCGCGAATGCAAAGAAGGACTGGGTGTAACCTACGCGAACCCGACTGGGTGTCACGAACGCGTAGAAGGATGGGGAGTTGGGGGCCTGGCAGGCGTTAAACCTTCGCGAATGCATTACGTGGACCACGAACGCGAAGGGCAGGGATCAGAAGTCTTCACGAACGCAACATGGAGGTCGAGAATGCGTAGAGTAATTTTGGGTAGCAGTATTTTTGGCCTTCGCGATCGCGAAGGTTCTTCCACGATCGCGAAGAGGAAAGGCTGCAGCAGAGAGCTTTTTATTTCGTGCTTAGCCTATTTCTCTTACATTTTCACTTGGCTGAGCGATTTTTGGAGCTCTTGGACGGGAGATTTTCATCATCTACTATGAGGTAAGTTATTTCCATTTGTTGTAAGATAAATACATGGATTATGTATGGATTTTAACAAGAAATTTTCTAGAAATTGTGGAATTTTGGAAGAAAAGTCTAGAATTTGATATTTTGGATTTTCACCACGAAATTGGACATGGAATTATGAATAAATTATATATTTGAGTTCGCGGTGTTATGGGTAATATTTATCTTCAAAATATTTTGGAATCCGGGCATGTGGGCCCGATGGTTGTCTTTGCTGATTTTTCGAGCGGAGTTAAAAATTATTATAAATTAATTATGAGTGTTGGAGTATATTTTTATTAGTTTGCATGATTGTTTGACTAGTTTCGGATCGATGGGCATTGGTTTGAGGTGTTAGAGAGGCATTGGAGCCGGCTATGGAACTTTGGAATAAGGTAAGTCTCATGTCTAACCTTGTGAGGGGGAAACTACCTTGTAGGTATTAAATTGTTATGTTCTACTAGTGGTGGGTGCTATGTATGCACGAGGTGATGCATCGGCAGTATATTAAGATGCATAGTATATTGGATCGCGTAGAACGCATCGGCAGCATATTGAGATGCATCTCTGGTTCATGACGATCGATCCTCGGCAGTGTACACACCACTCTGGATTGGGCCGTACGACCTCGGCATAATCGTGCGTGATACCGCTAGAAGTCCGGATATTCATGAGATTTTCCTTTTATTGAGACCTGCCATTTATATGGTATTCCTTATCCGTTTGAGATTACACTTGATACTTCTGATCTGTTTAGATAGCATATAACATTTGAGAGATTTATATCATCAAAAGAAATATTGGAGGATATGATAGTTACCGTTTTTACCTTATTATTATTGTTGTGCTTCATATCTTTTTATGATTTATCATATTGATTTATTGGACCCCTAATAAGTGTCGATGTCGACCCTTCGTCACTACTTCTCCGGGATTAGGTTGGATACTTACTGGGTATGTGTTGATTTACGTACTCGCGCTATACTTCTACACTAAATGTGTAGGATCTGACAAGTTCATTTGGTGGTCATCCTTATGCGTAGACACAACTGCTGAGGGGACTTTATGGTGAGATGCTTTCTATGCTACGCATTGCGGCCCTCAGAGTCTCCATCTTATCTATTTACTTTACCTTGTCTATTTTATTTTCCAGACAGATGTTGTATTATTATTGCACTCTTTAGCAGACGCCCATGCACTTGTGACACCAGATTTTGGGGATGTTCTAGAATTTGTTTTATGGTTTTGCTTAACATTGGCACACTTTTACTTATGTTTTATTTAAATTATATGTATCTACGATTTTTAATGCATTAATTTTCTTTTCTAACAAGATTCACGATTTCAAAAACAAAAAAATAAATAGCTTAGTTGGTAGTTCATAGTTGGCTTACTGAAGGTGACATTGAGCGCCATCGCGACCTATTGTGGGAATTGGGTCATCACAGCTTGGTATCAAAGCTCTAGGTTCGCTTAGGTCTCACAAGTCATGAGCAAGTCTAGTAGAGTCATGTGGATCAGTACAGATATGTTTGTACTTATCTTCGAAAGGCTACAAGGCTATTAGGAGCACCTCCCTTCTTGATTCCTCGTCGTACAATTTGATTCCATTGGAGCTTATGCCTTCTGTTTCTTCCTACTCATTCCTATACGATGTTGAGCGCTTGTTATCAATTGGGCATCAAAGAGTTGTAGTGGTACTAAAGATATAGTGAAGGATGTTTCTCCCTGCGTATTTGGGTGGGCTATTATCGTCACCTTGTGGAAGGGTGTTCTGTCATTTCAGCCCAGTGCTAGTGTTGCCTACGGTTTAAAAGCTATGCACAATGTATTATGATGTCCATGCGTTGTTATCGCGTAGTGTTGGTGTAAATGGTAGGGCATATTTATGTGTCGGGACAGTTAATGACTCGAAAGGAGGATTACTCAGTTCATGGTTTAGAGGTTCGGCATTTAATTTCACCGGAGGAAAGGCAATTGGATTATGGATGTCCAAGCCTTGGTTTTAGAGAGACTTGATATTTTCGGATGTGGTAGAATTCTCATTTGTGATGTGGTGTTGTCGTCCTTGTTGGAACCCATTATGGCTCCTCGTCCTTGCTGGAATGGTGCCTGAGCAGCAATTATCAGAGATGGCAATGTAAGGTGGCTTCAAAGTCAAATTAGTGTTTCTAATGTTGATTTCTCGAGAGAGATAATCTTTATGGAGGCTCAGAGTTAGTGGCAGTTTATCCGTTCGGGAGCTACAAAGATGAATTATGATTTGAGGTAGTATTTTGGCAGCGAAGGAGGAAGAAGTACATGGTGGGAAGTGACTCATGGTGGTTAAATGGCTAGCAGGCCAAGTATGAACAGTAGAGGCTGAATAGTTGCTTAAGGGATGGTTTAACCGAAGTGGGAGTGGATGAGTAGCATATGGATTCTATGGTAGGATAGTCACATGCCATAAAAAAGTTTAGAGAGATTTGGGGATCATGGTGGACAATGACTAAGTCTATGAATTTCATTTGGGATGGTGACTATTGTACTAAGGAAGGTTGAATATGACAGAAAGGATTTTGCTTGGGATGAAGAGGGGTGTGAAAGCTTGATTATCATTTTGGGATGCAACATGACGTAGAGTTTTGGAACGCATAGTTGGGCCTTCAATAGATTCTAATGGGGAATGAATGGACTCTTACAGCTGGTGGGCGAGCATGGGCTCAGGAAGGTTTACTGATCTCATGGTAGTTGTACCCAGGGCAACGTCATTAGAAGATGTCGACATGGAATTTCACAGGTAGGCTATCTCTTGTAGGTAGGATAGCGGTTGCGAGATGTTTTATAAAGTTACTACGAAGAGTTCTACTTTCTACCTAGCGGGACGCATGTACTGTGATGTGAGTTTGGATCACTTGAAGAAGATGGTACGACTGTCAGGAGGTCGAATATGTGATTGTGGCTGATAATTTGGAATGTTTTATGAAAAGTTTAACAAGAGTTTGCGAGAAATTTGGCGGGTTAATGGTGTGAGATCTTGGTAACTGAGAAGGAGGAGTTATTATGGGTTCTGGATTTATGTGATTGTAGATTAAAGCTAAGTGGGGGAGCCCACTGCCTACGATTGGGTCACGTGGTTGTGTGCCTTGGCATTATTAGGTTATCTGTACGTTGGTGAATTTGTTATGACTAAGAAAAGAAAATATCACGGGTAATTCGGGTAAAGGACTTGATGAATGTGTGCTACATCTCGCCGTATCGATTCATGTGCAGATTTTGGAATGATTCAAAGTTTATGCTTCTTATGGATGTGATGTACAAGGAGAATAATTCATCTGGTTGCTTTTTTGGGGAGTGTTCATATGCTTACAACACACTAGAGTTTGGTTATATATTTGGGACCAAATCAGAGTCGGTAACTCTCAACAGTGGTTCTAGTGGGTTCAAGAATTTAAGCGCGGTGTCTAAGGATTTTGGGTTCATTATATGGTTGAGGACTGGGATTTTGAAGCAGAGTGTGAAGAATAGTTGGGACATTTCTATGTTATCATCGGGCCTGCAGTGCAGTGTTAGAGAAATGGGAGAAACAACTTCGGATTCACGGAAGGTCTTTCAGAATGGGTATATCAGTTAGAAATACTATTGAGTGCACGAGGAGGGTATGAGATGGTTCATAGGTATGAGACGATGTGGTCTCATGATTTGGGTCATTCAGGATGAGTGTTGTTTGAGGTCCGTTATGTGTTTGAATGGGGCTATTATTATTTCGAAGGCAAGAGTAAATTGGAAGAAGTTGGGTCAGTTACTAATGGTTTGAATCAGCATGGTTGTGGAAATGACCAGTTCCTTCGGTATGCTAAGCTTTACAGGTGATTTGTGGTTGTACGTGCGAGCTTGACACCCACCATAAATTGATTCATTTGGAGGTATTTGATTCTGATGGCCTTGTTATGTGTAAATGAATCCCAAAAAAGTTATGTCGGTTTAGACCACGACTTGAGGTTTGTATTTTCTGCGATTATAGGAATTCGGTTGTGTGTTGCAATTATTTTTTAGATATTAGTGGAGTAAAAGGGTTCTAGTTGATTGAAGTGTTTATTCTACTGGTGGTTCAGGGGTTATGATGAAATTCTTATACTCTCGCATATCAGCATAATATGTGTAGTAAGCGATATGAAAATTGGAAGTTGAGAATCAATGTTGTGGTTCGGTTTTGATAAGAATATCACGAGCTCGGAGGAGCGGGGAGGTAGAATTTCAGATGCTTAGAGTAACCTGGCGCTATTTTTGGTCAGCCTGGGGATGGTCTATTTTGTGGAAGAAGTATTGGGTATTGAATGTGAATACTTGACTAGCACTATAAAAATAGCATGGTCGATGGCCATTGATGTTCAGATTTTACTACCTGGTGAGAAAGGTTGTGGGAGTACATCCCACATGAAGGTCGTATAAGTGTGACGTGTTAGATATTTGATTGTTAGAGATTAAAATCGGGTATGGAGATTTCTGGTACTATCGCTAATGGGAGAGTTTATGCCTGAGAGGCGCTCTGTTCCTTTGGTTGTGGACTGTGGGAGTTTGTTCCAGATTGGACGGTTGCTTGTATGTGTCATGAATAGGGTCATTGTGGATCATTGAAAGGCAATTGGCCCCGTATGGTATGATCGGAATTGGCTTGAGGACCGTTGATAGATATAATGTGAATATATGCTCTGCATCAGGTCGGATATGTTCATTCAACATAGTATTGGTTATGGAGAAGTTTTCGGGCATTGGATGTATTACCTGTCATCAGCTATTCTATGGGTTGTCAGACGGCTTATTTTTTCGCACATGTGTTGTGATCCCGTGTAGCTTGTGGTGTTATATGAGCAAGATAGCTCTTGAGATACAGGTCAATTATTTCACCTTAGTCGTGCTTGGGTTTTTATAGTGCATGGCGCTATACGTCTCTTTAGGGTTGTATTTATGCACTTGGCATGCTTGTGGTCAATATTCGGGAACTTCGTGGGTATGAGCATTATGGATTGATGGGTATTTCCTTATTTATTGTTATGTATGGATTGGGTGCATGCCTCAACGGGCATGATGTTTGGATTGGGTTGCACGCCCTAACGGTATCATGTTTAGATCGGGTTGCAAGCCGCAACGGTGTCATGTGTGGATCGGGTTACACACTGCAACAGTGAGATGTTGAGTATGGTTTCTTATACTCATTTTGCATGCCTTGTTTCTCATCTTTGAGTAGGTTCATAGCATCTGTTTGACCATTTTATTAGTTATGTGAACTGGATAGTTCTTTACCCGAGTTCGCTTTTCCTTAGTTGGTCGTATTCGAGTTGTGGCTTGTTGACGCATTGATGTCGTCGTATGATATTGTAGGTGATTTTTTATGTGGATTGTCAGTTGATCAGCTTGTACTGGGTGAGATGAGGTTGTCGGGATTAAAATCAGTGCAATCGGATTCATATAATATATATTATGAGAAAAATGTCAGTAATCAGTTCAGAATAAGAAAATAGTTATTGTCAAGCGGAGAGACTCTACGATTTATTGATTTGGCAAGTGGTTATGAGCTTTTACATGTCGTTTTCATCGTTGCAGTATTGCGAGGGTTGGATCAGGGCTTATATGTATTATGAGATATACTACGGGTATCAGGTTAGTGAATTTGCAGTTGTTGTGCTTGGAGGAGGTTACGATAGGCAAATGAGTTATGCGGTGCACGGTGTGATATAGGCATGAGTGGATGATCATGTTTTGGGTTCAGCATGTTGAGATTGATATGGTGTTCGTATGTTAGAATCAGGTCTCGTAGAGGATTTCAGATGTTGGAATTTGGTTCTAAGGCTTGTGGGCTAAGGTAGCAGCAAGGATTTTCAGTTTGGCTCGCCTTAATATACTTACATGGGTCTTGGTGGCACGGGTAGGTGCACGAGGTGCTAAACAACGATTTTGAGCAACTCCGGAGCGGTTATTGACACGTTCGAGGATGAACGTATGTTTAAGTGGGAGGTGTCAATAACTGCTCCGGAGTTTTGTTGGAGGTTTTAGGCCTTGAATAGCTTCACTTTATGTATTACAGCTTGTACGCATAGTTGGAATGGAATTTCGGAAAGTTCCTAGTTGATTCGGAAGGAAAATTCTCAATTCGGAAGCTTTAAGTTGGAAGAGTTAACCAAGGTTTGACAGTTGAGTAAACAACCTTGGAATCGGGATTTGAAGGTTTCAATATGTTCGTCTGATGATTTCTGACTTGGGAGTATGTTCGGGTTGAGTATCAGATGGCCCGGGAGAATTTAGGTGCTTATTGTGGAAAGTTGGCATTTTGAAGATTTTAGAATTTTCTAAATTTGATTTTAAGTGGAATTTGGCGTTATCTATGCCCCTTTGGGGTTCCGAGCCTTGGAATAGGTTTATATCATGATTTGTGACTTGCACGTAAAGTTTGGCGTCATTCCGGAATGTTTAAGTGTAACTCAGACGCGTTCGGCGAAGTTTGAATGTTTGAAAGTGGAAAGAAAAGTTTTGACCGTCGATTCGTAATTTTGACATTATTTGGTATGATTTGAGGCCTCAATCAGGTTCATGTTATATTTTGGGACTTGTTGGTGTGATTGGACAGGGTCGCGGGGGCCTCGGGTGTATTTCGTGATGATTTTGGACAAAGTCTCCTTGTTTTATCATTGCTGGTTTCTGGTATTCCTTGTAAGCATAATGATCGTGGGTAAAGGGATGCGATCGCAAAGAGTAGTTGGAGCTAGGGAGGAATTTGTGCAGCGCGAACATGGTAGAGGTGTCGCGAATGCGGAGAAGGACTGGGTGTGACCTACGCGAACGCGACTGGGTGTCGCAAACGCGTAGAAGGATAGGGAGTTGGGGGACTGGCAGGCGTTAAGCCTTCGCGAACGCGTTACGTGGACCGCGAACGCGAAGGGTAGGGATCAGAAGGTTCTTCCGCGATCGGGAAGAGGAAAGGCCTGGGGCAGAGAGCTTTTTATTTCGGGACTTAGCCCATTTCGCTTACATTTTCACCTAGTTGGGAATTTTTGGAGCTCTTTGACGAGATATTTTCATCATCTACTATGAGGTTAGTTATTCCCAATTATTGTAAGATAAATACATGGATTATGTATGGATTTAAAAATAAAATTTTGTAAAAATTATGGGATTTTGGAAGAAAAATCTAGAATTTGATATTTTAAATTTTAACCACGAAATTGGACATGACATTAGGAATAAATTATATATTTGAGTTCGTGGTGTTATGGCTAATGCTTATCTTCAAAGAAATTCGGAATCCGGGCACGTGGGCTCGAGGGTAGAGATAGAAAATGGTGCGGTGCGGTTGCGGGGCAAAACCCGCATAAACCCGCGAAGATTTGAACCTACCCCGCCCCACACTCACACCTGCATTAGCCCACCCTGCATATTTTTTTATTTTTTATTTTTATTTCTTTTGAGCTTTTGGTTGGACTTTTTGATCTAATCAACCAAAAAATTGAAAGCTCTTTTGTTGCTCTTAAGTTACTGTACCCTTTAAAAAACATATTAAACCAAAACTTATTGAAATGACAACAAAGTATTTAATCAATAATAACTTTTAAACAAGAAATGACAACAAATTATTGAGTAAGACATGTGATTTAATACTAGTAATAGCTTTCTTACTTTTGAACTCCTAAGCTACTGTACCCTTCAAAGAAAAGATTTAACATATAAAACATTTTCAATTTTATTTAGTTATATTTTTTTTTTATTGTTTCACTTTTAATATTATAAATCTATTTAGTAAGATTAATATTTTTATATAAGAGATTTGCACTACATTAGTATTTAAGGTGATTTATTAAAAAAGAGAGGAATAACACAATTATATTCGTGAAGAATTTCCATGATATAGATGGTGTATTTGATTTTAAACAAAGAATATAATTTTCATGAAGTTAGCAACATCTTGTCCATCCCAGATTAGTGTTCAACCATTTTGGTAGTTCAAAAAATCAAACTGCAAAATAATAAATATAGACCACCTATTTGTGTTTTGCCTTTTTCCAACAAAATACCTCATTTTCCAACATACATTGAAGGTGCAAGTGCAATTAAGCACTACATTTAGTCACTAACCCCATATGTTTCATAACACCTACTTAGTGACTTTTTTTTTAAAAAGACTTGCACCCTTCCCGCGGCCCCCCAAAGATATTTTCTTAAAAAAACCAAACCCCTCGCCCCGTCCCGCACCCGCAAAGCCCAAACCCGCACCGCATCGCATAGGTTAAAACTCGCACCGCTCTATTGCTATCCCTACCTGAGGGTTGACTTTGTTGTCTTTTCGAACGGAGTTGAGAATTGTTATAAATTGATTAATTATGAGTGTTGGAGTATATTTTTTATTGGTTTGCATGATTGTTTCACTAGTTTCGGATCGATGGCATTGGTTTGAGGTGTTAGAGAAGTGTTGGAGCCGGTTATCGAACTTCGGAGCGAGGTAAGTCTCCTTTCTAACCTTGTGGGGGTGGGGGAGAGAGAAACTACCTCGTAGGTATTAAATTGTTATGTGCTACTAGTTGTGGGTGCTACATACGCACGAGGTGATGAGAGTCCGTACGTAGCTAAAAGTATGTTTATGTCCAGGTAGAATTAGGAATCTATCATGTAATATTTTACTTAGTTGAACTCAATTGCTAGCTTAATTACTTGAACATATAATTGGAATTAATTGGGAATATGTTAGGCCGGGCTTTATCACCTTGAGTTGTTTGACGAGATATTTGATAGATGGTAAAAATCATGTTTACTTTATGCTAGTCATGTTTACTTTATGCTCCTGCACTTGTGTTGCAAACACATAGCCTGTAATTCGATAAGTTTCTTCCCTTCCTATGGATCGGGCCGAACGCCTCGGCAGTATATTGAGATGTATTTCTGGGTCGCGCCGGTCGACCCTCGGCAGTGTACACACCACTCTGGATCGGGCCGTACGACCTCGACATAATCGTGTGTGATACCGCTAGCAGTCCAGATATTCATGAGATTTTTTTTTATTGAGACTTGACATTTATATGTTATTCCTTATCCGTTTGATATTACACTTGGTAATTCTAATCTGTTGAGATAACATATGAAATTTGAGAGATTTATATTGTCAAAAGAAATATTGGAGGATTATGATAGTTACCAATTTTACCTCATTATTACTGTTGTGCTTCATATCTGTTTATGATTTATCATATTGATTTATTGTACCACTAGTAAGTGTCGATGTCGACCCATCGTCATACTTCTCCGTGGTTAGGCTAGATACCTACTGGGTATGCATTGATTGACGTACTCACGCTACACTTCTGCACTAAACGTGCAGGATATGGCAAGTTCATTTGTGTAATGACCTGACTTGTCATTTTGGGAATTTATGCTCCTTTCAACTATTTAAAGTCATAAATAGCTTCATATAATGTATTATGACATGTGTGAATTATCGGTTTTGGTTTTAAGGTACTTCGGAGTTAGTTTGGAAGAATAAAATTCAAGGTTTAAAGCTTAAGTTAAAAAGGTTGACCGGATATTGACTTACATGTAAACGACCCTGGAATAGAGTTTTGATGATTCCAATAGCTCCGTATGGTAATTTTGGAGTTAGGAGCGTGTCTAAAAAATTATTTGGAAGTCCGTAGTTGAATTGGGCTCGAAATGGCTAAAAATAGAAATTTAAGTTGGAAGTTTAACCGTGGAGTTGACTTTATGATATCGGGATCGGAATCTAATTATGGATATTGTAATAGCGTTGTTATATCTTTTATGACTTGTGTGCAAAATTTGAGATCAATCGGACTTGATTTGATAGGTAAGTAACATCTCTAATCTTGGAGTTGAGGGTATGAACCCTGCTTATACATGTTATGTGAATTGTTTGGAGGTGACGCACATGCTAGATAACGGGCGTGTGGGCGTGCACCGTAGGAATTGGGACTCGGTTGATTCCGTAGAGCTGTATAGTCAATTAACCTGTATTTTTCCATGTATTTTTATGTATTAGAGAAACTGAGTTGTGACTCATGTTAGAAAACATGCTTATTCTGTTGGGACCCACCGAGATCATTACTGCTGTTGAATTATTTGCTTACATTGCAATTACATACTCAGTCATACGCATTCATTTGCATATCATATCTTAGTCTTTGTCACCATTTTTTGATATATCACATAATCATTTTTGGGCTGATTTTTCATGACTTTGTGAGCCCGAGAGAATGGAGAGATTGATGATTGAGTGAGGCCGAGGGCCTGATGGTGAGGATATTTATGGGATCGGGCTGCGCATCGCAGCATGTTTTATTGATTTATGCCATGATTGGCTTGTTATAGCGCTTGGGCTGAAGGAGCCCCTCCGGAGTCTATACATACCCCCATTGAGCGCTGGTACCTAATGAGTGCGAGTGCCGAGTGCGAGTGACGAGCGATAGGGAGGATTGAGTGACCGTGAGGACTGAGTGACTGTGAGGACTAAGTGAAAT
Source organism: Nicotiana tomentosiformis (assembly GCF_000390325.3). NCBI lineage: Eukaryota > Viridiplantae > Streptophyta > Magnoliopsida > Solanales > Solanaceae > Nicotiana > Nicotiana tomentosiformis. Next base: position 33,104,718 of record NC_090820.1, on the reverse strand, counting down.
GATACTCTAAGAGTATGCATGTGGTTTTATTTCTGAGTTGTATCGCATTGGCATGCACACTTGACATACAGGCATAGAGATGCATTTTTTTCTCATGTTGTACGATGTTGCGTCATTCATGACTTCCCCTATATATTGACATATAGGCATAAAGATGTATTTTCCTCATGTTATTTAAAAATAAAAGAATTACCTGTTGAAAGTTTTGGGAAAACTCACAATTTTCAAACTTACTCATAAATTGGTGATTTCGGTAAAGGATTTGGGTTTTCACTGATATATTTGAAAAGCAGAACTATTTTTCTAGAACTGTGAACGAGCTAAGAATTTTATCTCTGAGCTACTTCTTTTATTACTTCTATTATGTTCTTATGAACTGTTGTTGGCTATTGGTGTTGGACCCTGACCTTTGTTCCAGCTCATCATTACTTTCAACCTAAGGTTAGGATTGTTACTTATTGAGTACATAGGGTCGGTTGTACTCATACTACACATCTGTACCTTGCGTGCAGATATTGGATGTTGATGTTGCTGGGATCGACGAGAGCTAGATTTGAAGATGTACCTGTGTTCCGGTTATAGCTGCCTCTTGTTTATGGTAGCCTTAGATTTATAAAAATATATTTATGTACATTTCGAATAGATGATGTATTTATTTCATACCAGCTTTGTAAATTCTAATATGAGAAACTCATGATTTGTACTACCAGTCCTTGGAAAAGTTTTGTATAAAAGCGGTGTATTATCATTTATTATCTTAATAAATCTCATTAAGTTGGATAGTGGTTAATTGGCTTACCTGACGGGTTGGGTTAGGTGCCATCACGACTAGGTGAATTTTGGGTCATGACAAGTTGGTATCAGAGCTCTAGGTTCATAGGTTCTACAAGTCATGAGCAAGTGTTTGGTAGAGTCTTGTGGAACGGTATGATGATGTCCATACTTATCTTCAAGGGGCTACAGGGAATTTAGGATAAATTTCCCATCTTTCTCTCTTATCATGCGACATTGATTCAGCTTGAAACATAACTCTTTGAATTCCTTCCACGCATTCGTGTGCATATGTGAGCGCTCGGTATCAGCTGTGCATCGCCGGCTTGTGATTCCATGAACGAGGTTCGAGATGAGTATTCGGTGTTTTGGTGAAGGGCCAGTATGGAGGACTTGAGGCCAAGGTTAGACCGCAACTTAAGCTCGGTAGTTTCAGTTGTGAGAACTTGTGTGTTTGGACTTATATGTTCTGTAGTGTCCCTATGAGTGGAATTTGTGGCTCGATAAGTGGTTGAATGGCTATATGATGAGTATGATGTGACTACGAGATGTGTTCAGATGGGTTGAATGTGATGAATAAAGTTTACTTGTGACTCAAGATTTTGCTATTGGGTACTTGATTTCTCTCTTGATTTGACGTATAGTCTCGAGTTGTGAGTGTATTGAAGGATTTTTAACGTTGTCTAATTGTGGAATAAATTAAATTCTCATGTCTTGTTAATGAGTTTGAACTCAGGAAGATTAAGTGAATGCATAGTAATTGTGGCTGCGAAACGGTATAACAAGATGCCAATATGAGGCTAAGCAAGTGGGTTATCTCCTGTTGAGTAACCTACGTAGGTGTGTTTCTTATAATGTTTAGTGGAGAATTTCTTTTCTACCAGCGGAATGTATGTGTTGAGAATTAAATTTGAATCTGGGTGAGAAAGTTGACTTGACTGTCAAGAGAATAAATACGAGCTTAGCGGATGATTGAGGTATTTTATGGTTGGTGTTACATGAGTTTGAGAAGAATTTTCGTTGAACTGACTGCATTATCATGGCAGAAATACTGTATGGGTATTGTGAGTTATCAAATATTTTATTCTATGACTTTGAGCCAAGTGGGGGAACCTGCTATTGACGATTTGATTTCATGGTGATGTGTTAAATACTAGTGTTGGGTTTGAGGCATAATTGTGGACCCGTTATGACTTGCGGAGGTTGATATCTAGGATGACTTGAGTAAGAAAATTCCTGGATACGGGTTATATTGCACTTTATGAGTATATAGAAAAATTATAGGATGATCGAGTTGTTATTGTGAAGGATGTAGTACGCACGGAGTATGAATTTAATTGTGGTGTTAAGGAAGGGTTACCTCTTTAGGTGTTGATAAACTAAGGGAGCACGTGTAGTTCGGCCGGTGCAATTGATATTTGAGCAGAGTGGATGACTCTCGAGAAAGTTCTAATAGATTCAAAATTAATATGTAGCAACTGAGAATTTTTGGCGGATTTGTATATGGCTAGAATATGAGATTTAAGTTAGATGGTGTCGAGACTTATGGCATTTTTTTTTATCATTATGGATTTTATATTTTGGTATCAAGAAGGTGAATGAAATGACCTTAGACTTAAATAAGGTAATTTCAGAATGGGCGTTTCGGTTGTGGTATTTATGGGGGTAATTATGATGTGGTGAGACTTTATAGATGTTTTGGTGGAAATATTCTTGGGTTTGGTGACCTGCGTGGCTTGGTAAAGCTAGGGAGATTCAGCTCTAATAGCTTGGTTATGTGCAAATGGATTTCAAAAGCATTCTTGATGGTTTCTACCATGGTTTGAGATTGATATTTTCTACCGGCGTGAGGAACATGTTGTGTATTATGATTTCCACATGGATGGGAGTAAATGGAAGGTTTCTAACTAACCAGGTATGTAATTTGCTGGTGACTCAGAATTGATAATGAGATTCTTGTGCTTGTCATATGATGGCATGATAGATATGGTGTATTGTGCATGATTAAGATTTACATGTACAAGGCGGAAGTTCATTCTTAAAGGGAAGGTCACGAATTTTGGACAGCATGGTCAATTTCAGATATTTAGATGAATGTTATAGCTGCTCGGTAATTCCTAATAAAGGTGCGTATTTCAAAAGGCATATTGTGCTTTGACTTACAAATGTTTCGTTAGTATTGCGGTACTCACATGGTTGATAGACTGCTGATATTCAAATTATTTCTATGTGGCACGGAAGAATTATGGAAGTATTCCTAGTGGGATAATCGTGCATGAAGGATGTGTTAGTCATTCAAATGCTAGAGTTGGGATCAGTTATGATGATTCATGTGTCTTATTAATTTGGAGACTGGGAGTTCACAGAAGCATATTATTTTAGGGTTGCGACCTGTTTGAGGTGAGTATTTTATTTAAACTCAGTGGACTCTGAATCCCAAATGGACATTGATAACATTGAAATACTCTTCAACCCAAATTTTTGAAATTCTTCCAAAGTGCTAACTTCCACAATATGCTCTTAAACGCTCCCGGGTCATCCAAAATCGGATCCGAACATATGCCCAAGTCCGAAATCATCATACGAACCTGGTGGAATCTTAAAATCCCGATTCTAAGGTCGTTTACTCAAAAATCCAATCCCAGTCAATTCTTCCAACTTAAAGCTTTCGAAATGAAATTTTTCTTTCCAATTCAACTCTGAACTTCCCGAAATTCAATCCCGACCACGCGTACAAGTCACAATACCTGAAGTGAAGCTGCTCATGGCCTCAAACCGTCGAACGACGCGCTGGAGCTCAAAATGATCGGTTGGGTCGTTACATCCCTTCCCCACCCAAGGCCACAGCTCCTAGACTTTTGTGAACGTGGGCAAGGGGTCGCGAACACAAAGAGCAACCACACTCCCCCACATTTTTCTTCTCCGCAAATGCAACACAACCCTCGCGATCGCGAACAAGGAAACCAGAACCAGCAACACCAGATTCTTGGACTAAGCTCCGGGCGGTTCGAAACTCACCCGAGCCATACAGGTCCCCGTCTAAATATACCAACAAGTCCATAAACATAATACAGATCGAATCGAACTCTTTGAACATGAAAAATAACATTAAAACTAAGAATCGCACCCCAGAACCCAATTGAATCAAATTATGAACTTCAAGCTTTTCAACTTACTCCGAACACGCAGAATTATACTTAGATTACTCGAAATAACACCAAATTTTGGGTACAAGTCATAAATTACCATACGGACTATTCCCTGGATCGGAATTCCAAACGGACCTCGATAACACCAAAGTCTACTCCAAACCAAATGTAAAGAACTAGAAAACCTTCAATGTGCCAACTTTCAATATTAAGCGCCAAAACACTCCCGGGACATCCGAAACTCGGTCCGAACATACGCCCAAGTCAAAAATCATCATACGAAAAAATTGGAACGGTCAAATCCCGGTTCTGAGGTCATTTACTAAAACTTTTGACTCATGTCATGACCCAATTTCTCCTATAGGTCGTGATGGCTCCCAACGTTACCGTTGGGCAAGCCAACACTGAACTAGACATATATTTGTTCTTTTTAATAATTTCAAAGTAGTTGATTTTTATTTATTGAGAAAGTGATTAGTGGAAAATTATAGTAAAGTAAAGCATAGACTAATGAGAGAATAAATACAGTGAATCCAATACTCAAAACCATAAAGTGTCTATTAGAATGTTCCCAAAACCCAGTGACACAAGTGTATGAGCAACTAGTAGAATATACAAAACCACCTATGATATTGTCTCGAATAATATAGACAAAAAATAAATACAAAAGAGAGACTGCGTGTACTACAGAACGGACACAGAGAGAAGCTCACCACTATGCCTCGGGGTAATGGGGGTGCACGCCTGAATAACGGTCAGATGCACCTGCCTCGGATCTTGCACAATTAGTGAAAAAGTGTAGCGTGAGTACATAAACAACATATACCCAGTAAGTATCTAGTCTAACCTCGAAAAAGTAGTGACGAGGGGTTGACATCGACACTTACTATGGGCCAATAAATAAAGTATAGAAATCCTAAATAGGCAAGGAATACATCAATAATAATAATAACACAATAACAAACAGTAAATAAGAGATTCCTTAACTGAAAATCAATTTAAAATCTCCAAGTAGAACATACTAACTTTAAAAAATACATGCCATCAAGTAAATTATAATTTCTCAAGTCATGAAGGTAATACCAAGTGTAATCGGACTCCGAGCATTATCACGCACGATTTATACCAAGGTCGTACGGATCGATCTAGAATAGTGTGTACACTGCTGAGGATCGACTAGCACGAACCATAGATGCATTTATTATACTGTTGAGGCGTTCGGGGCCCCTGCTTCACAAGAAGATATAATACTCTACGAACATCCTATTTAGCGGGTATCACAAGACTAATGCACAAGGAGGCATAATTTCTATCAACGGTCAAGTAACTCGCCAAAACTTAAAGTAAGTGAAGTTCGGTCTTTACGAATCCTTTATCAAGTTTCAATATAATTTAAGCACTTAAATTAACAAGTAGAGTGCAAACAATACAAGTATTTTATGATAGGGTCCTAAGACTACCCGGATATAAGCATGATTTGTAGCTACGCACGGACTCTCATCACTTAGTGCATACGTAGCACGCAAAATTAGAAGCAAATAGTAATTTAAAATACCTATGGGGTAAATTCCATCTTACAAGGTTAGGCAAGAGACTTATCTCATCCCAAAGCTCACTTTTTGGCCCACAAATTCACTCTAAAGCCTCATGTTACTGTTGAACAATCCAAAGCTAGCCAAATATTATATAAATTAATAAATATACACTCATAAGTTCATAATTTAGCTATTAGAGTAATTACCCAACCCAAATTGGAAGATTTCTAAAATTCACCCCTAGGACCACGTGCCCGGATTCCGAAAATTTTTGAAGATAATTATTAACCATGACTTCCCGAACTCAAATATATAATTTATTCCAATTTCCACCACCAAAACCATGATCAAAAACCCATTTTTACCTAAACCCTAGTTTCTTCACAAAATCCCATTAATTTCACCATTTTCCATGTTAAATCTACCTATGATTCGTGTATTTAGATAAAGAATTGATAGGGATCACATACCTCTTGATGTTGATGAAATCCATCCACAAAATGCTCTAAAAATCGCCTAAGACCAAGTGGAAAATGAGGGAAATAAAGCTAAGTCTCGTAATAAAAAGCTCGCGCGCCATTCGTAGATGTCGCATTTGTGACATCCTATTCACAAATGCGAGGTCGCTATGCGATAAATCCATCGCAAATGCGAAGACTGGACATCTCTTCCATGGTCGCAAATGCGACTAAAAACTTTGCAAATGCGAAGAGGGGCAGTTCGAAAAAGTGGCAGAATCTTCGCAAATGTGAAACCCTCAGTGCTTTCCCAACTTCGCAAATGCGAATGGTTCCTCGCAAATGCGAACAAGACCTACAGCACCAGCCCAGTATCATACTTAGAGTGCTGAATAGGTGTGGATATCTGATCCGCATCTCTTCCTCGGTCTCCCAAGTCACCTCCTCTCCTGGTTGACCCCTCCACTGAACCTTTGCCGCAAAACTCTTCTTAGACCTCAATTGGCAGACATACCTGTCAACAATGGCAACTGGCTCCTCCTCATAACCTAGGCTCTCATCTAGTTAAACTGTGTTGTAGTCTAACACATGCGACATGTCTGCATGATACTTCCAGAGCATAGACACATGGAAAACCGGATGAACTTCCGATAGACTAGGAGGCAAAGCAAGCTCAAAAGCAACCTCCCCAACTCGCCTCAACACCTCAAATGGACCTATAAACCTTGGGCTCAACTTGCCCTTCTTCCCAAACCTCATAATTTCCTTCATCGGCGAACTTTCAAGAGAACCTTCTCACCCACCATAAATGATAAATCACGCACCTTCTAATCTGCGTAACTCTTCTATCTGGACTGTGTTGTACGAAGTCGCTCCTGAATTAACTTCACCTTCTCGAAGGCATCCTTCACTAAATCAGTACCATATAACCTAGCCTCACCGGGCTCAAACCATCCGATGGGCGAACAACATTGCCGACCATACAAAGCCTCAAATGGAGCCATCTCAATGTTGGACTGATAATTATTGTTATAAGCAAACTCGACCAAAGGCAAGAATCGATCCAATTGCCCTCCAAAGTCAATCACGCATGCTCTGAGCATATATTCCAAGATCTGAATCGTCCGCTCCGACTGCCCATCGGTCTGTGGATGAATGAATGTGCTGAGCTCTACCCGGGTACCCTACTCGCTCTATACTGCTCTCTAGAAATGCGAAGTGAACTGAGAGCCTCTATCTAAAATGATGGAAACATACAACACAACAATCTCCTGAATGTAAATCTGGGCCAATCTCTCTGAAGAATACGTAGTCATAACCGGAATAAAGTGTGCCAACTTAGCTAACCTGTCGACAATGACCCAAACTGCATTAAACTTCCTCAAAGTCTGCGACAACCTAACTATGAAGTCCATAGTGATGCGCTCCAACTTCCACTCAGGTATAACCATCTGCTAAAGTAGGACACCTGGCCTTTGGTGCTCATACTTAACCTGCTGGCAATTTAGGCACCTCGATACATACTAAACTATGTCCTTCTTCATCCGCCGCCACCAATAATGCAGCCTCAGGTTGTGATACATCTTCGTAGCACCTGGATGAATAGAATACCGAGAACTATGTGTCTCCTATAGAATCTTCACCCTTAATCCATCAACATTAGGACCACATATACAACCCCGGTATCGCAGAACACTATCCTCACCGATAGTAACCTCATTGGCACTACCTTGTAGTACGATCTCCCTAAGAACCATAGTGTGCGGATCGTTGTAATGAAGAGTCTTGATCTGCTCGAATAATGAAGACTGAGCGACGACGCATGCAAGAACTCGACTAGGCTCGGAATATCCAACCTCATAAGTCTGTTAGCCAAGGATTGAATGTCCAAAGCCAATGGTCTCTCCTTTGCTGAAATGAAGGCCAAACTACCCATACTCTCGGCATCTATGCTCAAGGCATCTGCAACCACATTCGCCTTGTCCGGGTGATAAAGGATGGTAATATCATAGTCCTTTAGTAACTCAAGCCACATGTGATGCCTCATATTGAGATCCCTCTGCTTGAACAAATGGTGCAAGCTGCGATGATCGAGGTAAACCTTACAGGACACCCCGTAAAAATAATGCCTCCAGATCTTGAGAGCATGAACTATCATTCTAATCATGTATAGGGTAATTCTTCTCATGGGGCTTCAGCTGACGTGACGCATATGCAATAACTCGCCCCTCCTACATCTATACACAACCAAGGCCAACGCGTGAAGCGTCGCAATACACAGTATACGTCCCTAAACCGGAAGGCAACATTAACACTAGTGTTTTAGTCAATGCGGTCTTGAGCTTTTGAAAGCTTGCCTCGCAATCATCGGACCAACGAAACAGAGAACCCTTCTGGGTCAATCTAGTCAAAGTTGCTATAATAGATGAGAAGGCCTCCACAAACCAGCAATAATAACTTGCTAACCCCAAGAAGCTCCTGATCTCGGTCGATGTGGTAGTATGAGGCTAACACTGGACTGCCTCGATCTTCCTGGGATCTACCTTAATAACCTCGCCTGATACAACATGCCCTAAGAATGACACAAAATCTAACCAGAACTCGCACTTGGAGAACATAGCATAAAGCTTCTGTTCCCGCAAGGTCTGAAGTACAACTCTCAAATATTGCTCGTGCTCCTCAATGCTATACGAGTAGATCAATATGTCATCAATGAAGACAATGACAAATGAGTAAATATATGTCCTGAACACCCGGTTCATCAAGCCCATAAACGTCGCAGGGGCATTGGTCAAGCCAAAGGACATAACCAGAAACTCATAGTGGCCATATCTAGTCCAGAAAGCCGTCTTCAGAACATCGGAATAACGAATCTTTAGCTAATGATACCCCAATATCAAGTCAATATTAGAGAACACCTTGGAACCCTACAACTGGTCAAACAAATCATCAATACACGGCAACGGGTACTTGTTCTTAATGGTAACTTTGTACAACTGGCGGTAATCAATGCACATACGCATAGTCCCATCCTTGTTCTTCACGAACAACACCGGTACACCCCAAGGCGACACACTCGGTTTGACGAACCCATTTGCTAGCAACTCCTCAAGTTGTTCTTTCAACTTCCTCAACTCTTTCGGAGCCATGTGGTACGGTGGAATAAAGAGAGACTGGGTACTTAGAGCCAAATCAATATAGAAATCGATATCACGATTTGGTGGCATGCCTGGTAGATCAGAAGGAAACATATCGGAGAATTCCCGCACCACGGGCACTGAATCAATCGTCAGAGTCTCTGCAGTAGTATCCCGAACATAAGCTAGATAAGGCAAACAACCCTTCTCGACCATATGTCGAGCCTTCAAGAAAGAGATAACCTAACTAGATGCACTAGCAGATGAACCCTTTCACTCCAATTTAGGCAACTTTGGTATCGCCAAGGTAACAGTCTTGGCATGGCAATCAAGGACGGCATGGTACGAATATAACCAATCCATGCCCAGATTGACCTCAAAGTCGGTCATATCGAGCAACAGAAGATTCACTCTAGTCTCATAACCATAGAAAGTCATGATACAGGACCGGTAAATCCGATCCACAATAATAGAATCGCCCACTAGTGTGGACACATATACAAAAGACCTAAGGACTCATGAGGAACAGCTAGAAATAAGCAAACAGAGATGCAACATATGAATACGTAGACCCTAGATCAAATAGTACCAAAGCATCCCTACCATAGACAAAAATAATACTTGTGATCACGGCATCAGAGGCTACTACATCTGGTCTAGCTGGGAAGGCATAGAACCTAACTGGAGCACTACCTGATTAGCCTCCACCTCTAAAATGGCCCCTACCAACCTGCCCTCTACCTCTGGGCGACTGGACGCCCGGTGCGGCAGCTGGTGCAGTAATCATAGACTAATAACCCTGATGTAGTGCCTTGCCCAGAAACCTAGGGCAGAATCTCCTCATATGAAAAAGATCCCCGCACTCGAAACAACCTCTCGGTGCGAAAGATGACGGACCCTAAGTCTGGCTTTGGGGACTTGAACTCCCACTGGAGGAACCCTAAATAGCCGATGGACGATAGGAGCTCTCTGGAATGGCGCTAAAATAGGGCCGCATTGGAGCACCCCGAAAAGGCAGCAGTGTTGGATACGTGGTCCTGCTAGACTGGCCCATCAAAAACTGACCTCTCCCCCCAGACGGAGCACCATTGAATCCTCCAGAATATTGAAGTAGCTTGTCCCTCGATGTTGACTCTCGGCCCTGCTGACGAATACCCTTGATCCACCGATCTATCTCCACAACCTGCTCAAAAGGAGTCCCCATCACAACCTCTCGAACCATAGTGACCTGGATACCATAGTGCAAACCCGTAATAAACATCTGCACTCTCTATGCATCAATGGGGATTATCATAAGTGCATGGCGAGACAGTTCTGAGAATCTTGCCTCATAATCGGTCACAAACATTTGACCCTACTGGAGCCGCTCGAACTGACCCTGTAACTCTTCCCTATGAGAGGGTAGGATATATCTCTCCAGAAAAGACATGTGGACTGGTCCCAAGTCAAGGGAGGGGATCCTGCTGGTCTGCTGAGAAGATAGGACTGCCACCATCAACAGGACCTGCCCTCCAGCTGAAAGGTGGTAAAGTCTACCCCGTGAGACTCCAATATCCTCAAGTTCTGCAGTCTGTCCCTACAATGATCAATAAAGTCCCAGGAGTCCTCATGTTGCTCACCGCCAAAAGGCAGGAGGGTGTAGTCTGGTCCATCTATCCAATAGCTTTTGCGGCTCATCGGTCACGGTCGGTCTGGGCTCTGGTATAGCCGTTGCAACTGGCTGAGCTTCGCCCACGGGTAGTGCATCCGGGGTCTGATATACAGTAGCTGCATGCTCTGGAGCCTGAGAGGTAGGGGTCTGTGCTCCCCCTCCTGCCTGAGATGTGGCTGGATCTGCTGGAAATAAACCAGCCTGCGTCAAAAAATCCATGAAACGCAACATACGGCCCATGACCTCCTGGAATCCTGGTGTAGACATAAAATTTGTTGGGGCCGGCTCAGTTGCAGGTACCTCGCCCTGCTCCTTAATAACAGGATCCTCCACTGGATCCACTGGTGGAACAAGTGGAGCAACTCTAGGATGCCCTCGTCCTCTGGTAGGAGCTGAATCCCTCCCTCCGCCTCTGCCTCGGCCTCTAGCAACAGGGGGAGCAGCTACTTCATAGTTGGGTACATATGCCGCATGCGTTCTCACCATCTGTGAGAAAATAAGAGAAAGATACTTAGCACAACATCAATTGCATGATAGGAGATCAAGAAAGAGAAGCTACCTAACACCCTATAGCCTATCGAAGATAAGTACGGACGTCTTCGCACCAATCCGCAAGACTCTATTAGGAATGCTCATGACTTGTGAGACCTACGTGAACCTACTGCTCTGATACCAAGTTGGCACGACCCAATTTCTCCTATAGGCCGTGATGGCGCCCAACGGCCCCGCTGGGCAAGCCAACATTGAACTAGACATGTATTTGTTCTTCTTAATAATTTCAAAGTAGTTGATTTTTATTTATTAAGAAAGTGATTAGTGGTAAATTATAGTAAAGTAAAGCATAGACTAATGAGAGAATAAATGCAGTGAATCCAATACTCAAAACCATAAAGTGTCTCCTAGAATGTTCCCAAATCCCAGTGTCACAAGTGTATGAGCAACTAGTAGAATATACAAAACCACCTATGCTACTGTTTGGAATAAGATAGACGAAAATAAATATAAAAGAGAGACTACGGGTGCTGCAGAACGGACACAGACAGCAGCTCACCACTATGCCTCGGGGTAATGGGGGTGCGCACCTGAATAACGGCTAGATGCATTTGCCTCAGATCCTTCACGATTAGTGTAGAAGTGTAGCGTGAGTACATAAAAAATATGTACCCAGTAAGTATCTAGTCTAACCTCGAAGAAGTAGTGATGAGGGGCCGACATTGACACTTACTATGCGCCAATAAATAAAGTACAGAAATCCTAAATAGGCATGAAATACATCAATAATAATAATAACACAATAACAAGCAGTAAATAAGTGATTCTTTAACTGAAAATCAATTTAAAATCTCCAAGTAGCACATAGTAACTTCAACAAATACGGGCCATTAAGTAAATTATAATTTCTCAAGTCATGAAGGTAATATCAAGTGTAATCAGACTACGAGCATTATCACGTACAATTTATGCCGAGATCGTACGACCCGATCCAGAATAGTGTGTACACTACCGAGGGTTGATTGGCATGAACCATAGATACATCTATTATATTGCTGAGGCATTCGGCGCCACTCCACAAGAAGAGAGAATACTCTACGAGCATCCGATTTAACGGGTATCACAAAACTAATACACAAGGAGTCACAATTTCTATCAACGGTCAAGTAACTCGCCAAAACTTAAAGTAAGTGAAGTTCGGTCTTTACAAATCCTTTATCAAGATTCAATATAATTTAAGCACTTAAATTAACAAGTAGAGTGCAAACAATACAAGTATTTTATGATAGGGTCCTAAGACTACCCGGATATAAGCACGATTTGTAGATACGCACGGACTCTCATCACTTCGTGCGTACGTAATACCCACAATTAGAAGCAAATAGTAATTTAAAAAACCTATATGGTAAATTCCCTCTTACAAGGTTAGGCAAGAGACTTACCTCGTCCCAAGGCACACTTTCCGGCCCACAAATTCACTTTAAAGCCTCAAGTTGTTGCCGAATAATCCGAAGGTAGCCAAATATTATATAAATTAATCAATATACACTCATAAGTTCATAATTTAGCTATTAGAGTAATTACCCAACCCAAATTGGAAGATTTCTAAAATTTACCCCTAGGATCATGTGCCCGGATTCCGAAAATATTTGAAGATAATTGTTATCCATGACCTCCCGAACTCAAATATATAATTTATTCTAATTTCTACCACCAAAACCATGATCAAATACCAATTTTTACCTAAACCGTAGTTTCTTCACAAAATCCCATTAATTTCACCATTTTTCCATGTTAAATCTACCTACGATTCGCGTATTTAGATAAAGAATTGATAGGGATCACATACCTATTGATGTTGATAAAATCCATCCACTAAATGCTCTCAAAATCGCCTAAGAACAAGTGGGAAATGAGGGAAATAAAGCTAAGTCCCGTAATAAAAAGTCTGTGCGCCAGTCGCAGATGTCGCATTTGCGACATTCTATTCACAAATGAGAAGGTCGCTATGCGACAAAACCATCACAAATGAGAAGACTGGCCATCTCTTCCATGGTCGCAAATGCAACTAAAAACTTTGCAAATGCGAAGAGGGGCAGTTCGCAAAAGCGGCAGAATTTTTGCAAATGCGAAACCCTCAATGCTTTCCCAACTACGCAAATGTGAATGGTTCCTCGCATTTGCGACACCTGAAGTACCAGCCCAGAAAACCAGAAAAACTGAAGTTCTTTCACCACTTTGAAAGCGCTCGAAACTCACCCGAGCCCCCAGGGCTCCACACCAAACATCCACACAAGTTTAAATTTTTCATATGAACTCAATTCCGCAATCAAAATAACATCTAGTATCACGAATCAGACGCCAAAACCCATGAATTAAATCATGAAACTCAAGAACTTCTAGAAACACTTCCACACGTCTGATTCCTATCAAATCAACTAGGAATGACGCCAAATTTTGCGTACAAGTCATAAATTACCATATGGAGTTTTACCAGGCTCGAAATGCCAAACAGACCTCGATAAAAATAAATCCTACTCCAAACCAAACTTAAGGAACTTGAAAACCTTCAATGCGCCAACTTCCAACATTAAGCGCTGAAACGCTCCCGGGTCATCCGAAACCCAATACGAACATGCGCCTAAGTCCAAAATCATCATACAAACCTATTGGGACTGCCAAATTTCGGTTCCGATGTCGTTTACTCAAAATGTTGACTCAAGTCAAACTTAACTATTATAAGCCACGATTAAGGAACTAAGTGTTCTGCTTTCAACCCGAACCCTTCCAAACTCAAACCAACCATCCCCGCAAGTCATAAAACAGTAAAAGCATATATGCGAAGTCTTTATTAGGGAAACGGGAATCTAGAAATCAAAATGACTGGTCGGGTCGTTACTACTCAAGTCAAACTTGGTGAACCTGCCTATCAACAATGGAAACTGGCTCCTCCTCATAACCCAGGCTCTCATCTAGCTAAACCGTGTTGTAGTCTAACACATGCGACCTATCGGCATGATACTTTCGGAGCATAGACACGTGAAAAATCGGATGAACTCCCGATAGACTGGGAGGCAAAGCAATCTCACCAACTCTCCTCAACACCTCAAATGGACCAATAAACCTTGGGCTCGACGTGCCCTTCTTCCCGAACCTCATGATTCTCTTCATCGGCAAGACTTCCAAGAGAACCTTCTCGCCCACCATAAATGATAAAATCATGTGCCTTCTAATCAGCGTAACTCTTCTCTCTGGACTGTGTTGTGCGAAGTCGAACCTGAATGAACTTCACCTTCTATAAGGCATCCTTTACTAAATCAGTACCATATAACCTAGCCTCACCGGGCTCAAACCATCCGATGGGCGAACGACATTGTCGACCATACAAAGCCTCAAATAGAGCCATCTCAGTGTTGGAATGTTAATTGTTGTTATAAGCAAATTCGGCCAAAGGCAAGAATCGATCCCACTGCCCTCCGAAATCTATAACACATTCTTTGAGCATATCCTCCAGGATCTGAATCTCCTTCTCTGACTGTCCGTCGGTCTGTGGATGAAAGATTGTGCTGAGCTCTACCCGGGTACCCAACTCGCTCTATACTGCTCCCCAAAAGTGCGAAGTGAACTGAGGGCCTCTATCTGAAATGACGGAAACATGCACACCATGTAACCGGACAATCTCCTGAATGTAAATCTAGGCCAACCTCTCCAATGAGTACGTAGGCATCACTGGAATAAAGTGTGTTGACTTGGTCAGCCTGTCGACAATGACCCAAAAAACATCAAACTTCCTCAACATCCGATAAGACCCAACTACGAAGCCATAGTGATACACTCCCATTTCCACTCAGGCATAACCATCTGTTGAAGTAGGCCGCCTAACCTCTAGTGCTCATATGTAACTTGCTGGCAATTTAGGCATCTCGCTACATACTCAACTATGTCCTTCTTCATCCACCGCCACCAATAATGATGTCTCAGGTCGCGATACATCTTTGTAGCACCTGGATGAATAGAATATCGAGAACTGTGTGCCTTCTCTAGAATCTTCTCCCTCAATCCATCAACATTAGGAACACATAGACGGCCCTGGAGTCGCAGAACAACATCCTCACTGATAGTAACCTCTTTGGCACCACCCTATAGTACCATCTCCTTAAGAACCAGCAAGTGTGGATCGTTGTACTGACAAACCTTGATCCTCTCAAATAATGAAGACTGAGCAACAACGCATGCAAAAAATTGACTGGGCTCTGAAATATCCAACCTCACAAGTCTGTTAGCCAAGGATTGAATATCCAAAGCCAATTGCCTCTCCTCTACTGAAATGAAGGCCAAACTACCCATATTTTCGGCCTTTCTGCTCAAGGCATCCGCAACCACATTCGCCTTGCCCGGATGATAAAGGATGGTAGTATCATAGTCCTTTAGTAACTCAAGCCACTTGTGCTGCCTCAAATTGAGATCCCTCTACTTGAACAAATATTGCAAGTTGCGATGATCTATGTAAATCTCGCAGGACACCCCGTAAATATAATGCCTCCCGATCTTGATAGCATGAACTATCGCGGCTAACTCCAAATCATGTACGGGGTAATTCTTCTCGTGGGGCTTCAGCTGACGTGAAGCATATGCACTAACTCGCCCGTCCTTTATCAATATACAACTCAGGCCAATGCGTGAAGCATCACAATATACAGTATACATCCCTGTATTGAAAGGCAACACTAACACCGGTGTTGTACTCAATACGGTCTTGAGCTTCTGAAAGCTCACCTCGCAATCATCAAACCATCGGAACTGATCACCCTTCTGGGTCAATCTAGTCAAAGGTGTTGCAATAGATGAGAAGCCTTCCACAAACCTGCGATAATAACCTGTTAACCCCAAGAAACTTCTGATCTCGGTCGCTATGGTAGGACGAGGCCAACTCTAGAATGCCTCGATCTTCCTGGGATCTACCTTAATACCCTCGCCTGATACAACATACCCCAAGAATGCCAATGAATCTAACCAAAACTCGCACTTGGTGAATTTAGCATATAGCTTCTGTTCATGCAAGGTCTAAAGCACAACTCTCAAATGCTGCTCGTGCTCCTCCATGCTACCCGAGTAGATCAATATAACATCAATGAAGACAGTGACAAACGAGTCAATATATGGCCTGAACACCCGGTTCATCAAATCCATAAATGTTGTTGGGGCGTTGGTCAAGCCGAAGGACATCATTAGAAACTCATAGTGGCCATATCTAGTCCGGAGAGCCGTCTTCGGAACATCCGAGGCATGAATCTTCAGCTAATGATACCTCAATCTCAAGTCGATATTAGAGAACACCCTGGCACCCTGCAACTGGTCAAACAAATCGTAAATACACGGTAACTAGTACTTGTTCTTAATGGTAACTTTGTTCAACTGGATGTAATCAATGCACATCAGCATAGTCACATCCTTCTTTTTCACGAACAACACTTGTGCACCCTAAGGCGACACACTCGGTCTGACGAACCCCTTTGCTAGCAACTCCTCAAGGGTTTCTTTCAACTCCTTCAACTCTTTCGGAGCCATGCGGTATGCTGGAATAGAGATAGGCTGGGTATCTAAAGCCAAATCAGTACAAAAATCGATATCACGATCTGGTGGCATGCCTGGTAGATCAGAAGGAAACACATCGGAGAACTCTCGTACCACAGGCACTGAATCAATCGTGGGATTCTCTACAATAGTATCCTAAACATAAGCAAGATAAGCCAAACAACCCTTCTCAACCATATGTCGAGCATTCAAGAAAGATATAACCCGGCTAGATAAACTTATAGATGAACCCTTCCATTCCAATCTAGGAAACTTTGGCATCGCCAAGGTAACAGTCTTGGCATGGCAATCAAGAATGGCATGGTACAGAGACAACCTGTCCATGCCTAGGATGACCTAAAAGTCGGTCATGTCGAGCAATAAAAGATCCTCTCTGGTCACATAACTAGATAATGTCACGATATAAGACTGGTAAATCCAATCCACAACAACAGAATCACCCACTGGCATGGACACATATATAGAAGTACCCAAGGACTCGCGAGGAACACCTAGAAAATGAGCAAACAGAAATGAAACATATGAATACGTAGACCCTGAATCAAATAGTATCGAAGAATCCATACGCAGACAAAAATAATACACATCATCACGGCATCAGAGGCTACTACATCTGGTATGGATGGAAAGGCATAGAACCTAGCTAGTGCACCACCTGACTGGCCTTCACCTCAAGGGCGACCCCTACCCACCTGCCCTCTGCCTCTGGGCGGCCGGACAGCTGGTGCGGTAATCATGGGATGATGACCCTGCTGTACTGCCTTGCCCCGAAGCTTGGGACAGAATCTCCTCACATGACCAAGCACCCCACACTCAAAGCAACCTCTCGTTGCGAAAGATGACTGATCCTGAATCTGACTCTGGGAACCTAAACACCTACTAGAAGAAGCCTGAATAGTCAGTGGACGGTAGGAGCTCTCTGGAATGGTGCTGAAATAGGGCCGCACTAGAGCACCTCGAGAAGGCGGCGGTGCTGGATATGTGGGCCTATTAGACTGGCCCGTCACAAACTGACTTCTACCCCCAGACGGAGCACTACTAAACCCTCCAGAATATCGAGATCTCTTGTCCCTCGGCACCTGCTCTCGGCCCTGCTGACGAATACCCTCGATCCTCCAAGCTATCTGCACGACCTACTCATAAGGAGTCCCCATCTCAACCTGTATAACCATAGTGACCTGGATACCAAAGTGCAAACCCGCAATAAACCTCTGCACTTTCTCTGCATCAGTGGGGAGTATAATAAGTGCATGGCGAGACAGCTCTGAGAATCTCGCCTCATAATCGGTCAAAAATATCTGACCCTGTTGGAGCCACTCGAACTGATCCTGTAACTCTTCCCTCTAAAAGGGTGGGATATATCTCTCCAGAAAGAGATGTGTGAACTGGTCCCAAGTCATGGAAGGATAACCTGCTGGTCTGCTGAGAAGATACGACTACCACCATCTACGGGCCCTACCCTCCAGCTGAAAGGTGGTAAAGTTCACCCCGTGGGACTCCAATATCCTCAAGTTATGCAGTATGTCCCCACAACGATCAATAAAGTCCTGAGGGTCCTCATGCTGCTCAGCGCCAAAGGAAAGAGGGTGTAGTCTGGTCCATCTATCCAATAGCTTCTACGGCTTGCCGGTCGAGGCTGGTCTGGGCTCTGGTATAGCCGCTGCAACTGGCTAAGCTCCGCCCACGGGTAGTGCAACCGGGGTCTGATATACGGCAACTGCATGCTATGGGGCCTGAGCGGTAGGGGTCTGTGCTCCCCCTCCTGCCTGAGATGTGGTTGGATCCACTGGAAATAAACCAGACTGTGTTATAGAATCCATGAACCGCAGCATACGGCCTATGACCTCCTAGAATCCTGGTACAGACATAAAATTTGTTGGGGCCGGCTCAATTGTAGGTACCTCGCCCTGCTTCTTAATAACAGGATCCTCCACTGGATCCACTGGTGGAACAAGTGGAGCAACTCTAGGACGCCCTCGTCCTATAGTAGGAGCTGGATCCCTCCCTCGGCCTCGGCCTCTAGCAACAGGGGGAGCAGCTCCTCCACTGTCGGGTGTATATACCGCATGCGTTCTCACCATCTGTGAGAGAATAAGAGAAAACATCAACTGCATGATAATATATGAAGAAAGAGAAGTTACCTAACACCCTATAGCCTATCGAAGATAAGTACGGACGTCTTCGTACCGATCCACAAGACTCTATTAGGCATGCTCATGACTTGTGAGTCCTATGTGAACCTAGAGCTCTGATACCAAGATGTCACGACCCAATTTCCACTATAAGCTGTGTTGGCGTCCAACGTTATCGCTAGGCAAGCCAACAGTGAACTAGTCCTAAAATTGTTCCTTTTAAAAATTTTAAAGTAGTTGATTTTATTTATTAAGAGGATGATTAATAGAAGATTTTATTAAAGTAAAGAATAAAATAAAGAAAGAGTAATGTAGTGAATTTAATACTCAAAGCCATAAATGTCTACTAGAAAATTCTCAATACTAGGTGTCACAAGTATATGAACAACTAGTAGAATATATAAAACCTCCTATACTACTGTCTGGAGTAAGATAGATAGAAAATAAATACAAAAGAGAGACTGCGGGCGTTGTAGGACGGGAATAGAGAGCAGCTCACCACTAAGCCTCGGGGTAACGAGGGTACGTGCATGGATAACTGCCAGATGCACCTGCCTCAGATCCTGCACGATTAGTATAGAAGTGTAGCATAAGTACATAAATAACATGTACCCACTAAGTATCAAGTCTAACCTCGAAGAAATAATAATGAGGGGTCGGCATCGACACTTACTATGGGACAATAAATAAAGTAAAGAAATTCTAAATAGGCATGAAATACATCAATAATAATAACGCAATAACGAATAGTAAAATAAGTGATTCTTTAACTAGATGTCAATTAAGATTTCCAACTAGCACATACTAACTTTAACAAATACAAGCCATCAAGTAAATTATAATTTCTCAATTCATGGAAGTAATATCAAGTGTAATCGGACTCCGAGCATTATCACGCACGATTTATGCCTAGGTCGTATGGCCCGATCCAGAATAATGTGTACACTGTCGTGGGTCGACCGGCGCAAACCATAGATGCATATTATACCGCTGAGGCGTTCAGACTACTCCACAAGAAGAGAGAATATTCTACGAGCTCCAATTAAACAGCTACTACAAGACTAATACACAAGGAGACACAATTTCTACTAACGGTCAATTCACCCGTCAAAACACAAAGTAAATGAAGTTCGGTCTTTACGAATCCTTTATCAAGTATCAATATAATTTAAGCACTTAAACTAACAAGTAGAGTGAAAATAATACAAGTATTACATGATAGAGTCCTAAAACTACCCCCGACATAAGCATTATTTTTTAGCTACGCACGGACTCTCGTCACTTTGTGCATACATAGCACCCACAATTAGTATATAATAGCAATTTAAACACCTATAGGGTAAATTCCCTCTTACAAAGTTAGGCAAGAGACTTACCTCGTTCCCAAGTTCACTTTCCGATCCATAAACCACCCTAAAGCCTCAAGTCGGTACCGAACAATCCGAAACTAGCCAAATATTGAATAAATTAATCAATATATACTCAAAAGTTCATAATTTATCTATTAGAGTAATTACCCAACCCAGATTGGAAGATTCCTAAAATTCACCCCCGGGTCCCTGGGTCCACATACCTGGATTCGAAAAAATTTCGAAGATAAATATTACCCATAACCTCACGAACTCAAATATATAATTTCTATTCCATTCTATAATCATTTTCGTGGTCTAATCCCATTTTTATCAAAACCTAGGTTTTTCAACAAAATCCTAAAATTTTCACAATTTCTATATTAAAATCTACCCATAATGTATGTTAAACTCATATGGTGTAGAAAATACTTACTTCAAAGTGCTAGATGAAAAACCCTCTTCAAAGAGCTCTAAAATCGACCACAAGTTGAGAGAAATGAACCAAATAAGCCTAAGTCTCGATTTTTAAAACAACACAACCTAGGCATTTCTTCTTCACGATCGCGAAGGCAAACTTCCCAGACCCCATGAAAATAGGAATCATGAACGCGAGGACCCACACGCAAAGGTTTGACATGCCTGAGCTTCACAAATGCGGTGTCCACCTCGCGAACACGAAGAGGAAATGAAGCTAATCCCCGGCCTTTTTCCTTACGCGAACGCGAGCCCCTTCTCGCGAATGCGAATGCCACATGTTTTAGACCTTCGCGAAAGCGGGCAAGGGGTCGCGAACGCGAAGAGAAATCACAGTCCCTCACATTTTCCTTCTCCGCGAACGCTACAAAACCCTCGTGATCACGAAGAAGGAAACCAGAACCAGCAACACCAGATTTTTTGACTTAACTCTGAGCGGTCCGAAACTCACCCAAGCCACCCGGGACCCCACCCAAATGCACCAACAAGTCCATAAACATAATACGGACCTGCTCAAACTCTTGGAATACAAAAAATAACCTCAAAACTAAGAATCGCACCCCAAAACCCAATTGAATCAAATTATGAACTTCAAACTTTTCAATTTACTCTGAATGTGCCGAATCATACTTAGACTACTCGAAATGATACAAAATTTTGCGTACAAGTCATAAATCACCGTACGGAACTACATCCATGCTCGGAATCCCAAGCAGACCTCGATAATACCAAAGTCTACTCCAAACGAAATTTATAGAAGTAGAAAACCTTCAATGTGCCAACTTTCAACATTAAGCGTCAAAACACTCCGAGGTCATTCGAAACCCGATACGAACATACGCCAAAGTATAAAATCATCATATGAATCTATTGGAATAGTTAAATTCCAGTTCCGAGGTCATTTACTAAAAACGTTGACTCAAGTCAAACTTTGCCATCTTATGCCACTTTTAAGGAACCAAGTGTTCCGATTTCAACCCAAACCCTTCCAAACCTAAGTCAACCATACCTGCAAGTCATAAAATAGTAAAAGCACATATTGGTACTCATAATTAGGGGATCGGGGACCTAGAAAGCAAAATAACAGATCGGGTCGTTACAAGTTAAAAGAGTTGACCGTAGTTTGTGTTGTGTAGATGACTCAGGAATGAAGTTTTGATGGTTCCAATAGCTCCGTATGTAGAATTTGGATGTAGGAGCATGTCTGGATATTGATTTGGAGGTACGTAGGTCATTTCGACGTGAATTGGTGAAAGCTTGAAAGTTGAAGGTTTGGAAGGTTGGAAAGTTTGACTGGAAGTTGACTTTATTGATATCGGGGTCGGATTCCGATTCTGGAAGTTGGAATAGGTCTGTCATGTCACTTTGTGATTTGTGTGCAAAATGTAAAGTCAATCAGAGTTGTTTTGGTATGAATCAACATTAAATTTGGAATTCGGAAGTTCATAGTTTCAATAGGCTTGAATTGGGTTGTGATTCGTAGAATCGATATTATTTGATGTGATTTTTGGCCTTGAGTAGGTCCGTTATGTGTCTTGGAACTTGTTGGTAAATTCAGGCGGGGTCCCAGGGGCCCTGGGTGTGATTCGGATTGAATCCGGAACAATTTGATTGCAGGTGCGGACTCGCAAATGCGAGTGATGGAGCGCAGAAGCGAAAAGGACTGCCCAGGCCTGGGATCGCAGGTGCGAGGTGGTTTCCACATCTGCGAGTCCATAGGTGCGGAGGAGATGGTCACATATGTGGAATAGGCCATCTTGGTCGGTCATCACAGAAGCAGAGATTATCCGCAGATGCGCGTTTTCAGGTGCGCGAGTTTTGTCCGCAAAAGCGGAATTCCCTGACCTTAGTGGGAACCGCACCTGCGATGGTTTTTCCACAGATGCGGCATCGCAGGTGTGACTGAGTGACCGCAGATACGGAATCACTGGGCAGAAATAGGGATCTTTCTAGAGAGCTCGGTTTGTGTCGGTTTTTCGAGAGTTTTTCAGGGAAATCATTGGGGTAAGTGATTTTAACTTGGTTTTGGCTATATTACACGAATCTATTGTTGTTTTCACCATTTAATTAGTGTTTTGAGTTGAAATTTTGGGGGGAAATTATGAAAACTTCTTAGGCTAAATTTGTGGATGTGAAAGACGATTTGAGGTCGGATTTGAATAATTCTTGTATGGTTGGACTCGTTATAGAATGAGTGTTCGAATTTTGAAATTTTGGTCGGGTTCTGAGGTGCGGGCTCGGGTTGTCTTTTTGAATTGACTTCTTTTTTGTAAAGATTGTAACTTTATTGTTCGAAATAGTTTTCTATAGCATATATTTAAGGTATGAAGTTTTTTTGGCTAGATTCGAGCCGTTCGGAGTTAGATAATCTCGAGGGAAAGACCTAGTAGTGGATTGAGTTAGCGTGTTTTGAGGCAAGTGCCTTGCCTACCTTTGTGTGGAGAAATTTCCCCTTTGGATTGGTGTTGGTTTGTGATAATTGTGATATGTGAAAGCCGTGTACGCAAGGTGACGAGTGTGTACACGGGCTAAGTGTGGAAATTTATCGGTTTCAGCTATGTAGATTCCTTCCATGTCTTAATTGAGTTACCTTAACATGTGATATTCATTATCATTAGTCTATCTTCACATGCTCTACTTGTCTTATCTCTTATTTGTTAATTGCCTTTACATGTTTAGTTGAAGTTCTTGTTTCCTCTATTCCTTATTCATTATTTAACCGTTGAATTCTTTACTCGAAGTTGTTATTCTTGGGATGTCTTGTTGTTGAAATTGGTTTTGAGTTATAAAGGCCATGATTTACATTCACACAAAGTTGTAAAGTGGTGGAATATTGTTCTTGTTGAGTTACTCGTTTCCGGTTGTTATTGTTGATACTCTTGTACATATTATGGTTGAGTCATGGGCTACTTGTTGTGAAAACACTATTGTTGTTAATTCCTTGGCAAGTTGTGATATTGGGCACTTGAGGTGCGATTTGTGTTACGTTGTGATATTGATACGCAAGCGGTGGTATAAGGTTTTAGGGTTGAAACGCATGCGGTGAATAAGGTGGGATTGATACGCGTTGCTAGTAGGGAAACTACTAGAAGCCACGCGGTATGATAAGGTGGGTTAAAATGCGGGAAGCTATTTCCGAAAAAATAATTTTCAAAACTAAATGCAAGGCTCCCCCGCTGATATAAGGAAAGATTGTGAATTGATTTGTGATTTGAGACTACGAGGTAGTACCTCGGTAGTGACTCTTGTTGATACTTTTCTATTACTTCACTTGTGTTTTGTTGTTTTGTTCCATGTCATAGCATTCCTTGTTTTCTTCCATGATTCATTATTTGCCTTAGTTCAATGTAGCTATTCTCGGTGTATTTCTTTATTGTCTCATTTCTATTGTTATCATTATTTAACCGTTATACACTTGTTCAGTTTCTTATTTATTCTAGTAGGGCCTTGACCTGACCTCGTCTCTACTCTACTGAGGTTAGGCTTGGCACTTACTGGGTATCGGTGTGATGTACTCATTATATGCTTCTGCACATCTTTTTGTGCAGATCCAGGTAACTCAGACCAGTCCAGGCACTAGTGAGGCGAGCTTAGTTCGGAGACTTCAACGTATACCTACCGGCGTCCGTAGGCCTCGGAGTCCCCCTCTATCTAGTCTATTTTATTTCCTTACCCTTTTATAGACACTGATGTATAGAGATGTTCAATACCATCGTATAGAGCTTGTAACATGTATTCATCAGGTTTTGGGAAGTTGTATATGCTGAGTTGCAGACTTTCCTTTATATTAGTTGTCGAGTTATTGAGACTTTAATCATTATTTCAATTATTTCTCTATGAATGTTAGGCTTATCTAGTCTTAGAGACTAGGTGACATCACGATATCCTACAGAGTGAAATTGGGGTCGTGACAAGTTGGTATCAGAGTTCTAGGTTCATAGGTGTTACGAGTCACAAGAAGGTTTAGTAGAGTCTCGCGGATTGGTACGGAGATGTATGTACTTATCTTCGGGAGGCTATGGAACTTTTAGGAAAAGTTTCACTTCCTTGATTCCTTATCGTGCGAATTTGTTGACGTCGAAATTCTAAATCTCTGTCTTTCTATTCTCTCACAGATGTTGAGGACACACAAAGCTGGATCTGATGATCAGACACTCACGCCCCCTGCAAGAGCCGCGAGAGGTCGGGGCCGGGGCAGACGCCGAGGATGGGCACGTGGTGTAGCCACAGCACCTGCCCGAGCTACTAGGGAGGAACCACCAGTAGCTTCAGTTGGAGGGCAGGCACTTGAGACGCTTGTCACTGCCCCTACACTTCAGGAGACCCTCGCTTAGTTTTTTAGCATGTTTGGCACTCTACCTCAGGCGGGGTTGATTCCACTTGCTCCTGGCACATCTCAGGCCGGGGGAGGAGCACAAACTCCTGTCGTCCAAACCCTAGAGTAGCGGGTCCAAGTTGACCACGTCCCAGAGGTCATGCCAGTGAAACTGGTCATCCCAGTTCAGCCCGAGGCTAGGGCAGTAACATCTGAGGAGGAACAGATCAGGCTCGAGAGGTACAAAAAGTACCATCCTCCTACATTCAATGGCCTAGCTACAGAGGACACACATGGTTTTCTTGAGGAGTGCCATTGTATTCTCTGTACTATGGGTATTGTGGAGTCAAGTGGCGTTGCATTCACTACGTTCTAGCTTAAAGGAGCGGCTTATCAGTGGTGGCGATCGTATGAGTTGGGTAGCCCGACCGAGGTAGCTTCACGCATCTCGACTCAGTTCTCAGAGATGTTCATGAGAGAGTTTATTCCCAGAGTCTTAGAGATGCATGGCGCGCAGAGTTTGAGTAGTTGCGCCAGGGTGCTATGATAGTATCAGAGTATGTTGTCAGGTTTAATGAGTTGTCCAGACATACATCTGCATTAGTTTCCACTGTCAGAGAGAGAGTCATCGATTTATCGAGATGCTAAACTACAGTATTAAATTTAGCATGGCTCGAGAGTTGGATACTGATACCCCATTGTCACGACCCGAAATCCACTAGTCGTGATGACACCTAATCTAACCCACTAGGTAAGCCAATTAACGATTATCCATTTTCAATTAACTTAATAAAACAATTAAACAAAGGAATTATCTGAGTCTTATACATCCCCAAGGACCGGTAGTACAAATCATGAGCTCCTAAGAATATAATTTAAAAGCTAATATGAAGTAAATACATCTTCTGTTTGAAAAGTACATAAACAGAGTTTTTTTTTTATAAATCTGAGGCTACCACGAACAAGAGGCAGCTACAAAAGGACCGCAGGTACATCTTCAATCCTGACAACCATCGAGCATAGAAACAACAGCAGCTAACATATGCACGCAATGTGCAAAAGTGTAGTATTAGTACAACCGACCCCATGTACTGAGTAAGTATCTTATCTTACCTCATCGAAGTAGTGACAAGGCTTTGGTTAAAATATGCTCATTGATAAAACCTATAATGTAAACTAACAATAGAACTATACTACAATACAACAGAGTAGAGCATATGAAATGATTATACAAAGCAATAACGGAGTACTAAAAGAAAACACAATTTAATAGGTATCAATATCTCACCCAATCCTTTCCTGAGAGCGAAAGCCAATAAATCACAACAATTACCTCAAAGATTTTATAATGTGAGAAATATACTCAATACATCAAATCTAACGGCACGGCACGGCAACACCCTTCGTGCATTTATCTCATCCTCACCAATTATGCGTAAAACAGTACCAACCAAATGACAGAAATGACAGAGTGGAAAATATGCAAATAGCTATGGAGGATGAGAATGTACATGAGAACATTCGTAAATGACTTAACAGAAAGCATAGAGATAATGACAATGATGAGGAAAAAGGAATGTAACTTCGACTAACTAGCAAGGTGAAGGCATAAAGACAAATATGACAAATGCGGAAGCGGTCACATGATCTTTATAAGTTAGCAAGTAGGGACATGAACGACTAGTATGGAAGAAGACCTACACTTAAGTGCAACAAAACAGAGGACATGGATGAAATCATAACATCGGCAAATAGGCATGATATTAGCAACCTTAAACAACTATAAGGCATAATAGTACGACAACAAAGGCGATAGAGGATAAAGACAGAACAGTAACGACATTTCACATAAGAATCATGAACACGACAATAACAATTCCAGGTAAAGACATGAAGGTATCTTCAAGAAAGAAATATCACAACATAATGCATGTCTCTCGTCCTCACTTGCACGGAAATACCCTTCGTGCTATGAATTCACCATAACATGAAAGCGTAATAATATAAATACAATAGCACGGCATCACCCTTAGTGCTTTTACTCATATAACATGGCACGACATCACCCTTCGTGCTTTTACTCACAATGATATGGCACGGCACCCTTCGTGCTTTTACTCTCAGTAATATGATGTGGCATCACCATTCGTGCTATTACTCTCAATAATATGGCACGGCATCACCCTTCGTGCTTTACACTCTCCTTCACATTATAATGTATAAACAAAGGCACGGCATCACCCTTCGTGCTTTACATTCTTCCTTACCAAGCATATGTATATCAATGCCAAACAAGGCAGGAAGCATAAATAATGTCAAGGAGAGTATTTAAATGAATATTTCAAATGAATCCCAATCACAACTTTCCAAGCTAACAATAGTTCAATAAACCCACAAGAACCTTATTATTCAAGTATTCCAACAAATTTCACAAATGATCTACAACACAAGTATAGAATCTAGTATCTCAAGAATATCGGTTGTAGCAATGTATTAATGATTATGCATATTGATGACCGAATTAAACACACCAATGTATTCTCAAATTTTCCATCAAATTTGATCAAGTTATAATAAGCTAAGTCTTAGTTTCTAATATTTAATACTATATTCCTAGTATCTAGGAGCCAAGTAAGGCATGAGGCAAGAAGATCACGTGAGTCTACGAGACGCAATTTATAACATAATTTACCCCCGAGCATGGTTACCCTGTCACATGCATATATGTTTGTCACCTCATATATGTATCACCCCCACATGTAGAAAACAATGTCAAATAGTAGGAAAACTTCCCTCAACAAAGTTTGGCAAAACACTTACCTCAAAGAAGGCAAACCGATACTCAAAAATGAACTCCTCGGGTGATATGACCTCTGGGCGGCTCAAATCTAATCAAAATAACTTCAAAGCACAAATAAAACTCGTAAGAGACTATTCCGGATCATAATGCCTCAATCTTTAACAAAGTCTAAAAATTAACTCAAAAGTCGACTCCCGGGCCCGCACCTCGAAACCCAACAAATTTTACAAAATACGGCCACCCATTCAAGTACGAGTCCAACCATACTAGTTTCACTCAAATCCGACTCCAATTCGATGTTCAAAACTCAAAAATTCATATTATGATCTTTAGGCCAAAACCTCCAATTTCCTCTATAAAATTCATAATCCAATTACCAAAAACGAGGGTAGATTTGTGATATAATATCAAAAATGAGTAGAGAACACTTACCCTAGTCCACAAGATGAAAATTGCGCCAAGAATCGCCTCAATCCGAGCTTGGAAATGTTAAAATGAAGTCAAAATTGCGATTTTTAAAAGAACACTGCCCGGGTCTTTTATGCATCGCGAACGCGGAAGAACTATCGCGTTCGCAGAGAAGAAAACAAAAGCTTCCCAGGCGAACACGAGAACTGGGACGCGGACGCGATGAACAAGGGACAAGACTTACACGAACGCGTAAGAGACACGCGAACGCGAAGAGGAAAATGATCACCAGTGCCCAGGGTCGGGTTTGCACTTCACGAACGCGACATATGGAATGCGAACACGAAGAAGGAGGTGGCAGAACATCGCGAATGCAAGAGGGTAGCTACGAACGCGAAGTGGAAATATTCCACCCTCCAAAATAACACTACGCGAACGCGAGTGCAAGGACGTGAACGCGATGAAGGAAAACCAGATAACAGATTCAGCAGTCCAAAATAGGAGGAAAATGTCATGTAGCCCACCAGGAACACACCCTAGACCCCCGGGACCCTACCAACAAGTCCCATAATATAACACGGAACTACTCGAGGCCTCAAAACACACAAAACAATATCGGAACGACGAATCACACCTCAATTCAAATTCAATGAACTTGAAACTTCAAACTTCCACAACCGATGTCGAAACCTATCAAATCTCGTCCGATTGACCTCAAATTTTGCACACAAGTCACATTTGACATTACAGACCTGCTCCAACTTCCGGAATCGGATTCCGACCCCAAAAGCAAAAAGTTCACTTCCGGTCAAACTTCTCACAAACCTTCAAATTTCTAACTATTGCCAAACGACTCCAAAATGACCTACGGACCTACAAATCCATTTCCGGACGCGCTCCCAATACCATAATCACCATACTGAGCTATTCTCAGACTCGGAATCCTAAACGGACATCGATAACATTGAAATGCACTTCAATCCAAATATGATGAAATTCTTCCAAAATGCTAACTTCCACAATAGGCGTTGAAATGCTCCTGGGTTATCCAAAACCCGATCCGAACATACGCCCAAGTCCGAAATCATCATACGAACCTACTGGAACCTTCAAATCCCGATTCCGAGATCGTTTACCCAAAAATCCAATCTTAGTCAATTCTTCCAACTTAGAGCTTGAATATTGAAGTTCATCCTTCCAAATCGATTTCGGATAACTTGAAAATCAACACCGACGATTTATGCAAGTCATAATATATCATGCGGAGATGCTCGAGATCTCAAAGCACCGAGTGAAGTGTAGATTCTCAAAATGACCAGTCGGGTCGTTACATCCTCCACCACTTAAACACACGTTCGTCCTCGAACGTGCTATGAGTCATTCTAAAGCTATCAAATCACGGTATAATCTTACTATGCATAAACCCAGGGGTGATCCTGCGTCACCTTGCCCCATATAAACCTGCCAACATAATCTAACTAGAGATCCTTACTTCAACCTTGGTCCTTAAACCTTTAAACACAATCTCTAACACCCCAATTTCATTACAAGCCCCAAATCTCATATCTACACACTGTATAAGCCTGAACAAGCTATATTAGGCCATAACCATAAACCCCAAGATGAAATCGCATGATGCACCCTATCACTCGGACAATCACAGTAGGAACTACTGACCACCATTACTGCCTGAAAATAAATCCAGTGTTGGTAGCAAACCTCATATCAATTAGAGCCTCATTTAAAACCTTCATACCCCGCCGATGATGAAAGAAACACGCATAACCTCTTAACCACTCATTTGATCAATAATCCAAGAAACTCACTAGTCCGACCAGGGCCATTTTGCCCGAATCCTCAGCAAACATAGTATTAATCTTTCAAACCTTCCTCATCCCATTACCATAGTGTCATTCTCAAGTCTAGAAACCTCATCTCAACCATTACAGGCAGTCCCACCGACTAGTATCATCAGTAATCACATGGAATCCCACATAACACGGTCCCAAACACCAATAAGTAATAATTCGGACATGACAAATAACAGTAGGAGAGCTAAATAAGAAGACTACTAAACAAGTTAAGCAGGCAGGGAAATTTTAGCATTTTACTATGAACTATTTTCAACAAGGTGAAAGCAAAACTACACGAGGTAAACATTAGGAGTTACATTTCATCACAGTACCGTTGCGGCGTACAACCCGATCCCATCATATCAATCCACATAAGGTACCCCTCGAGCCATAATGCTCGGGCTCACTGATCGCATGTGCGTCAATATCAAGCACTATAGTGTGCACAAAAAAATGTAACCGTGGGAAAATTATCAGGAACAAACAATACTGAGAAGGACAAGCACAGTTATGGTGCAATAAGCAAATCAACATCACGAAGTCCATCTCGCCCATAGTGCCATGAAGCCTAAACTGAATTACAATATGCGTGCGAAGAACCATGTAACACTCACAATCCGTCATAGTATAGAGGAGAACATAAAACATAAACCAAGGCACGAATAACATTCATTCTGCCCGATGATATACATGTGGTAACAGTTGCGCAGGAGCAAACAAATCCGATCCGATACAGAGTACGAATCTTTATTGGCCTACCAATGGGGCCCCAATTCAACTCCGGTCATCCTTGAAAGGACAAATAGCCCTCCAAAAGCCTACAACGACATAACCATAACACACACTATCATCTGGCTAGCTTTGGCCACATTTCACAGTCCACAACCACGAAACAATCTGTTTCTAAGAACTCCAATCCTTCAAATCCATGGAACACATGAATCATCCTACCTGATCCCAACTCCACCGCCCAAATGTCTAACATATCTCTCGTATATAATCATCCCACGAGTAATACTTCTATAATTCTTCTGTGTCATATAACAAAATCTGAATCTCACCAGCAGACTAACCAGACGAGCATCGCAATATCAATGATGCATTCGTAAGTCAAAACACAATGCGCCTTCTGAAATGCACACCCTTCTCAGGCAATACCAAGTAGTGATAGCATCCATTTAGACATCTGAAACTGTCTGTACTGTCTAAGAATACATGACTTTCCCTTCAAGACGGAACCGTGACCTTGCACATCCAAAACTCAATCTCGTTCAGTCAAAAACATTCTATTTGATCTCATCTAGGAGGAAATCCCAATACGCAACATGTTTCCTCATACCAATAGGAAATATTCACCCCGAACCGTGATAGAAATCATTGAGAACCCCTTGGAAATCCATTGGTACATACCCAAGCTATCAGAACCGAATCCCTCTAACTCAACCAAGCCACGCAGTTGCCCAAAACCCATGAACATTGCCACGAAACACTTGTGGAGACACACCACATCACAAGTACCCAAGGAGTCGATCACATTATTACTGTGTTGATCTAATTTACTATCAAACTACCATGTTTCCTCTGATTTCCTTCTAGATTACCCTCAAGTTGATACCCCTTCTTGCGAGAACACCATGATCCTTACCCCAAAGCTCGCCATAAGAGATTCTAGCATAAAAATTGCACCGCCCTAAGGCTCATAAGCCGATACATTCCCTCTTAGCACCCCAAAGTACCATAACCAAGGCACCCACTCTGAAGGGACCTTCTATGAATCTAAAGCCATTCCCTCCACCACTTAGTCTTCCTGTGAATGAAATGTATAATACACAATGATATAGAAATACCGCGAGCCTCGACACTATCCAATGTAAATCTTAAAATCTATCCACGATCACTATGCCATCACTTAAGCTTTATGAGTCTGAACTCATCAATAAGGCATGAGAGTCAAATTCGTTTCACAATTAAACAACACGAAAGCCTTTCAATACACCCATAACTCGAGACTATACGCCACATCAAGACAGAAACCAACGCCCATGACCCCTTTTTACACCTCAAGCAGACTCCTTTCGTCACATTCAATCACTCGAATATAGTCCGCAGCCACATCCTACTCGTCATTTAGTCACCCAACCACTTGCTTGCCACAATCTTCACTCATAGGGACACTACTAGATATATAAGTCCAAAAGCATATGCTCACATAATCGAGAACCCCGTGCTCAAGCTATAGTCATAACCCGGCCTCAAGTCCTCCAGACTGACCCGTCATCAACACACAAGAATCCTATCTCGCATCTCATCCAGGGACTCACAAGCCGTCGATGCTCCGCCGATACCGAGCGCTCACATGCACAAACAAATGCGTGGAAGGAATTCAAAAAGTTACACTCCAAGCGGAATCAATGTCGCACGATAAGGAAAGAAGGATGGGAAGTTTATCCTAAATGCCCTGCAGCCTCTCGAAGATAGGTATGGACGTCATCATACCGATCCGCAAAACTCTACTAGACACTTGATCATGACTCGTAGAACCTATGAACCTAGGGCTCTAATACTACCTATCACAACCCGAAATCCACTAGTCGTGATGGTACCTAACCCAACCCGCTAGGTAAGCCAATTAACGATTATCTATTTTTAATTAACTTAATAAAACAATTAAACAAAGGAATTATCTGAGTTTTATACATCCCCAAGGACTGGTAGTACAAATCACGAGCTCCTAAGAATAGAATTTACAAACTGATATGAAGTAAATACATCTTCTATTTGAAAAGTACATAAACAGAGTTTTTTTTATATAAATCTAAGGCTACCATGAACAAGAGGCAGTTACAACAGGAACGCATGTAAATCTTCAATCCCGGCAACCATCGAGCACAGCAACAACAACATCCAACATCAGCATGCAATGTGCAGAAGTTTAGTATCAGTACAACCGACCCCATGTACCGAGTAAGTATCTTGTCTAACCTCGTCGAAGTAGTAAGGAGGCTTTGATTAAAAGATTCTCATTGATAAAACCTATAATGTAAACTAATAATAGAACTATACTACAATACAACAGAGTAGAGCACACGAAACGATTATACAAAGCAATAACGGAGTACTAAAAGAAAATACAATTCAACAGGTATCAATATCTCACCCAATCCTTTCCTGAGAGCGAAAGCCAATAAATCACAACAATTACCTCAAAGCTTTTATAATATGAGAAATATACTCAATACATCAAATCCAACGGCACGGCAACACCCTTCGTGCATTTATCTCATCCTCACCAATTATGCGTAAAATAGTACCAACCAAAGGACATAAATGCCGATAACAGAAATGACAGAGTGGGAAATACGCAAATAGATATGGAGGATGAGAATGTACATGAGAACATCCGTAACAGACTGAACAGAAAGCATAGAGATAATGACAATGATTAGGAAAAAGGAATGTAACTTCGACTAACTAGCAAGGTGAAGGCATGAAGATAAATATGACAAATACGGAAGCGGTCACATGATCTTTATAAGTTAGCAAGTAGGGACATGAACGGCTAGTATGGAATAAGACCTACACTTAAGTGCAACAAACCAGATGACATGGATGAAATCATAACAGCAGCAAATAGGCATGATATTAGCAAGTTTAAACAACTAGAAGGCATAATAGTATGACAACAAAGGCGATAGAGGATAAAGACAGAACAGTAACGACATTTCACATAAGAACCATGAACACGACAATAACAATTCCAGGTAAAGACATGAAGGTATCTTCAAGAAAGATATATCACAACATAATGCATGTCTCTCGTCCTCACTTGCACGGAAACACCCTTCGTGCCATGAACTCACCATAACATGAAAGTGTAATAATATAAATACAATAGCACGGCATCACCCTTAGTGCTTTTACTCACATAACATGGCACGGCATCACCCTTCGTGCTTTTACTCACAATGATATGGCACGACATCACCCTTCGTGCTTTTACTCTCAGTAATAAGATGTGGCATCACCCTTCGTGTTATTACTCCCAATAATATGGCACGGCATCACCCTTCGTGCTTTACACTCTCCCTCATATGATAATGTATAAATAAATGCATGGCAACACCCTTCGTGCTTTACATTCTTCCTTACCAAGCATATGTATATCAATGACAAATAAGGTAGGAAGCATAAATAACATCAAGGAGAGTATTTAAACGAATATTTCAAATGAATCCCAATCACAACTTTCCAAGCCAACAATAGTTCAATAAACCCACAAGAACCTTATTATTCAATTATTCCAACAAATTTCACAAATGATCTACAACACAAGTATAGAATCTAGTATCTCAAGAATATCGGCCGTAGCAATGTATTAATGATTATGCATATTGATGACCGAATTAAACACACCAATGTATTCTCAAATTTTCCATCAAATTTGATCAAGTTATAATAAGCTAAGTCTTAGTTTCTAATATTTAATACTATATTCTTAGTATCTAGGAGCCAAGTAAGGCATGAGGCAAGAAGATCACGTGAGTCTACGAGACGCACTTTATAACATAATTTACCCCCGAGCATGGTTACCCTGGCACATGCATATATGCTTGTCACCTCATATA
Source organism: Nicotiana tomentosiformis (assembly GCF_000390325.3). NCBI lineage: Eukaryota > Viridiplantae > Streptophyta > Magnoliopsida > Solanales > Solanaceae > Nicotiana > Nicotiana tomentosiformis. The sequence continues at coordinate 33,069,971 of NC_090820.1, read as the reverse complement.
TGTATCACCCCCCGCATGTAGCAAACAATGTCAAATAGTAGGAAAACTTCCCTCAACAAAGTTTGGCAAAATACTTACCTCAAAGAAGGCAAACTGATACTCAAAAATGAACTCCTCAAGTGATATGACTTCTGGGCGGCTCAAATCTAATCAAAATAACTTCAAAACACAAAATACAACTCGTAAGAGACTATTCCGGATCATAAAGCCTCAATCTTTAACAAAGTCTAAAAATCGACCCCTGGGCTCGCACCTCGGAACCTAAAAAATTTCACAAAATACGTCCACCCATTCAAGTACGAGTCCAACCATACCAGTTTCACTCAAATCCGACTCCAATTCGATGTTCAAAACTTCAAAAATTCATATTATGAACTTTAGGCCAAAACCTCCAATTTCTTCTATAAAATTCATAATCCAATTACCAAAAATGAGGGTAGATTCGTGATATAAGATCAAAAATGAGTAGAGAACACTTACCCTAGTCCACAAGATGAAAATTGCTCCAAGAATCGCCTCAATCCGAAATATTAAAATGAAGTCAAAATCGCGATTTTTAAAAGAACACTGCCCCTGTCTTTTATGCATCGCGAACGCGGAAGAACTATCGTGTTCGCGAAGAAGAAAACAAAAGCTGCCCAGAATACCCTTCGTGAATGTGAGAAACGGGACGCGAACGCGATGAACAAGGGACAGGAATTACGTGAACGCGATGAAGGAAAACCAAATGACAAATTCAGCAGTTCAAAATAGGAGGAAAATGATCCGTAGCCCATCCGAAACACACCCGAGGCCCCCGGGACCCCATCCAAACATACCAAAAAGTCCCATAACATAATACAGACCTACTCGAGGCCTCAAAACACACAAAACAACATCGGAACGATGAATCATACCTCAATTCGAATTCAATGAACTTGAAACTTGAAACTTCCACAACCGATGCCGAAACCTATCAAATCACGTCTGATTGACCTCAAATTTTTCACACAAGTTACATTTGACATTACAGACCTGCTCCAACTTCCGGAATCGGATTCCAACCCCGATTTCAAAAAGTCCACTTCCGGTCAAGATTCTCAAAAACCTTCAAATTTCTAACTTTTGCCAAACGACTCCAAAATGACCTACGGACCTACAAATCCATTTTCGGACGCGCTCCCAATACCAGAATTACCATACAAAGCTATTCTCAGACTCAGAATCCCAAATGGACATCGATAACATTGAAATGCACTTCAACCCAAATATGATGAAATTCTTCCAAAATGCTAACTTCCACAATAGGCGCTGAAATGCTCCCGGGTTATCCAAACCTCGATCCGAACATACGCCCACATCCGAAATCATCATACGAACCTACTAGAACCTTCAAATCCTGATTCTGAGATTGTTTACCCAAAAATCTAGCCTTAGTTAATTCTTCCAACTTATAGCTTGAATCTTGAAGTTCATCCTTCTAAATCGATTCTGGATAACTTGAAAACCAACACTGACAATTTACGCAAGTCATAATACATCATGCGGAGATGCTCGAGCTCTCAAAACACCGAGCGAAGTATAGATTCTCAAAATGACCAGTCAGGTTGTTAGACCCATACCAGCAGGTAGTGGAGATCGCTCGGAAATTAGAGGGTATGTGGGGTTGGGAGAGAGAGAAGAGGGAGGCTAAGAAGCCTCGAGATTCTGGCACATATCTATGTCCAATTGCAACCCGTCATGGTAGAGTCTATGTCAGTCGTCCTATTCATTCAGCATTTCCCGCTTCCAACAGTGTTCTGGCTACTCTCAAGCCTCAGGTTGCCCATTATGCACTGACACTGTCTAGTGCACCTCTTGCACGGGGTGCTTTCAATAGTCATACCAGCCGATCAGGCCCGAGCCAGTTCCAGCAGCCACGTCCTTCGAGAGCTTGTTTTGAGTGTGGTGACACTCGTTATATGATGAAGGATTGCCCCAGACTCAGGAGGTGTGCACCTCCATAGACTACTTAGGCTCCATGTATTCCACAAGGACCCCAGACTTCTCAGGTCATAGTTACCGCACCAGGTGCCACTCCACCTACAAAACCAACTAGAGGTAGAGGTCGAGCGGGTAGAGGTAGCCCTAGAGGGGGAGGCCATGCCAGATGTTATGCTCTTTCGACTAGAACGGAGGCAGTTGCATCAGACTCAATCATCATAGGTATTGTTCCGATTTTTCATAGAGATGCATCAGTCTTATTTGATCTAAGCTCCACTTATTCGTATGTATCATCTTTCTTTGCTCTATATTTAGGTATATCCCGTGATTCCTTGAGTTCTCCTGTCTATGTGTCCATGCCTGTGGGAGATTCCATTGTTGTTGACCGTGTGTATCGGTTGTGTTTAGTTGTTCTTGGTGGTTTTGAGACCAGAGTTGATCTGTTATTTCTCAGTATAGTAGATTTTGATGTTATCTTAGGCATAGACTGGTTGTCACCCCATCATGTTATTCTTGATTGTCATGCCAAGATGATGACGTTGCCTATGCCAGGTTTGCCGCGGTTAGAGTGGAAGGGTACTTTGGATTATGTTCCTAGAAAGGTGGTGCCTTTCCTTAAGGCACAACAGATGGTTAGGAAGGGGTGTGAGGCATATCTAGCCTTTGTGAGAGATGTTAGTGTTAATACTCCTACCGCTGAGTCAGTTCCGGTAGTGAGGGATTATCCAAATATATTTTCGGTGGATCTTCTGGGCATGCCGCCCGAGGTATTGATTTACTGCCGGGCACTCAGCCCATTTCTATTCCACCATATTGTATGGCCCCAACAGAGTTGAAGGAGTTAAAGGAACAATTGCAAGAGTTGCTTGATAAGGGTTTCATTCGGCCCAATATGTCACCTTGGGGTGCTCCGGTCTTGTTTGTGAAGAATAACGATGGTTCTATGCGCATGTGTATTGATTATCGACAGTTGAACAAGGTTACAGTGAAGAACAGGTATCCATTGCCACGCATTGATGACCTATTTGATCAGCTACATGGTGCTAGAGTGTTCTCAAAGATTGATTTGTGGTCAGGCTATCATTAGTTGAAGATTCGGGAGCCAAATATTTCGAAGACTACCTTCAGGACTCGGTATGGTCATTTCGAGTTCCTTGTGATGTCATTTGGGCTGACCAATGCCCCAGCAACATTTATGCACTTGATGAACATTGTATTACCTCCCTATCTTGACTTATTCGTCATTATGTTTACTGACGACATCTTGGTGTACTCCCGGAGCCGGGAGGATCATGAGCAGCACCTGAGGACCATGCTCCATACATTGAGGAAAAGGAAGTTGAATGCAAAATTTTCAAAGTGTGAATTTTGGCTTGATTCAATGGAATTTTTGGGTCATATAGTTTTGAGTGAGGGGATCAAGGTAGATTCAAAGAAGATTGAAGCAGTGCAGAGTTGCCCAGACTATCTTCAGCTACTGAGATCCAGAGTTTTTTTGGTTTGGCAGGGTATTACCGTCGATTCGTAGAGAGTTTCTCATCTAATGTTGCTCCTATGACTAAATTGACCTAGAAGGGTGCTCCGTTCAGGTGGACCGAGGAGTGTGAGGAGAGCTTTCAAAATCTCAAGAATGTTTTGACTACAGCCCTAGTATTGGTTTTGCCTACGGGTTCAGGGTCTTACACTATGTATTATTGAGTGAGGGGATCAAGGTAGATCCGAAGAAGATTAAAGCAATGTAGAGTTGGCCTAGAACGTCTTCAGCTACTGAGATCCGGAGTTTTCTTGGTTTGGCATGGTATTACCATCGATTCGTAGAGGGTTTCTCATCTATTGTTGCTCATATGACCAGATTGACCTAGAAGGGTGCTCCGTTCAGGTGGACTGAGGAGTGTGAAGAGAGCTTTTAAAATCTCAAGACTGCTTTGACTACACCCCAAGTGTTGATTTAGCCTATGGGTTTGGGGTCTTACACTATGTACTGTGATGTATCGCGTGTTGGTCTCGACACGGTGTTGATACAAGACAGTAGGGTGATTACCTATGCGTCTAGACAGTTGAAGGTATATGAGAAGAAATATCATGTTCATGACCTTGAGTTAGCAGCTGTTGTTCATGCCTTGAAGATTTGGTGGCGCTATTTGTACGGTGTCTCTTGTGAGGTCTATATCGACCACCGGAGTCTACAACATCTATTCAAATAGAAGTATCTTAACTTGCAGCATCAGAGATAGTTAGAGTTTCTTAAGGACTATGATATCACCATTATATATCATCCCGGGAAAGCCAATGTGGTGGCCGATGCCTTGAGTCGTAAGGCAGAGAGCTTGGGCAGTTTAGCATATCTACCGGCAGCGGAGAGGCCATTAGCATTGGATGTTCAGGCCTTGGCTAACCAGTTTGTTAGATTGGATATTTTGGAGCAGAGTCGAGTTTTGGCATGTATGGTTTCTCGGTCTTCTCTATATGATCATATCAGAGAGCGTCAGTATGATGACCCATATTTGCTTGTCCTCAAGGACACAGTTCAGCACGGCGATGCCAATGAGGTCACTATTGGGGATGACGGTGTGTTACGGATGCAGAGCATGCTATGTGTGCCCAATGTAGATGGTTTGCATGAGTTGATTCTTCAGGAGGCCCCAGTTCACGGTACTTCATCCATCTGGGTGCCGCCAAGATGTATCAGGACTTGAGGCAGCACTATTGGTGGAGGAGAATGAAGAAATACATAGTAGAGTATGTATCTCGTGCCTAAATTGTCATCAGGTGAAGTATGGGCATCAACGGCCAGGTGGTTTTCTTCAGAGACTAGAGATTCCAAAGTGGAAATGGGAGCGGGTTACTATAGATTTTGTTGTTGGGCTCCCACAGACTCAAAAGAAGTTCGATACAGTATGGGTGATTGTGGATAGGTTGACCAAGTCGGCACATTTCATTCCATTGATGACTAATTCTTATTCAGAGCAGCTAGCTCAGGTCTATATTCGCGAGATTGTCATACTTCATGGCATGTCAGTATCCATCATCTCTGATCGGGGTACGCAGTTTAACTCGCAGTTCTGGGAGGTTGTACAACGTGAGTTAGGCAAGCGGGGTTGAGTTGAGCACAATATTTCACCCTCGGATGGACGAACAGTCTGAGCACACTATTCAGATATTAAAGGATATGCTTCGTGCATGAGTCATGGAGTTCGGGGGTTCTTCGGATCAGGTCTTGCCGTTTGCTGAGTTTGCCTATAACAACAACTACCAGTCGAGCATTCAAATGGCTCCGTATGAGGTCTTATATGGGAGGCGGTGTCGGTCTCCGATGGGTTGGTTTGATCTGGGCTAGGCTAGGCTATTGGGTACTGACTTAGTTCAGGATGCTTTGGAAAAGGTTAAATTGATTCAAGATCGGCTTCGTACAACCCAATCTAGAAAAAAGAGTTATGCATATCAGAAGGTTCGCGACGTTGCATTCATGGTTGGGGAGCGAGTCTTGCTCCGGGTTTCACCTATGAAGGGTGTTATGAGGTTTAGGAAGAAGGGCAAATTGAGCCCTAGGTATATCGGACCTTTTGAGATTCTTGAGAGGATTGGAGAGGTGGCCTACAAGCTTGTACTGCCACCTAGTCTAGCTGCAGTTCATCTAGTATTCCATGTTTTTATGTTCCGAAAGTATCACGGAGATCCATCTCATGTGTTGGATTTCAACCAGTCTAGTTGGACAAGTATTTGTCTTATGTTAAGGAGCTAGTGTCCATTTTGGACAGGCAGGTCCGAAAGTTGAGGTCGAAGAACATTGCTTCAGTGAATGTTCAGTAGAGGGGTCAACCGGTTGAGGAGGTGACTTGGGAGACTGAGCATGATATATGTAGTTGTTATCCTCATCTTTTCACCACCTCAGTATGTCTCTATACCTGTTCGAGGATAAACGTTTATTTTAAGAGAGGGAGGATAAAATGACCCGGCCGGTCATTTTAAGTATTCTATCCCCGATCCCTATTTATTGCATCTTCTATATTGTATTATGGCTATGTGAATTGCCAGGGGTGTTTGGTTTTGGTTTTGGGTCAGTTTCGGAGTGAAATGAGACACATAGTCCCTAAATTTGAGCTTTAAGTTGAAAGAGTTGACCATAGTTTGACTTTTGTGTAGACGACTCAAGAATGGAGTTTTAATGGTTCCAATAACTTCGTATGGTGAATTTGGATATAGGAGCGTGTCCGGATGTTGATTTGAAGCTCCGTAGGTCATTTCAGTGTGAATTGGCAAAAGTTTGAAAGTTAAAGGGTCGAATTCCGATTTCAGAAGTTGGAATAGGAACGTCAAGTCATTTATGACTTGTGTGCAAAATTGGAAGGCAACCAGAGTTGTTTCGGTATAAATCAGCATTAGTTTTGGAATTCGGAAGTTCATAGTTTCAATAGCCTTGAATTGAGTTGCGATTCGTAAAATCGGTGTTGTTTGATGTGATTTTGGCCTCGAGTAGGTCCGTTATGTGTCTTGGATATATTCAGACGGGGTCCCGGGGCCCCGTGTGTGATTCAGATTGAATTCGAAACAATTTGGACTTAGTCTCATTACTGAAGTTCCAGCCTTCTGGTGTCATCGCACCTGCGGAGGGATTGGCCGCAGGTGCGGACTCGCAAATCCGAGTGATAGAGCGCAGAAGTGAAAAGGACTGCCCAGGCCTGGGATCGCAGATGCGAGGTGGTTTTCGCATCTACGAGTCCGCAGGTGCGGAGGAGATGGTCGCAGATGCGGACTGGGCCAGCTTGGTCGGTCATCGCAGAAGCGGAGATTATCTGCAGATGCGCATTCGCATATGCACATTTGTAGATGTGCGAAATGTGTCTGCAGAAGCGAAATTCCCTGACCTTAGTGGGAATCGCACCTGCGATGGTTTTTTTGCAGGTGCGACTGAGTGATCGTAGATGCAGAATCACTAGGCAGAAATAGGGACTTTTCGAGGGTTTGATCTCATTTTCATTTTTTGACCTAGAGAGCTCGGTTTGTGGCGATTTTTCGAGAGTTTTTCCGGGAAATCATTGGGGTAAGTGATTCTAACTCAATTTTGTCTACATTACACGAATCTATTGTTGTTTTCATCATTTAATTTGTGTTTTGACTTGGAAAATTGGGAAAACATTGTGAAAACTTCTTAGGCTAAAATTTGGGGATTTGAAAGGCAATTTGAGGTCGGATTTGAGTAATTCTTGTATGGTTGGACTCGTTATCGAATGAGTGTTCGGATTTTATAATTTTGGTCGGGTTCCGAGGTGCGGGCCCGGGTTGACATTTTGAGTTGACTTTTATTTCTTTGTAAAGATTGTAACTTTATTGTTCGAAATAGTTTCCTATAGCATATATTTAAGGTGTGAAGTTGTTTTGGCTAGATTCGAACCGTTTAGAGTTGGATAATCGAGTGAAAGACCTACTAGTGGATTGAGTTAGCGTGTTTTGAGGCAAGTGCCTTGCCTAACTTTGTGTGGAGAAATTTTTCCTTAGGATTGGTGTTGGTTTGTGATAATTATAATATGTGAAAGCCGTGTACACAAAGTGACGAGTGTGTACACAGGCTAAGTGTGGAAATTTACCGGTTTCAGCTATGCAGATTCCTTCCATGTCTTAATTGAGTTACCTTAACATGTTATATTCATTATCATTAGTCTATCTTCACATGCTCTACTTGTCTTATCTCTTATTTGTTAATTGCATTTACATATTTAGTTAAAGTTCTTGTTTTCTCTATTCCTTATTCGTTATTTAACCGTTAAATTCTTTACTTGAAGTTGTTATTCTTGGGATGTCTTGTTGTTGAAATTGGTTTTGAGTTATAAAAGTCGTGATTTACATTAAGGCAAAGTTGTAAAGTGGTGGAATACTATTCTTATTGAGTTACTCACTTCCGATTGTTATTGTTGATACTCTAGTGCATATTGTGGTTGAGTCATGGGCTACTTATTATGAAAACACTATTGTTGTTGGTTCCTTGGCAAGTTGTGATATTGGGCACTTGAAGTACGATTTGTGTTACGTTGTGATATTGATACGCATGTGGTGGTATAAGGTTTTGGGGTTAAAACGCATGCGGTAAGATAAGGTGAGTTTGATAAGCGTTGCTAGTAGGGGAACTACTAGAAGCCAAGCAGTATGATAAGGCGGGCTAAAATACGGGAAGCTATTTCAGAAAAAATAATTTTCAAAACTAAATGCAAGGCTCCCGCAGTGAGACTACGAGGCGGTACCGCGGTAGTGACTCTTGTTGATACTTTTCTATTACTTCACTTGTGTTTTGTTGTTTTGTTCCGTGTCATAGCATTCCTTGTTTTCTTCCGTGATGCATTATTTGCCTTAGTTCAATATAACTATTCTCGGCGTATTTCTTTATTGTCTCATTTCTATTGTTATCATTATTTAACTGTTATACACTTGTTCAATTTCTTATTTATTCCAGTAGGGCCTTGACCGGACCTCGTCATTACTCTACCGAGGTTAGGCTTGGCACTTATTGGGTATCGTTATGGTGTACTCATGTTACACTTCTGCTTATCTTTTTGTGCAGATCCAGCTATCTCCTACAAGTCCAGGCACTAGTGAGGTGAACTCAGTTCGGAGACTTCAAGGTATACTTGTCGGCGTCTGCAGGCCTCGGAGCCCCCCTCTATCTAGTCTATTTTATTCCCTTACCCTTTTATAGACACTGATGTATAGAGGTGTCCAATACCATCTTATAGAGCTTGTGACTTGTATTCACTGAGTTTTGGAAAGTTGTATATGCTGAGTTGCAGTGTTTCCTTTATATTAGTTGTTGAGTTATTTAGACTTTAATCATTATTTCAGTTATTTCTGTATGAATGTTAGGTTTTTCTAGTCTTAGAAACTAGGTGTCATCACGACATCATACAGAGAGAAATTGGGGTCATGACATAACCCTATTCCGTTAGAATCATCCCATGTGGCCAATACCATCCTATGTGACTTGACATATTGCTGAGGTGGACTCCATGTAGCATGCCACCTCACCACCTCCAACCCCCCATCCAAATGCATAGAGATATCTCCACCCATTCTCATCAAATAAGTATTGCATCTTCCCTTTCACCAAATTCAGCTTATCACAAAGACAACAAACAAATGTTCAGAATTACTACAATAATAATAATTAATGTATCAGAATTTAAACCCAATAAACAATCTTGATTTTATAGTAACTGATACATTATCTAAAATAAATGAAGAATTATATTAGAATTTTGATTTTGTAGTAACTGATGCTTACATGCTTCTTTTAAAAATGAAATGTCATCTTGTTGAAGAGGCAAATTGTGCAAGGAATGATTTTTTCCTAGCAGTGTCCTTCTTGGGATAAATCTTTGCATAAATCTTTGTAGATGAAATTTGAAAAAATCAACGTACTTTGTCACTCCTAAAATTTTGGAGGTTGAAATTACTGGTAATTGTTGAAAGAGAGTGATTTGTGTTTATTTATACAAATAGAGAGTACATAAAATACAAGAGATGCTTTTCGATTCAGAGTTATATATCATGAACCATCATTTATCTCG